>NC_081318.1:90213823-90554700 GCF_026419965.1 Kogia breviceps | reverse complement strand
CCCTCAGCCATGGAATCCATGTCATAAGGCTGGTTCCAGCATAATGACTGGATTGAGGTACGATGATGCTAAGTGAAATCTGTCCCACAGAAAAAGAAACTTGGGATATCACTTAGAGAGGGAATGTACAAATCGCTACCCACGACCCGAATGACAAAAGAGAACAGACTCACGCTTTTCGAAAACACACTTAGGCCTGCTTAAGCGGAAAGGTGAGGTGGCGTGATGCATAAAACACGACTTGGAAATGAGCACAGATACCGGTCGGAAAAGCAAATATATAATAGACACCACCTACTCCTTGCTCAGTGAACAGGACTCAACAGCTCCTATTCATCACAGAAGAATATATCAGACTCGTAAGCATCTGAAAACCTAAGTATTGATATCTCTCTGTAAGTGAATCAAGTGTGTGTCAAGCGGCATCAACACAGCACTGAAAATCAGCTAAAGCCCATTCTAAAAATACATTTCCAAAACACAGAAGAAAGAAGCACGGCGAGAGGGAGGGAAATTCTGCCAAAAAGCGTGCAGGGGCTGTGATGCAACCAGGATTGACCACATCGACACCCACAGCGGCAGAAGACATGAGGCTGGATACTCCTCAGGCTGAGAGGATTGCTGAGGTTGGAGGAGCAAAGGCAGAGCCTCTAGAGTTATCCTGCGTGCTACCCATTCCATGGGTCCCACCTCTCCAGGTTCAAGGCAACTTTCCTACAGCCAAACCACTCATGGGAATCCCAGGGGATGGTACACCGTGTGATCGGGAAAGCTTTCGAAAGCGCACCTCATTTTTCACCTCCGGGTGCTAGCGTCCGCCATTCCAGCCGCTTGACTAACAATTCCCCCACTTGCAGGATCAGCGTCTTGACACTCCTCTTTCGTAGGCTCTGCAAGTGGTCCGAAGGATGACCTGGAAGACGGGGAACCAATGAGAGACCAGCTGGCGGTGTTCGGACAGGCCCACGTCACTCTAATTTCCCATCACGAAGAGGAATTCACCAAAGGCTCGGCCTGCCTCGCCGCAAGCACAACAGGGCCTGAAGCAATCTGGCGCTATTGCGGCCAGCTCACACCAAAGCGAGCTGCCAAACGGAGCTCTGGGGCACTGCACTTCACAAACCTGCCGAGCTCTAAATGATAACACTCGTCCAAAAACATACTGAGGTAAGGCCACGAAGGGGATTTGAACGCAAGGCAGAATTGCACGAAACGGAGTTCAGGAGGTAGATGGGAATGGCCTTCCCAGCACAGGAAAAGCGGCAGAACGTGGACAATGATGCAGTTGGCCAAAAAGGGCGTATGCGTTTTTTCCTGAATATATTCAGGAAAAAACGCATACGCCCTTTTTGGCCAACCAAGCACCCGGGGAGAGCAAATCGGCACTACAAAGAAATCTCACTCCCCCCCCCCGGGCAAAAGAGCCATCCGGAAAATGTCTAAAAACCAGAAAGGCAGGACAGGCCAAGGAGATAAGGGAGCCTTGTTCAGTTGCCGGGAGGGACGCAAAATGCCAACAGCCACTCTGGAGAAGCGTATGCTCGTTCCTAAAACACGTACAGAACAGAACCACAGAGCATAGGGCACCTCCACACGTGGGCCTATATCTTGGGAAAACTAAAAATCAACCAGACGCAGGCACCCCAAAGTTTAGGGCTTCTCTCTTTACAACAACCTCGACTTCGGGACACCCTTCATCTGCCGGGGAAGAGAGAAATGGACCAAGAATTTGTGCTACTTAGGTACGAGGGAATATCCCTCAGCCATGGAATCCATGTCATAAGGCTGGTTCCAGCATAATGAGTGGATTGAGGTACGATGATGCTAAGTGAAATCTGTCCCACAGAAAAAGAAACTTGGGATATCACTTAGAGAGGGAATGTACAAATCGCTACCCACGACCCGAATGACAAAAGAGAACAGACTCACGCTTTTCGAAAACACACTTAGGCCTGCTTAAGCGGAAAGGTGAGGTGGCGTGATGCATAAAACACGACTTGGAAATGAGCACAGATACCGGTCGGAAAAGCAAATATATAATAGACACCACCTACTCCTTGCTCAGTGAACAGGACTCAACAGCTCCTATTCATCACAGAAGAATATATCAGACTCGTAAGCATCTGAAAACCTAAGTATTGATATCTCTCTGTAAGTGAATCAAGTGTGTGTCAAGCGGCATCAACACAGCACTGAAAATCAGCTAAAGCCCATTCTAAAAATACATTTCCAAAACACAGAAGAAAGAAGCACGGCGAGAGGGAGGGAAATTCTGCCAAAAAGCGTGCAGGGGCTGTGATGCAACCAGGATTGACCACATCGACACCCACAGCGGCAGAAGACATGAGGCTGGATACTCCTCAGGCTGAGAGGATTGCTGAGGTTGGAGGAGCAAAGGCAGAGCCTCTAGAGTTATCCTGCGTGCTACCCATTCCATGGGTCCCACCTCTCCAGGTTCAAGGCAACTTTCCTACAGCCAAACCACTCATGGGAATCCCAGGGGATGGTACACCGTGTGATCGGGAAAGCTTTCGAAAGCGCACCTCATTTTTCACCTCCGGGTGCTAGCGTCCGCCATTCCAGCCGCTTGACTAACAATTCCCCCACTTGCAGGATCAGCGTCTTGACACTCCTCTTTCGTAGGCTCTGCAAGTGGTCCGAAGGATGACCTGGAAGACGGGGAACCAATGAGAGACCAGCTGGCGGTGTTCGGACAGGCCCACGTCACTCTAATTTCCCATCACGAAGAGGAATTCACCAAAGGCTCGGCCTGCCTCGCCGCAAGCACAACAGGGCCTGAAGCAATCTGGCGCTATTGCGGCCAGCTCACACCAAAGCGAGCTGCCAAACGGAGCTCTGGGGCACTGCACTTCACAAACCTGCCGAGCTCTAAATGATAACACTCGTCCAAAAACATACTGAGGTAAGGCCACGAAGGGGATTTGAACGCAAGGCAGAATTGCACGAAACGGAGTTCAGGAGGTAGATGGGAATGGCCTTCCCAGCACAGGAAAAGCGGCAGAACGTGGACAATGATGCAGTTGGCCAAAAAGGGCGTATGCGTTTTTTCCTGAATATATTCAGGAAAAAACGCATACGCCCTTTTTGGCCAACCAAGCACCCGGGGAGAGCAAATCGGCACTACAAAGAAATCTCACTCCCCCCCCCCCGGGCAAAAGAGCCATCCGGAAAATGTCTAAAAACCAGAAAGGCAGGACAGGCCAAGGAGATAAGGGAGCCTTGTTCAGTTGCCGGGAGGGACGCAAAATGCCAACAGCCACTCTGGAGAAGCGTATGCTCGTTCCTAAAACACGTACAGAACAGAACCACAGAGCATAGGGCACCTCCACACGTGGGCCTATATCTTGGGAAAACTAAAAATCAACCAGACGCAGGCACCCCAAAGTTTAGGGCTTCTCTCTTTACAACAACCTCGACTTCGGGACACCCTTCATCTGCCGGGGAAGAGAGAAATGGACCAAGAATTTGTGCTACTTAGGTACGAGGGAATATCCCTCAGCCATGGAATCCATGTCATAAGGCTGGTTCCAGCATAATGAGTGGATTGAGGTACGATGATGCTAAGTGAAATCTGTCCCACAGAAAAAGAAACTTGGGATATCACTTAGAGAGGGAATGTACAAATCGCTACCCACGACCCGAATGACAAAAGAGAACAGACTCACGCTTTTCGAAAACACACTTAGGCCTGCTTAAGCGGAAAGGTGAGGTGGCGTGATGCATAAAACACGACTTGGAAATGAGCACAGATACCGGTCGGAAAAGCAAATATATAATAGACACCACCTACTCCTTGCTCAGTGAACAGGACTCAACAGCTCCTATTCATCACAGAAGAATATATCAGACTCGTAAGCATCTGAAAACCTAAGTATTGATATCTCTCTGTAAGTGAATCAAGTGTGTGTCAAGCGGCATCAACACAGCACTGAAAATCAGCTAAAGCCCATTCTAAAAATACATTTCCAAAACACAGAAGAAAGAAGCACGGCGAGAGGGAGGGAAATTCTGCCAAAAAGCGTGCAGGGGCTGTGATGCAACCAGGATTGACCACATCGACACCCACAGCGGCAGAAGACATGAGGCTGGATACTCCTCAGGCTGAGAGGATTGCTGAGGTTGGAGGAGCAAAGGCAGAGCCTCTAGAGTTATCCTGCGTGCTACCCATTCCATGGGTCCCACCTCTCCAGGTTCAAGGCAACTTTCCTACAGCCAAACCACTCATGGGAATCCCAGGGGATGGTACACCGTGTGATCGGGAAAGCTTTCGAAAGCGCACCTCATTTTTCACCTCCGGGTGCTAGCGTCCGCCATTCCAGCCGCTTGACTAACAATTCCCCCACTTGCAGGATCAGCGTCTTGACACTCCTCTTTCGTAGGCTCTGCAAGTGGTCCGAAGGATGACCTGGAAGACGGGGAACCAATGAGAGACCAGCTGGCGGTGTTCGGACAGGCCCACGTCACTCTAATTTCCCATCACGAAGAGGAATTCACCAAAGGCTCGGCCTGCCTCGCCGCAAGCACAACAGGGCCTGAAGCAATCTGGCGCTATTGCGGCCAGCTCACACCAAAGCGAGCTGCCAAACGGAGCTCTGGGGCACTGCACTTCACAAACCTGCCGAGCTCTAAATGATAACACTCGTCCAAAAACATACTGAGGTAAGGCCACGAAGGGGATTTGAACGCAAGGCAGAATTGCACGAAACGGAGTTCAGGAGGTAGATGGGAATGGCCTTCCCAGCACAGGAAAAGCGGCAGAACGTGGACAATGATGCAGTTGGCCAAAAAGGGCGTATGCGTTTTTTCCTGAATATATTCAGGAAAAAACGCATACGCCCTTTTTGGCCAACCAAGCACCCGGGGAGAGCAAATCGGCACTACACAGAAATCTCACCCCCCCCCCCCGGGCAAAAGAGCCATCCGGAAAATGTCTAAAAACCAGAAAGGCAGGACAGGCCAAGGAGATAAGGGAGCCTTGTTCAGTTGCCGGGAGGGACGCAAAATGCCAACAGCCACTCTGGAGAAGCGTATGCTCGTTCCTAAAACACGTACAGAACAGAACCACAGAGCATAGGGCACCTCCACACGTGGGCCTATATCTTGGGAAAACTAAAAATCAACCAGACGCAGGCACCCCAAAGTTTAGGGCTTCTCTCTTTACAACAACCTCGACTTCGGGACACCCTTCATCTGCCGGGGAAGAGAGAAATGGACCAAGAATTTGTGCTACTTAGGTACGAGGGAATATCCCTCAGCCATGGAATCCATGTCATAAGGCTGGTTCCAGCATAATGACTGGATTGAGGTACGATGATGCTAAGTGAAATCTGTCCCACAGAAAAAGAAACTTGGGATATCACTTAGAGAGGGAATGTACAAATCGCTACCCACGACCCGAATGACAAAAGAGAACAGACTCACGCTTTTCGAAAACACACTTAGGCCTGCTTAAGCGGAAAGGTGAGGTGGCGTGATGCATAAAACACGACTTGGAAATGAGCACAGATACCGGTCGGAAAAGCAAATATATAATAGACACCACCTACTCCTTGCTCAGTGAACAGGACTCAACAGCTCCTATTCATCACAGAAGAATATATCAGACTCGTAAGCATCTGAAAACCTAAGTATTGATATCTCTCTGTAAGTGAATCAAGTGTGTGTCAAGCGGCATCAACACAGCACTGAAAATCAGCTAAAGCCCATTCTAAAAATACATTTCCAAAACACAGAAGAAAGAAGCACGGCGAGAGGGAGGGAAATTCTGCCAAAAAGCGTGCAGGGGCTGTGATGCAACCAGGATTGACCACATCGACACCCACAGCGGCAGAAGACATGAGGCTGGATACTCCTCAGGCTGAGAGGATTGCTGAGGTTGGAGGAGCAAAGGCAGAGCCTCTAGAGTTATCCTGCGTGCTACCCATTCCATGGGTCCCACCTCTCCAGGTTCAAGGCAACTTTCCTACAGCCAAACCACTCATGGGAATCCCAGGGGATGGTACACCGTGTGATCGGGAAAGCTTTCGAAAGCGCACCTCATTTTTCACCTCCGGGTGCTAGCGTCCGCCATTCCAGCCGCTTGACTAACAATTCCCCCACTTGCAGGATCAGCGTCTTGACACTCCTCTTTCGTAGGCTCTGCAAGTGGTCCGAAGGATGACCTGGAAGACGGGGAACCAATGAGAGACCAGCTGGCGGTGTTCGGACAGGCCCACGTCACTCTAATTTCCCATCACGAAGAGGAATTCACCAAAGGCTCGGCCTGCCTCGCCGCAAGCACAACAGGGCCTGAAGCAATCTGGCGCTATTGCGGCCAGCTCACACCAAAGCGAGCTGCCAAACGGAGCTCTGGGGCACTGCACTTCACAAACCTGCCGAGCTCTAAATGATAACACTCGTCCAAAAACATACTGAGGTAAGGCCACGAAGGGGATTTGAACGCAAGGCAGAATTGCACGAAACGGAGTTCAGGAGGTAGATGGGAATGGCCTTCCCAGCACAGGAAAAGCGGCAGAACGTGGACAATGATGCAGTTGGCCAAAAAGGGCGTATGCGTTTTTTCCTGAATATATTCAGGAAAAAACGCATACGCCCTTTTTGGCCAACCAAGCACCCGGGGAGAGCAAATCGGCACTACACAGAAATCTCACCCCCCCCCCCCGGGCAAAAGAGCCATCCGGAAAATGTCTAAAAACCAGAAAGGCAGGACAGGCCAAGGAGATAAGGGAGCCTTGTTCAGTTGCCGGGAGGGACGCAAAATGCCAACAGCCACTCTGGAGAAGCGTATGCTCGTTCCTAAAACACGTACAGAACAGAACCACAGAGCATAGGGCACCTCCACACGTGGGCCTATATCTTGGGAAAACTAAAAATCAACCAGACGCAGGCACCCCAAAGTTTAGGGCTTCTCTCTTTACAACAACCTCGACTTCGGGACACCCTTCATCTGCCGGGGAAGAGAGAAATGGACCAAGAATTTGTGCTACTTAGGTACGAGGGAATATCCCTCAGCCATGGAATCCATGTCATAAGGCTGGTTCCAGCATAATGAGTGGATTGAGGTACGATGATGCTAAGTGAAATCTGTCCCACAGAAAAAGAAACTTGGGATATCACTTAGAGAGGGAATGTACAAATCGCTACCCACGACCCGAATGACAAAAGAGAACAGACTCACGCTTTTCGAAAACACACTTAGGCCTGCTTAAGCGGAAAGGTGAGGTGGCGTGATGCATAAAACACGACTTGGAAATGAGCACAGATACCGGTCGGAAAAGCAAATATATAATAGACACCACCTACTCCTTGCTCAGTGAACAGGACTCAACAGCTCCTATTCATCACAGAAGAATATATCAGACTCGTAAGCATCTGAAAACCTAAGTATTGATATCTCTCTGTAAGTGAATCAAGTGTGTGTCAAGCGGCATCAACACAGCACTGAAAATCAGCTAAAGCCCATTCTAAAAATACATTTCCAAAACACAGAAGAAAGAAGCACGGCGAGAGGGAGGGAAATTCTGCCAAAAAGCGTGCAGGGGCTGTGATGCAACCAGGATTGACCACATCGACACCCACAGCGGCAGAAGACATGAGGCTGGATACTCCTCAGGCTGAGAGGATTGCTGAGGTTGGAGGAGCAAAGGCAGAGCCTCTAGAGTTATCCTGCGTGCTACCCATTCCATGGGTCCCACCTCTCCAGGTTCAAGGCAACTTTCCTACAGCCAAACCACTCATGGGAATCCCAGGGGATGGTACACCGTGTGATCGGGAAAGCTTTCGAAAGCGCACCTCATTTTTCACCTCCGGGTGCTAGCGTCCGCCATTCCAGCCGCTTGACTAACAATTCCCCCACTTGCAGGATCAGCGTCTTGACACTCCTCTTTCGTAGGCTCTGCAAGTGGTCCGAAGGATGACCTGGAAGACGGGGAACCAATGAGAGACCAGCTGGCGGTGTTCGGACAGGCCCACGTCACTCTAATTTCCCATCACGAAGAGGAATTCACCAAAGGCTCGGCCTGCCTCGCCGCAAGCACAACAGGGCCTGAAGCAATCTGGCGCTATTGCGGCCAGCTCACACCAAAGCGAGCTGCCAAACGGAGCTCTGGGGCACTGCACTTCACAAACCTGCCGAGCTCTAAATGATAACACTCGTCCAAAAACATACTGAGGTAAGGCCACGAAGGGGATTTGAACGCAAGGCAGAATTGCACGAAACGGAGTTCAGGAGGTAGATGGGAATGGCCTTCCCAGCACAGGAAAAGCGGCAGAACGTGGACAATGATGCAGTTGGCCAAAAAGGGCGTATGCGTTTTTTCCTGAATATATTCAGGAAAAAACGCATACGCCCTTTTTGGCCAACCAAGCACCCGGGGAGAGCAAATCGGCACTACACAGAAATCTCACCCCCCCCCCCCCGGGCAAAAGAGCCATCCGGAAAATGTCTAAAAACCAGAAAGGCAGGACAGGCCAAGGAGATAAGGGAGCCTTGTTCAGTTGCCGGGAGGGACGCAAAATGCCAACAGCCACTCTGGAGAAGCGTATGCTCGTTCCTAAAACACGTACAGAACAGAACCACAGAGCATAGGGCACCTCCACACGTGGGCCTATATCTTGGGAAAACTAAAAATCAACCAGACGCAGGCACCCCAAAGTTTAGGGCTTCTCTCTTTACAACAACCTCGACTTCGGGACACCCTTCATCTGCCGGGGAAGAGAGAAATGGACCAAGAATTTGTGCTACTTAGGTACGAGGGAATATCCCTCAGCCATGGAATCCATGTCATAAGGCTGGTTCCAGCATAATGACTGGATTGAGGTACGATGATGCTAAGTGAAATCTGTCCCACAGAAAAAGAAACTTGGGATATCACTTAGAGAGGGAATGTACAAATCGCTACCCACGACCCGAATGACAAAAGAGAACAGACTCACGCTTTTCGAAAACACACTTAGGCCTGCTTAAGCGGAAAGGTGAGGTGGCGTGATGCATAAAACACGACTTGGAAATGAGCACAGATACCGGTCGGAAAAGCAAATATATAATAGACACCACCTACTCCTTGCTCAGTGAACAGGACTCAACAGCTCCTATTCATCACAGAAGAATATATCAGACTCGTAAGCATCTGAAAACCTAAGTATTGATATCTCTCTGTAAGTGAATCAAGTGTGTGTCAAGCGGCATCAACACAGCACTGAAAATCAGCTAAAGCCCATTCTAAAAATACATTTCCAAAACACAGAAGAAAGAAGCACGGCGAGAGGGAGGGAAATTCTGCCAAAAAGCGTGCAGGGGCTGTGATGCAACCAGGATTGACCACATCGACACCCACAGCGGCAGAAGACATGAGGCTGGATACTCCTCAGGCTGAGAGGATTGCTGAGGTTGGAGGAGCAAAGGCAGAGCCTCTAGAGTTATCCTGCGTGCTACCCATTCCATGGGTCCCACCTCTCCAGGTTCAAGGCAACTTTCCTACAGCCAAACCACTCATGGGAATCCCAGGGGATGGTACACCGTGTGATCGGGAAAGCTTTCGAAAGCGCACCTCATTTTTCACCTCCGGGTGCTAGCGTCCGCCATTCCAGCCGCTTGACTAACAATTCCCCCACTTGCAGGATCAGCGTCTTGACACTCCTCTTTCGTAGGCTCTGCAAGTGGTCCGAAGGATGACCTGGAAGACGGGGAACCAATGAGAGACCAGCTGGCGGTGTTCGGACAGGCCCACGTCACTCTAATTTCCCATCACGAAGAGGAATTCACCAAAGGCTCGGCCTGCCTCGCCGCAAGCACAACAGGGCCTGAAGCAATCTGGCGCTATTGCGGCCAGCTCACACCAAAGCGAGCTGCCAAACGGAGCTCTGGGGCACTGCACTTCACAAACCTGCCGAGCTCTAAATGATAACACTCGTCCAAAAACATACTGAGGTAAGGCCACGAAGGGGATTTGAACGCAAGGCAGAATTGCACGAAACGGAGTTCAGGAGGTAGATGGGAATGGCCTTCCCAGCACAGGAAAAGCGGCAGAACGTGGACAATGATGCAGTTGGCCAAAAAGGGCGTATGCGTTTTTTCCTGAATATATTCAGGAAAAAACGCATACGCCCTTTTTGGCCAACCAAGCACCCGGGGAGAGCAAATCGGCACTACACAGAAATCTCACCCCCCCCCCCCGGGCAAAAGAGCCATCCGGAAAATGTCTAAAAACCAGAAAGGCAGGACAGGCCAAGGAGATAAGGGAGCCTTGTTCAGTTGCCGGGAGGGACGCAAAATGCCAACAGCCACTCTGGAGAAGCGTATGCTCGTTCCTAAAACACGTACAGAACAGAACCACAGAGCATAGGGCACCTCCACACGTGGGCCTATATCTTGGGAAAACTAAAAATCAACCAGACGCAGGCACCCCAAAGTTTAGGGCTTCTCTCTTTACAACAACCTCGACTTCGGGACACCCTTCATCTGCCGGGGAAGAGAGAAATGGACCAAGAATTTGTGCTACTTAGGTACGAGGGAATATCCCTCAGCCATGGAATCCATGTCATAAGGCTGGTTCCAGCATAATGAGTGGATTGAGGTACGATGATGCTAAGTGAAATCTGTCCCACAGAAAAAGAAACTTGGGATATCACTTAGAGAGGGAATGTACAAATCGCTACCCACGACCCGAATGACAAAAGAGAACAGACTCACGCTTTTCGAAAACACACTTAGGCCTGCTTAAGCGGAAAGGTGAGGTGGCGTGATGCATAAAACACGACTTGGAAATGAGCACAGATACCGGTCGGAAAAGCAAATATATAATAGACACCACCTACTCCTTGCTCAGTGAACAGGACTCAACAGCTCCTATTCATCACAGAAGAATATATCAGACTCGTAAGCATCTGAAAACCTAAGTATTGATATCTCTCTGTAAGTGAATCAAGTGTGTGTCAAGCGGCATCAACACAGCACTGAAAATCAGCTAAAGCCCATTCTAAAAATACATTTCCAAAACACAGAAGAAAGAAGCACGGCGAGAGGGAGGGAAATTCTGCCAAAAAGCGTGCAGGGGCTGTGATGCAACCAGGATTGACCACATCGACACCCACAGCGGCAGAAGACATGAGGCTGGATACTCCTCAGGCTGAGAGGATTGCTGAGGTTGGAGGAGCAAAGGCAGAGCCTCTAGAGTTATCCTGCGTGCTACCCATTCCATGGGTCCCACCTCTCCAGGTTCAAGGCAACTTTCCTACAGCCAAACCACTCATGGGAATCCCAGGGGATGGTACACCGTGTGATCGGGAAAGCTTTCGAAAGCGCACCTCATTTTTCACCTCCGGGTGCTAGCGTCCGCCATTCCAGCCGCTTGACTAACAATTCCCCCACTTGCAGGATCAGCGTCTTGACACTCCTCTTTCGTAGGCTCTGCAAGTGGTCCGAAGGATGACCTGGAAGACGGGGAACCAATGAGAGACCAGCTGGCGGTGTTCGGACAGGCCCACGTCACTCTAATTTCCCATCACGAAGAGGAATTCACCAAAGGCTCGGCCTGCCTCGCCGCAAGCACAACAGGGCCTGAAGCAATCTGGCGCTATTGCGGCCAGCTCACACCAAAGCGAGCTGCCAAACGGAGCTCTGGGGCACTGCACTTCACAAACCTGCCGAGCTCTAAATGATAACACTCGTCCAAAAACATACTGAGGTAAGGCCACGAAGGGGATTTGAACGCAAGGCAGAATTGCACGAAACGGAGTTCAGGAGGTAGATGGGAATGGCCTTCCCAGCACAGGAAAAGCTGCAGAACGTGGACAATGATGCAGTTGGCCAAAAAGGGCGTATGCGTTTTTTCCTGAATATATTCAGGAAAAAACGCATACGCCCTTTTTGGCCAACCAAGCACCCGGGGAGAGCAAATCGGCACTACACAGAAATCTCACCCCCCCCCCCCCGGGCAAAAGAGCCATCCGGAAAATGTCTAAAAACCAGAAAGGCAGGACAGGCCAAGGAGATAAGGGAGCCTTGTTCAGTTGCCGGGAGGGACGCAAAATGCCAACAGCCACTCTGGAGAAGCGTATGCTCGTTCCTAAAACACGTACAGAACAGAACCACAGAGCATAGGGCACCTCCACACGTGGGCCTATATCTTGGGAAAACTAAAAATCAACCAGACGCAGGCACCCCAAAGTTTAGGGCTTCTCTCTTTACAACAACCTCGACTTCGGGACACCCTTCATCTGCCGGGGAAGAGAGAAATGGACCAAGAATTTGTGCTACTTAGGTACGAGGGAATATCCCTCAGCCATGGAATCCATGTCATAAGGCTGGTTCCAGCATAATGACTGGATTGAGGTACGATGATGCTAAGTGAAATCTGTCCCACAGAAAAAGAAACTTGGGATATCACTTAGAGAGGGAATGTACAAATCGCTACCCACGACCCGAATGACAAAAGAGAACAGACTCACGCTTTTCGAAAACACACTTAGGCCTGCTTAAGCGGAAAGGTGAGGTGGCGTGATGCATAAAACACGACTTGGAAATGAGCACAGATACCGGTCGGAAAAGCAAATATATAATAGACACCACCTACTCCTTGCTCAGTGAACAGGACTCAACAGCTCCTATTCATCACAGAAGAATATATCAGACTCGTAAGCATCTGAAAACCTAAGTATTGATATCTCTCTGTAAGTGAATCAAGTGTGTGTCAAGCGGCATCAACACAGCACTGAAAATCAGCTAAAGCCCATTCTAAAAATACATTTCCAAAACACAGAAGAAAGAAGCACGGCGAGAGGGAGGGAAATTCTGCCAAAAAGCGTGCAGGGGCTGTGATGCAACCAGGATTGACCACATCGACACCCACAGCGGCAGAAGACATGAGGCTGGATACTCCTCAGGCTGAGAGGATTGCTGAGGTTGGAGGAGCAAAGGCAGAGCCTCTAGAGTTATCCTGCGTGCTACCCATTCCATGGGTCCCACCTCTCCAGGTTCAAGGCAACTTTCCTACAGCCAAACCACTCATGGGAATCCCAGGGGATGGTACACCGTGTGATCGGGAAAGCTTTCGAAAGCGCACCTCATTTTTCACCTCCGGGTGCTAGCGTCCGCCATTCCAGCCGCTTGACTAACAATTCCCCCACTTGCAGGATCAGCGTCTTGACACTCCTCTTTCGTAGGCTCTGCAAGTGGTCCGAAGGATGACCTGGAAGACGGGGAACCAATGAGAGACCAGCTGGCGGTGTTCGGACAGGCCCACGTCACTCTAATTTCCCATCACGAAGAGGAATTCACCAAAGGCTCGGCCTGCCTCGCCGCAAGCACAACAGGGCCTGAAGCAATCTGGCGCTATTGCGGCCAGCTCACACCAAAGCGAGCTGCCAAACGGAGCTCTGGGGCACTGCACTTCACAAACCTGCCGAGCTCTAAATGATAACACTCGTCCAAAAACATACTGAGGTAAGGCCACGAAGGGGATTTGAACGCAAGGCAGAATTGCACGAAACGGAGTTCAGGAGGTAGATGGGAATGGCCTTCCCAGCACAGGAAAAGCGGCAGAACGTGGACAATGATGCAGTTGGCCAAAAAGGGCGTATGCGTTTTTTCCTGAATATATTCAGGAAAAAACGCATACGCCCTTTTTGGCCAACCAAGCACCCGGGGAGAGCAAATCGGCACTACACAGAAATCTCACCCCCCCCCCCCCCCCGGGCAAAAGAGCCATCCGGAAAATGTCTAAAAACCAGAAAGGCAGGACAGGCCAAGGAGATAAGGGAGCCTTGTTCAGTTGCCGGGAGGGACGCAAAATGCCAACAGCCACTCTGGAGAAGCGTATGCTCGTTCCTAAAACACGTACAGAACAGAACCACAGAGCATAGGGCACCTCCACACGTGGGCCTATATCTTGGGAAAACTAAAAATCAACCAGACGCAGGCACCCCAAAGTTTAGGGCTTCTCTCTTTACAACAACCTCGACTTCGGGACACCCTTCATCTGCCGGGGAAGAGAGAAATGGACCAAGAATTTGTGCTACTTAGGTACGAGGGAATATCCCTCAGCCATGGAATCCATGTCATAAGGCTGGTTCCAGCATAATGACTGGATTGAGGTACGATGATGCTAAGTGAAATCTGTCCCACAGAAAAAGAAACTTGGGATATCACTTAGAGAGGGAATGTACAAATCGCTACCCACGACCCGAATGACAAAAGAGAACAGACTCACGCTTTTCGAAAACACACTTAGGCCTGCTTAAGCGGAAAGGTGAGGTGGCGTGATGCATAAAACACGACTTGGAAATGAGCACAGATACCGGTCGGAAAAGCAAATATATAATAGACACCACCTACTCCTTGCTCAGTGAACAGGACTCAACAGCTCCTATTCATCACAGAAGAATATATCAGACTCGTAAGCATCTGAAAACCTAAGTATTGATATCTCTCTGTAAGTGAATCAAGTGTGTGTCAAGCGGCATCAACACAGCACTGAAAATCAGCTAAAGCCCATTCTAAAAATACATTTCCAAAACACAGAAGAAAGAAGCACGGCGAGAGGGAGGGAAATTCTGCCAAAAAGCGTGCAGGGGCTGTGATGCAACCAGGATTGACCACATCGACACCCACAGCGGCAGAAGACATGAGGCTGGATACTCCTCAGGCTGAGAGGATTGCTGAGGTTGGAGGAGCAAAGGCAGAGCCTCTAGAGTTATCCTGCGTGCTACCCATTCCATGGGTCCCACCTCTCCAGGTTCAAGGCAACTTTCCTACAGCCAAACCACTCATGGGAATCCCAGGGGATGGTACACCGTGTGATCGGGAAAGCTTTCGAAAGCGCACCTCATTTTTCACCTCCGGGTGCTAGCGTCCGCCATTCCAGCCGCTTGACTAACAATTCCCCCACTTGCAGGATCAGCGTCTTGACACTCCTCTTTCGTAGGCTCTGCAAGTGGTCCGAAGGATGACCTGGAAGACGGGGAACCAAGGAGAGACCAGCTGGCGGTGTTCGGACAGGCCCACGTCACTCTAATTTCCCATCACGAAGAGGAATTCACCAAAGGCTCGGCCTGCCTCGCCGCAAGCACAACAGGGCCTGAAGCAATCTGGCGCTATTGCGGCCAGCTCACACCAAAGCGAGCTGCCAAACGGAGCTCTGGGGCACTGCACTTCACAAACCTGCCGAGCTCTAAATGATAACACTCGTCCAAAAACATACTGAGGTAAGGCCACGAAGGGGATTTGAACGCAAGGCAGAATTGCACGAAACGGAGTTCAGGAGGTAGATGGGAATGGCCTTCCCAGCACAGGAAAAGCGGCAGAACGTGGACAATGATGCAGTTGGCCAAAAAGGGCGTATGCGTTTTTTCCTGAATATATTCAGGAAAAAACGCATACGCCCTTTTTGGCCAACCAAGCACCCGGGGAGAGCAAATCGGCACTACACAGAAATCTCACCCCCCCCCCCCGGGCAAAAGAGCCATCCGGAAAATGTCTAAAAACCAGAAAGGCAGGACAGGCCAAGGAGATAAGGGAGCCTTGTTCAGTTGCCGGGAGGGACGCAAAATGCCAACAGCCACTCTGGAGAAGCGTATGCTCGTTCCTAAAACACGTACAGAACAGAACCACAGAGCATAGGGCACCTCCACACGTGGGCCTATATCTTGGGAAAACTAAAAATCAACCAGACGCAGGCACCCCAAAGTTTAGGGCTTCTCTCTTTACAACAACCTCGACTTCGGGACACCCTTCATCTGCCGGGGAAGAGAGAAATGGACCAAGAATTTGTGCTACTTAGGTACGAGGGAATATCCCTCAGCCATGGAATCCATGTCATAAGGCTGGTTCCAGCATAATGAGTGGATTGAGGTACGATGATGCTAAGTGAAATCTGTCCCACAGAAAAAGAAACTTGGGATATCACTTAGAGAGGGAATGTACAAATCGCTACCCACGACCCGAATGACAAAAGAGAACAGACTCACGCTTTTCGAAAACACACTTAGGCCTGCTTAAGCGGAAAGGTGAGGTGGCGTGATGCATAAAACACGACTTGGAAATGAGCACAGATACCGGTCGGAAAAGCAAATATATAATAGACACCACCTACTCCTTGCTCAGTGAACAGGACTCAACAGCTCCTATTCATCACAGAAGAATATATCAGACTCGTAAGCATCTGAAAACCTAAGTATTGATATCTCTCTGTAAGTGAATCAAGTGTGTGTCAAGCGGCATCAACACAGCACTGAAAATCAGCTAAAGCCCATTCTAAAAATACATTTCCAAAACACAGAAGAAAGAAGCACGGCGAGAGGGAGGGAAATTCTGCCAAAAAGCGTTCAGGGGCTGTGATGCAACCAGGATTGACCACATCGACACCCACAGCGGCAGAAGACATGAGGCTGGATACTCCTCAGGCTGAGAGGATTGCTGAGGTTGGAGGAGCAAAGGCAGAGCCTCTAGAGTTATCCTGCGTGCTACCCATTCCATGGGTCCCACCTCTCCAGGTTCAAGGCAACTTTCCTACAGCCAAACCACTCATGGGAATCCCAGGGGATGGTACACCGTGTGATCGGGAAAGCTTTCGAAAGCGCACCTCATTTTTCACCTCCGGGTGCTAGCGTCCGCCATTCCAGCCGCTTGACTAACAATTCCCCCACTTGCAGGATCAGCGTCTTGACACTCCTCTTTCGTAGGCTCTGCAAGTGGTCCGAAGGATGACCTGGAAGACGGGGAACCAATGAGAGACCAGCTGGCGGTGTTCGGACAGGCCCACGTCACTCTAATTTCCCATCACGAAGAGGAATTCACCAAAGGCTCGGCCTGCCTCGCCGCAAGCACAACAGGGCCTGAAGCAATCTGGCGCTATTGCGGCCAGCTCACACCAAAGCGAGCTGCCAAACGGAGCTCTGGGGCACTGCACTTCACAAACCTGCCGAGCTCTAAATGATAACACTCGTCCAAAAACATACTGAGGTAAGGCCACGAAGGGGATTTGAACGCAAGGCAGAATTGCACGAAACGGAGTTCAGGAGGTAGATGGGAATGGCCTTCCCAGCACAGGAAAAGCGGCAGAACGTGGACAATGATGCAGTTGGCCAAAAAGGGCGTATGCGTTTTTTCCTGAATATATTCAGGAAAAAACGCATACGCCCTTTTTGGCCAACCAAGCACCCGGGGAGAGCAAATCGGCACTACACAGAAATCTCACCCCCCCCCCCCGGGCAAAAGAGCCATCCGGAAAATGTCTAAAAACCAGAAAGGCAGGACAGGCCAAGGAGATAAGGGAGCCTTGTTCAGTTGCCGGGAGGGACGCAAAATGCCAACAGCCACTCTGGAGAAGCGTATGCTCGTTCCTAAAACACGTACAGAACAGAACCACAGAGCATAGGGCACCTCCACACGTGGGCCTATATCTTGGGAAAACTAAAAATCAACCAGACGCAGGCACCCCAAAGTTTAGGGCTTCTCTCTTTACAACAACCTCGACTTCGGGACACCCTTCATCTGCCGGGGAAGAGAGAAATGGACCAAGAATTTGTGCTACTTAGGTACGAGGGAATATCCCTCAGCCATGGAATCCATGTCATAAGGCTGGTTCCAGCATAATGACTGGATTGAGGTACGATGATGCTAAGTGAAATCTGTCCCACAGAAAAAGAAACTTGGGATATCACTTAGAGAGGGAATGTACAAATCGCTACCCACGACCCGAATGACAAAAGAGAACAGACTCACGCTTTTCGAAAACACACTTAGGCCTGCTTAAGCGGAAAGGTGAGGTGGCCTGATGCATAAAACACGACTTGGAAATGAGCACAGATACCGGTCGGAAAAGCAAATATATAATAGACACCACCTACTCCTTGCTCAGTGAACAGGACTCAACAGCTCCTATTCATCACAGAAGAATATATCAGACTCGTAAGCATCTGAAAACCTAAGTATTGATATCTCTCTGTAAGTGAATCAAGTGTGTGTCAAGCGGCATCAACACAGCACTGAAAATCAGCTAAAGCCCATTCTAAAAATACATTTCCAAAACACAGAAGAAAGAAGCACGGCGAGAGGGAGGGAAATTCTGCCAAAAAGCGTGCAGGGGCTGTGATGCAACCAGGATTGACCACATCTACACACACAGCGGCAGAAGACATGAGGCTGGATACTCCTCAGGCTGAGAGGATTGCTGAGGTTGGAGGAGCAAAGGCAGAGCCTCTAGAGTTATCCTGCGTGCTACCCATTCCATGGGTCCCACCTCTCCAGGTTCAAGGCAACTTTCCTACAGCCAAACCACTCATGGGAATCCCAGGGGATGGTACACCGTGTGATCGGGAAAGCTTTCGAAAGCGCACCTCATTTTTCACCTCCGGGTGCTAGCGTCCGCCATTCCAGCCGCTTGACTAACAATTCCCCCACTTGCAGGATCAGCGTCTTGACACTCCTCTTTCGTAGGCTCTGCAAGTGGTCCGAAGGATGACCTGGAAGACGGGGAACCAATGAGAGACCAGCTGGCGGTGTTCGGACAGGCCCACGTCACTCTAATTTCCCATCACGAAGAGGAATTCACCAAAGGCTCGGCCTGCCTCGCCGCAAGCACAACAGGGCCTGAAGCAATCTGGCGCTATTGCGGCCAGCTCACACCAAAGCGAGCTGCCAAACGGAGCTCTGGGGCACTGCACTTCACAAACCTGCCGAGCTCTAAATGATAACACTCGTCCAAAAACATACTGAGGTAAGGCCACGAAGGGGATTTGAACGCAAGGCAGAATTGCACGAAACGGAGTTCAGGAGGTAGATGGGAATGGCCTTCCCAGCACAGGAAAAGCGGCAGAACGTGGACAATGATGCAGTTGGCCAAAAAGGGCGTATGCGTTTTTTCCTGAATATATTCAGGAAAAAACGCATACGCCCTTTTTGGCCAACCAAGCACCCGGGGAGAGCAAATCGGCACTACACAGAAATCTCACCCCCCCCCCCCGGGCAAAAGAGCCATCCGGAAAATGTCTAAAAACCAGAAAGGCAGGACAGGCCAAGGAGATAAGGGAGCCTTGTTCAGTTGCCGGGAGGGACGCAAAATGCCAACAGCCACTCTGGAGAAGCGTATGCTCGTTCCTAAAACACGTACAGAACAGAACCACAGAGCATAGGGCACCTCCACACGTGGGCCTATATCTTGGGAAAACTAAAAATCAACCAGACGCAGGCACCCCAAAGTTTAGGGCTTCTCTCTTTACAACAACCTCGACTTCGGGACACCCTTCATCTGCCGGGGAAGAGAGAAATGGACCAAGAATTTGTGCTACTTAGGTACGAGGGAATATCCCTCAGCCATGGAATCCATGTCATAAGGCTGGTTCCAGCATAATGACTGGATTGAGGTACGATGATGCTAAGTGAAATCTGTCCCACAGAAAAAGAAACTTGGGATATCACTTAGAGAGGGAATGTACAAATCGCTACCCACGACCCGAATGACAAAAGAGAACAGACTCACGCTTTTCGAAAACACACTTAGGCCTGCTTAAGCGGAAAGGTGAGGTGGCCTGATGCATAAAACACGACTTGGAAATGAGCACAGATACCGGTCGGAAAAGCAAATATATAATAGACACCACCTACTCCTTGCTCAGTGAACAGGACTCAACAGCTCCTATTCATCACAGAAGAATATATCAGACTCGTAAGCATCTGAAAACCTAAGTATTGATATCTCTCTGTAAGTGAATCAAGTGTGTGTCAAGCGGCATCAACACAGCACTGAAAATCAGCTAAAGCCCATTCTAAAAATACATTTCCAAAACACAGAAGAAAGAAGCACGGCGAGAGGGAGGGAAATTCTGCCAAAAAGCGTGCAGGGGCTGTGATGCAACCAGGATTGACCACATCTACACACACAGCGGCAGAAGACATGAGGCTGGATACTCCTCAGGCTGAGAGGATTGCTGAGGTTGGAGGAGCAAAGGCAGAGCCTCTAGAGTTATCCTGCGTGCTACCCATTCCATGGGTCCCACCTCTCCAGGTTCAAGGCAACTTTCCTACAGCCAAACCACTCATGGGAATCCCAGGGGATGGTACACCGTGTGATCGGGAAAGCTTTCGAAAGCGCACCTCATTTTTCACCTCCGGGTGCTAGCGTCCGCCATTCCAGCCGCTTGACTAACAATTCCCCCACTTGCAGGATCAGCGTCTTGACACTCCTCTTTCGTAGGCTCTGCAAGTGGTCCGAAGGATGACCTGGAAGACGGGGAACCAATGAGAGACCAGCTGGCGGTGTTCGGACAGGCCCACGTCACTCTAATTTCCCATCACGAAGAGGAATTCACCAAAGGCTCGGCCTGCCTCGCCGCAAGCACAACAGGGCCTGAAGCAATCTGGCGCTATTGCGGCCAGCTCACACCAAAGCGAGCTGCCAAACGGAGCTCTGGGGCACTGCACTTCACAAACCTGCCGAGCTCTAAATGATAACACTCGTCCAAAAACATACTGAGGTAAGGCCACGAAGGGGATTTGAACGCAAGGCAGAATTGCACGAAACGGAGTTCAGGAGGTAGATGGGAATGGCCTTCCCAGCACAGGAAAAGCGGCAGAACGTGGACAATGATGCAGTTGGCCAAAAAGGGCGTATGCGTTTTTTCCTGAATATATTCAGGAAAAAACGCATACGCCCTTTTTGGCCAACCAAGCACCCGGGGAGAGCAAATCGGCACTACACAGAAATCTCACCCCCCCCCCCCGGGCAAAAGAGCCATCCGGAAAATGTCTAAAAACCAGAAAGGCAGGACAGGCCAAGGAGATAAGGGAGCCTTGTTCAGTTGCCGGGAGGGACGCAAAATGCCAACAGCCACTCTGGAGAAGCGTATGCTCGTTCCTAAAACACGTACAGAACAGAACCACAGAGCATAGGGCACCTCCACACGTGGGCCTATATCTTGGGAAAACTAAAAATCAACCAGACGCAGGCACCCCAAAGTTTAGGGCTTCTCTCTTTACAACAACCTCGACTTCGGGACACCCTTCATCTGCCGGGGAAGAGAGAAATGGACCAAGAATTTGTGCTACTTAGGTACGAGGGAATATCCCTCAGCCATGGAATCCATGTCATAAGGCTGGTTCCAGCATAATGAGTGGATTGAGGTACGATGATGCTAAGTGAAATCTGTCCCACAGAAAAAGAAACTTGGGATATCACTTAGAGAGGGAATGTACAAATCGCTACCCACGACCCGAATGACAAAAGAGAACAGACTCACGCTTTTCGAAAACACACTTAGGCCTGCTTAAGCGGAAAGGTGAGGTGGCGTGATGCATAAAACACGACTTGGAAATGAGCACAGATACCGGTCGGAAAAGCAAATATATAATAGACACCACCTACTCCTTGCTCAGTGAACAGGACTCAACAGCTCCTATTCATCACAGAAGAATATATCAGACTCGTAAGCATCTGAAAACCTAAGTATTGATATCTCTCTGTAAGTGAATCAAGTGTGTGTCAAGCGGCATCAACACAGCACTGAAAATCAGCTAAAGCCCATTCTAAAAATACATTTCCAAAACACAGAAGAAAGAAGCACGGCGAGAGGGAGGGAAATTCTGCCAAAAAGCGTTCAGGGGCTGTGATGCAACCAGGATTGACCACATCGACACCCACAGCGGCAGAAGACATGAGGCTGGATACTCCTCAGGCTGAGAGGATTGCTGAGGTTGGAGGAGCAAAGGCAGAGCCTCTAGAGTTATCCTGCGTGCTACCCATTCCATGGGTCCCACCTCTCCAGGTTCAAGGCAACTTTCCTACAGCCAAACCACTCATGGGAATCCCAGGGGATGGTACACCGTGTGATCGGGAAAGCTTTCGAAAGCGCACCTCATTTTTCACCTCCGGGTGCTAGCGTCCGCCATTCCAGCCGCTTGACTAACAATTCCCCCACTTGCAGGATCAGCGTCTTGACACTCCTCTTTCGTAGGCTCTGCAAGTGGTCCGAAGGATGACCTGGAAGACGGGGAACCAACGAGAGACCAGCTGGCGGTGTTCGGACAGGCCCACGTCACTCTAATTTCCCATCACGAAGAGGAATTCACCAAAGGCTCGGCCTGCCTCGCCGCAAGCACAACAGGGCCTGAAGCAATCTGGCGCTATTGCGGCCAGCTCACACCAAAGCGAGCTGCCAAACGGAGCTCTGGGGCACTGCACTTCACAAACCTGCCGAGCTCTAAATGATAACACTCGTCCAAAAACATACTGAGGTAAGGCCACGAAGGGGATTTGAACGCAAGGCAGAATTGCACGAAACGGAGTTCAGGAGGTAGATGGGAATGGCCTTCCCAGCACAGGAAAAGCGGCAGAACGTGGACAATGATGCAGTTGGCCAAAAAGGGCGTATGCGTTTTTTCCTGAATATGTTCAGGAAAAAACGCATACGCCCTTTTTGGCCAACCAAGCACCCGGGGAGAGCAAATCGGCACTACACAGAAATCTCACCCCCCCCCCCGGGCAAAAGAGCCATCCGGAAAATGTCTAAAAACCAGAAAGGCAGGACAGGCCAAGGAGATAAGGGAGCCTTGTTCAGTTGCCGGGAGGGACGCAAAATGCCAACAGCCACTCTGGAGAAGCGTATGCTCGTTCCTAAAACACGTACAGAACAGAACCACAGAGCGTAGGGCACCTCCACACGTGGGCCTATATCTTGGGAAAACTAAAAATCAACCAGACGCAGGCACCCCAAAGTTTAGGGCTTCTCTCTTTACAACAACCTCGACTTCGGGACACCCTTCATCTGCCGGGGAAGAGAGAAATGGACCAAGAATTTGTGCTACTTAGGTACGAGGGAATATCCCTCAGCCATGGAATCCATGTCATAAGGCTGGTTCCAGCATAATGACTGGATTGAGGTACGATGATGCTAAGTGAAATCTGTCCCACAGAAAAAGAAACTTGGGATATCACTTAGAGAGGGAATGTACAAATCGCTACCCACGACCCGAATGACAAAAGAGAACAGACTCACGCTTTTCGAAAACACACTTAGGCCTGCTTAAGCGGAAAGGTGAGGTGGCGTGATGCATAAAACACGACTTGGAAATGAGCACAGATACCGGTCGGAAAAGCAAATATATAATAGACACCACCTACTCCTTGCTCAGTGAACAGGACTCAACAGCTCCTATTCATCACAGAAGAATATATCAGACTCGTAAGCATCTGAAAACCTAAGTATTGATATCTCTCTGTAAGTGAATCAAGTGTGTGTCAAGCGGCATCAACACAGCACTGAAAATCAGCTAAAGCCCATTCTAAAAATACATTTCCAAAACACAGAAGAAAGAAGCACGGCGAGAGGGAGGGAAATTCTGCCAAAAAGCGTTCAGGGGCTGTGATGCAACCAGGATTGACCACATCGACACCCACAGCGGCAGAAGACATGAGGCTGGATACTCCTCAGGCTGAGAGGATTGCTGAGGTTGGAGGAGCAAAGGCAGAGCCTCTAGAGTTATCCTGCGTGCTACCCATTCCATGGGTCCCACCTCTCCAGGTTCAAGGCAACTTTCCTACAGCCAAACCACTCATGGGAATCCCAGGGGATGGTACACCGTGTGATCGGGAAAGCTTTCGAAAGCGCACCTCATTTTTCACCTCCGGGTGCTAGCGTCCGCCATTCCAGCCGCTTGACTAACAATTCCCCCACTTGCAGGATCAGCGTCTTGACACTCCTCTTTCGTAGGCTCTGCAAGTGGTCCGAAGGATGACCTGGAAGACGGGGAACCAATGAGAGACCAGCTGGCGGTGTTCGGACAGGCCCACGTCATTCTAATTTCCCATCACGAAGAGGAATTCACCAAAGGCTCGGCCTGCCTCGCCGCAAGCACAACAGGGCCTGAAGCAATCTGGCGCTATTGCGGCCAGCTCACACCAAAGCGAGCTGCCAAACGGAGCTCTGGGGCACTGCACTTCACAAACCTGCCGAGCTCTAAATGATAACACTCGTCCAAAAACATACTGAGGTAAGGCCACGAAGGGGATTTGAACGCAAGGCAGAATTGCACGAAACGGAGTTCAGGAGGTAGATGGGAATGGCCTTCCCAGCACAGGAAAAGCGGCAGAACGTGGACAATGATGCAGTTGGCCAAAAAGGGCGTATGCGTTTTTTCCTGAATATATTCAGGAAAAAACGCATACGCCCTTTTTGGCCAACCAAGCACCCGGGGAGAGCAAATCGGCACTACACAGAAATCTCACCCCCCCCCCCCGGGCAAAAGAGCCATCCGGAAAATGTCTAAAAACCAGAAAGGCAGGACAGGCCAAGGAGATAAGGGAGCCTTGTTCAGTTGCCGGGAGGGACGCAAAATGCCAACAGCCACTCTGGAGAAGCGTATGCTCGTTCCTAAAACACGTACAGAACAGAACCACAGAGCGTAGGGCACCTCCACACGTGGGCCTATATCTTGGGAAAACTAAAAATCAACCAGACGCAGGCACCCCAAAGTTTAGGGCTTCTCTCTTTACAACAACCTCGACTTCGGGACACCCTTCATCTGCTGGGGAAGAGAGAAATGGACCAAGAATTTGTGCTACTTAGGTACGAGGGAATATCCCTCAGCCATGGAATCCATGTCATAAGGCTGGTTCCAGCATAATGAGTGGATTGAGGTACGATGATGCTAAGTGAAATCTGTCCCACAGAAAAAGAAACTTGGGATATCACTTAGAGAGGGAATGTACAAATCGCTACCCACGACCCGAATGACAAAAGAGAACAGACTCACGCTTTTCGAAAACACACTTAGGCCTGCTTAAGCGGAAAGGTGAGGTGGCGTGATGCATAAAACACGACTTGGAAATGAGCACAGATACCGGTCGGAAAAGCAAATATATAATAGACACCACCTACTCCTTGCTCAGTGAACAGGACTCAACAGCTCCTATTCATCACAGAAGAATATATCAGACTCGTAAGCATCTGAAAACCTAAGTATTGATATCTCTCTGTAAGTGAATCAAGTGTGTGTCAAGCGGCATCAACACAGCACTGAAAATCAGCTAAAGCCCATTCTAAAAATACATTTCCAAAACACAGAAGAAAGAAGCACGGCGAGAGGGAGGGAAATTCTGCCAAAAAGCGTTCAGGGGCTGTGATGCAACCAGGATTGACCACATCGACACCCACAGCGGCAGAAGACATGAGGCTGGATACTCCTCAGGCTGAGAGGATTGCTGAGGTTGGAGGAGCAAAGGCAGAGCCTCTAGAGTTATCCTGCGTGCTACCCATTCCATGGGTCCCACCTCTCCAGGTTCAAGGCAACTTTCCTACAGCCAAACCACTCATGGGAATCCCAGGGGATGGTACACCGTGTGATCGGGAAAGCTTTCGAAAGCGCACCTCATTTTTCACCTCCGGGTGCTAGCGTCCGCCATTCCAGCCGCTTGACTAACAATTCCCCCACTTGCAGGATCAGCGTCTTGACACTCCTCTTTCGTAGGCTCTGCAAGTGGTCCGAAGGATGACCTGGAAGACGGGGAACCAATGAGAGACCAGCTGGCGGTGTTCGGACAGGCCCACGTCATTCTAATTTCCCATCACGAAGAGGAATTCACCAAAGGCTCGGCCTGCCTCGCCGCAAGCACAACAGGGCCTGAAGCAATCTGGCGCTATTGCGGCCAGCTCACACCAAAGCGAGCTGCCAAACGGAGCTCTGGGGCACTGCACTTCACAAACCTGCCGAGCTCTAAATGATAACACTCGTCCAAAAACATACTGAGGTAAGGCCACGAAGGGGATTTGAACGCAAGGCAGAATTGCACGAAACGGAGTTCAGGAGGTAGATGGGAATGGCCTTCCCAGCACAGGAAAAGCGGCAGAACGTGGACAATGATGCAGTTGGCCAAAAAGGGCGTATGCGTTTTTTCCTGAATATATTCAGGAAAAAACGCATACGCCCTTTTTGGCCAACCAAGCACCCGGGGAGAGCAAATCGGCACTACACAGAAATCTCACCCCCCCCCCGGGCAAAAGAGCCATCCGGAAAATGTCTAAAAACCAGAAAGGCAGGACAGGCCAAGGAGATAAGGGAGCCTTGTTCAGTTGCCGGGAGGGACGCAAAATGCCAACAGCCACTCTGGAGAAGCGTATGCTCGTTCCTAAAACACGTACAGAACAGAACCACAGAGCGTAGGGCACCTCCACACGTGGGCCTATATCTTGGGAAAACTAAAAATCAACCAGACGCAGGCACCCCAAAGTTTAGGGCTTCTCTCTTTACAACAACCTCGACTTCGGGACACCCTTCATCTGCCGGGGAAGAGAGAAATGGACCAAGAATTTGTGCTACTTAGGTACGAGGGAATATCCCTCAGCCATGGAATCCATGTCATAAGGCTGGTTCCAGCATAATGAGTGGATTGAGGTACGATGATGCTAAGTGAAATCTGTCCCACAGAAAAAGAAACTTGGGATATCACTTAGAGAGGGAATGTACAAATCGCTACCCACGACCCGAATGACAAAAGAGAACAGACTCACGCTTTTCGAAAACACACTTAGGCCTGCTTAAGCGGAAAGGTGAGGTGGCGTGATGCATAAAACACGACTTGGAAATGAGCACAGATACCGGTCGGAAAAGCAAATATATAATAGACACCACCTACTCCTTGCTCAGTGAACAGGACTCAACAGCTCCTATTCATCACAGAAGAATATATCAGACTCGTAAGCATCTGAAAACCTAAGTATTGATATCTCTCTGTAAGTGAATCAAGTGTGTGTCAAGCGGCATCAACACAGCACTGAAAATCAGCTAAAGCCCATTCTAAAAATACATTTCCAAAACACAGAAGAAAGAAGCACGGCGAGAGGGAGGGAAATTCTGCCAAAAAGCGTTCAGGGGCTGTGATGCAACCAGGATTGACCACATCGACACCCACAGCGGCAGAAGACATGAGGCTGGATACTCCTCAGGCTGAGAGGATTGCTGAGGTTGGAGGAGCAAAGGCAGAGCCTCTAGAGTTATCCTGCGTGCTACCCATTCCATGGGTCCCACCTCTCCAGGTTCAAGGCAACTTTCCTACAGCCAAACCACTCATGGGAATCCCAGGGGATGGTACACCGTGTGATCGGGAAAGCTTTCGAAAGCGCACCTCATTTTTCACCTCCGGGTGCTAGCGTCCGCCATTCCAGCCGCTTGACTAACAATTCCCCCACTTGCAGGATCAGCGTCTTGACACTCCTCTTTCGTAGGCTCTGCAAGTGGTCCGAAGGATGACCTGGAAGACGGGGAACCAATGAGAGACCAGCTGGCGGTGTTCGGACAGGCCCACGTCATTCTAATTTCCCATCACGAAGAGGAATTCACCAAAGGCTCGGCCTGCCTCGCCGCAAGCACAACAGGGCCTGAAGCAATCTGGCGCTATTGCGGCCAGCTCACACCAAAGCGAGCTGCCAAACGGAGCTCTGGGGCACTGCACTTCACAAACCTGCCGAGCTCTAAATGATAACACTCGTCCAAAAACATACTGAGGTAAGGCCACGAAGGGGATTTGAACGCAAGGCAGAATTGCACGAAACGGAGTTCAGGAGGTAGATGGGAATGGCCTTCCCAGCACAGGAAAAGCGGCAGAACGTGGACAATGATGCAGTTGGCCAAAAAGGGCGTATGCGTTTTTTCCTGAATATATTCAGGAAAAAACGCATACGCCCTTTTTGGCCAACCAAGCACCCGGGGAGAGCAAATCGGCACTACACAGAAATCTCACCCCCCCCCCCCCGGGCAAAAGAGCCATCCGGAAAATGTCTAAAAACCAGAAAGGCAGGACAGGCCAAGGAGATAAGGGAGCCTTGTTCAGTTGCCGGGAGGGACGCAAAATGCCAACAGCCACTCTGGAGAAGCGTATGCTCGTTCCTAAAACACGTACAGAACAGAACCACAGAGCGTAGGGCACCTCCACACGTGGGCCTATATCTTGGGAAAACTAAAAATCAACCAGACGCAGGCACCCCAAAGTTTAGGGCTTCTCTCTTTACAACAACCTCGACTTCGGGACACCCTTCATCTGCCGGGGAAGAGAGAAATGGACCAAGAATTTGTGCTACTTAGGTACGAGGGAATATCCCTCAGCCATGGAATCCATGTCATAAGGCTGGTTCCAGCATAATGAGTGGATTGAGGTACGATGATGCTAAGTGAAATCTGTCCCACAGAAAAAGAAACTTGGGATATCACTTAGAGAGGGAATGTACAAATCGCTACCCACGACCCGAATGACAAAAGAGAACAGACTCACGCTTTTCGAAAACACACTTAGGCCTGCTTAAGCGGAAAGGTGAGGTGGCGTGATGCATAAAACACGACTTGGAAATGAGCACAGATACCGGTCGGAAAAGCAAATATATAATAGACACCACCTACTCCTTGCTCAGTGAACAGGACTCAACAGCTCCTATTCATCACAGAAGAATATATCAGACTCGTAAGCATCTGAAAACCTAAGTATTGATATCTCTCTGTAAGTGAATCAAGTGTGTGTCAAGCGGCATCAACACAGCACTGAAAATCAGCTAAAGCCCATTCTAAAAATACATTTCCAAAACACAGAAGAAAGAAGCACGGCGAGAGGGAGGGAAATTCTGCCAAAAAGCGTTCAGGGGCTGTGATGCAACCAGGATTGACCACATCTACACCCACAGCGGCATAACACATGAGGCTGGATACTCCTCAGGCTGAGAGGATTGCTGAGGTTGGAGGAGCAAAGGCAGAGCCTCTAGAGTTATCCTGCGTGCTACCCATTCCATGGGTCCCACCTCTCCAGGTTCAAGGCAACTTTCCTACAGCCAAACCACTCATGGGAATCCCAGGGGATGGTACACCGTGTGATCGGGAAAGCTTTCGAAAGCGCACCTCATTTTTCACCTCCGGGTGCTAGCGTCCGCCATTCCAGCCGCTTGACTAACAATTCCCCCACTTGCAGGATCAGCGTCTTGACACTCCTCTTTCGTAGGCTCTGCAAGTGGTCCGAAGGATGACCTGGAAGACGGGGAACCAATGAGAGACCAGCTGGCGGTGTTCGGACAGGCCCACGTCACTCTAATTTCCCATCACGAAGAGGAATTCACCAAAGGCTCGGCCTGCCTCGCCGCAAGCACAACAGGGCCTGAAGCAATCTGGCGCTATTGCGGCCAGCTCACACCAAAGCGAGCTGCCAAACGGAGCTCTGGGGCACTGCACTTCACAAACCTGCCGAGCTCTAAATGATAACACTCGTCCAAAAACATACTGAGGTAAGGCCACGAAGGGGATTTGAACGCAAGGCAGAATTGCACGAAACGGAGTTCAGGAGGTAGATGGGAATGGCCTTCCCAGCACAGGAAAAGCGGCAGAACGTGGACAATGATGCAGTTGGCCAAAAAGGGCGTATGCGTTTTTTCCTGAATATATTCAGGAAAAAACGCATACGCCCTTTTTGGCCAACCAAGCACCCGGGGAGAGCAAATCGGCACTACACAGAAATCTCACCCCCCCCCCCCGGGCAAAAGAGCCATCCGGAAAATGTCTAAAAACCAGAAAGGCAGGACAGGCCAAGGAGATAAGGGAGCCTTGTTCAGTTGCCGGGAGGGACGCAAAATGCCAACAGCCACTCTGGAGAAGCGTATGCTCGTTCCTAAAACACGTACAGAACAGAACCACAGAGCGTAGGGCACCTCCACACGTGGGCCTATATCTTGGGAAAACTAAAAATCAACCAGACGCAGGCACCCCAAAGTTTAGGGCTTCTCTCTTTACAACAACCTCGACTTCGGGACACCCTTCATCTGCCGGGGAAGAGAGAAATGGACCAAGAATTTGTGCTACTTAGGTACGAGGGAATATCCCTCAGCCATGGAATCCATGTCATAAGGCTGGTTCCAGCATAATGAGTGGATTGAGGTACGATGATGCTAAGTGAAATCTGTCCCACAGAAAAAGAAACTTGGGATATCACTTAGAGAGGGAATGTACAAATCGCTACCCACGACCCGAATGACAAAAGAGAACAGACTCACGCTTTTCGAAAACACACTTAGGCCTGCTTAAGCGGAAAGGTGAGGTGGCGTGATGCATAAAACACGACTTGGAAATGAGCACAGATACCGGTCGGAAAAGCAAATATATAATAGACACCACCTACTCCTTGCTCAGTGAACAGGACTCAACAGCTCCTATTCATCACAGAAGAATATATCAGACTCGTAAGCATCTGAAAACCTAAGTATTGATATCTCTCTGTAAGTGAATCAAGTGTGTGTCAAGCGGCATCAACACAGCACTGAAAATCAGCTAAAGCCCATTCTAAAAATACATTTCCAAAACACAGAAGAAAGAAGCACGGCGAGAGGGAGGGAAATTCTGCCAAAAAGCGTTCAGGGGCTGTGATGCAACCAGGATTGACCACATCTACACCCACAGCGGCAGAAGACATGAGGCTGGATACTCCTCAGGCTGAGAGGATTGCTGAGGTTGGAGGAGCAAAGGCAGAGCCTCTAGAGTTATCCTGCGTGCTACCCATTCCATGGGTCCCACCTCTCCAGGTTCAAGGCAACTTTCCTACAGCCAAACCACTCATGGGAATCCCAGGGGATGGTACACCATGTGATCGGGAAAGCTTTCGAAAGCGCACCTCATTTTTCACCTCCGGGTGCTAGCGTCCGCCATTCCAGCCGCTTGACTAACAATTCCCCCACTTGCAGGATCAGCGTCTTGACACTCCTCTTTCGTAGGCTCTGCAAGTGGTCCGAAGGATGACCTGGAAGACGGGGAACCAATGAGAGACCAGCTGGCGGTGTTCGGACAGGCCCACGTCACTCTAATTTCCCATCACGAAGAGGAATTCACCAAAGGCTCGGCCTGCCTCGCCGCAAGCACAACAGGGCCTGAAGCAATCTGGCGCTATTGCGGCCAGCTCACACCAAAGCGAGCTGCCAAACGGAGCTCTGGGGCACTGCACTTCACAAACCTGCCGAGCTCTAAATGATAACACTCGTCCAAAAACATACTGAGGTAAGGCCACGAAGGGGATTTGAACGCAAGGCAGAATTGCACGAAACGGAGTTCAGGAGGTAGATGGGAATGGCCTTCCCAGCACAGGAAAAGCGGCAGAACGTGGACAATGATGCAGTTGGCCAAAAAGGGCGTATGCGTTTTTTCCTGAATGTATTCAGGAAAAAACGCATACGCCCTTTTTGGCCAACCAAGCACCCGGGGAGAGCAAATCGGCACTACACAGAAATCTCACCCCCCCCCCCCGGGCAAAAGAGCCATCCGGAAAATGTCTAAAAACCAGAAAGGCAGGACAGGCCAAGGAGATAAGGGAGCCTTGTTCAGTTGCCGGGAGGGACGCAAAATGCCAACAGCCACTCTGGAGAAGCGTATGCTCGTTCCTAAAACACGTACAGAACAGAACCACAGAGCGTAGGGCACCTCCACACGTGGGCCTATATCTTGGGAAAACTAAAAATCAACCAGACGCAGGCACCCCAAAGTTTAGGGCTTCTCTCTTTACAACAACCTCGACTTCGGGACACCCTTCATCTGCCGGGGAAGAGAGAAATGGACCAAGAATTTGTGCTACTTAGGTACGAGGGAATATCCCTCAGCCATGGAATCCATGTCATAAGGCTGGTTCCAGCATAATGAGTGGATTGAGGTACGATGATGCTAAGTGAAATCTGTCCCACAGAAAAAGAAACTTGGGATATCACTTAGAGAGGGAATGTACAAATCGCTACCCACGACCCGAATGACAAAAGAGAACAGACTCACGCTTTTCGAAAACACACTTAGGCCTGCTTAAGCGGAAAGGTGAGGTGGCGTGATGCATAAAACACGACTTGGAAATGAGCACAGATACCGGTCGGAAAAGCAAATATATAATAGACACCACCTACTCCTTGCTCAGTGAACAGGACTCAACAGCTCCTATTCATCACAGAAGAATATATCAGACTCGTAAGCATCTGAAAACCTAAGTATTGATATCTCTCTGTAAGTGAATCAAGTGTGTGTCAAGCGGCATCAACACAGCACTGAAAATCAGCTAAAGCCCATTCTAAAAATACATTTCCAAAACACAGAAGAAAGAAGCACGGCGAGAGGGAGGGAAATTCTGCCAAAAAGCGTTCAGGGGCTGTGATGCAACCAGGATTGACCACATCGACACCCACAGCGGCAGAAGACATGAGGCTGGATACTCCTCAGGCTGAGAGGATTGCTGAGGTTGGAGGAGCAAAGGCAGAGCCTCTAGAGTTATCCTGCGTGCTACCCATTCCATGGGTCCCACCTCTCCAGGTTCAAGGCAACTTTCCTACAGCCAAACCACTCATGGGAATCCCAGGGGATGGTACACCGTGTGATCGGGAAAGCTTTCGAAAGCGCACCTCATTTTTCACCTCCGGGTGCTAGCGTCCGCCATTCCAGCCGCTTGACTAACAATTCCCCCACTTGCAGGATCAGCGTCTTGACACTCCTCTTTCGTAGGCTCTGCAAGTGGTCCGAAGGATGACCTGGAAGACGGGGAACCAATGAGAGACCAGCTGGCGGTGTTCGGACAGGCCCACGTCACTCTAATTTCCCATCACGAAGAGGAATTCACCAAAGGCTCGGCCTGCCTCGCCGCAAGCACAACAGGGCCTGAAGCAATCTGGCGCTATTGCGGCCGGCTCACACCAAAGCGAGCTGCCAAACGGAGCTCTGGGGCACTGCACTTCACAAACCTGCCGAGCTCTAAATGATAACACTCGTCCAAAAACATACTGAGGTAAGGCCACGAAGGGGATTTGAACGCAAGGCAGAATTGCACGAAACGGAGTTCAGGAGGTAGATGGGAATGGCCTTCCCAGCACAGGAAAAGCGGCAGAACGTGGACAATGATGCAGTTGGCCAAAAAGGGCGTATGCGTTTTTTCCTGAATATATTCAGGAAAAAACGCATACGCCCTTTTTGGCCAACCAAGCACCCGGGGAGAGCAAATCGGCACTACACAGAAATCTCACCCCCCCCCCCCCCGGGCAAAAGAGCCATCCGGAAAATGTCTAAAAACCAGAAAGGCAGGACAGGCCAAGGAGATAAGGGAGCCTTGTTCAGTTGCCGGGAGGGACGCAAAATGCCAACAGCCACTCTGGAGAAGCGTATGCTCGTTCCTAAAACACGTACAGAACAGAACCACAGAGCGTAGGGCACCTCCACACGTGGGCCTATATCTTGGGAAAACTAAAAATCAACCAGACGCAGGCACCCCAAAGTTTAGGGCTTCTCTCTTTACAACAACCTCGACTTCGGGACACCCTTCATCTGCCGGGGAAGAGAGAAATGGACCAAGAATTTGTGCTACTTAGGTACGAGGGAATATCCCTCAGCCATGGAATCCATGTCATAAGGCTGGTTCCAGCATAATGAGTGGATTGAGGTACGATGATGCTAAGTGAAATCTGTCCCACAGAAAAAGAAACTTGGGATATCACTTAGAGAGGGAATGTACAAATCGCTACCCACGACCCGAATGACAAAAGAGAACAGACTCACGCTTTTCGAAAACACACTTAGGCCTGCTTAAGCGGAAAGGTGAGGTGGCGTGATGCATAAAACACGACTTGGAAATGAGCACAGATACCGGTCGGAAAAGCAAATATATAATAGACACCACCTACTCCTTGCTCAGTGAACAGGACTCAACAGCTCCTATTCATCACAGAAGAATATATCAGACTCGTAAGCATCTGAAAACCTAAGTATTGATATCTCTCTGTAAGTGAATCAAGTGTGTGTCAAGCGGCATCAACACAGCACTGAAAATCAGCTAAAGCCCATTCTAAAAATACATTTCCAAAACACAGAAGAAAGAAGCACGGCGAGAGGGAGGGAAATTCTGCCAAAAAGCGTTCAGGGGCTGTGATGCAACCAGGATTGACCACATCGACACCCACAGCGGCAGAAGACATGAGGCTGGATACTCCTCAGGCTGAGAGGATTGCTGAGGTTGGAGGAGCAAAGGCAGAGCCTCTAGAGTTATCCTGCGTGCTACCCATTCCATGGGTCCCACCTCTCCAGGTTCAAGGCAACTTTCCTACAGCCAAACCACTCATGGGAATCCCAGGGGATGGTACACCGTGTGATCGGGAAAGCTTTCGAAAGCGCACCTCATTTTTCACCTCCGGGTGCTAGCGTCCGCCATTCCAGCCGCTTGACTAACAATTCCCCCACTTGCAGGATCAGCGTCTTGACACTCCTCTTTCGTAGGCTCTGCAAGTGGTCCGAAGGATGACCTGGAAGACGGGGAACCAATGAGAGACCAGCTGGCGGTGTTCGGACAGGCCCACGTCATTCTAATTTCCCATCACGAAGAGGAATTCACCAAAGGCTCGGCCTGCCTCGCCGCAAGCACAACAGGGCCTGAAGCAATCTGGCGCTATTGCGGCCGGCTCACACCAAAGCGAGCTGCCAAACGGAGCTCTGGGGCACTGCACTTCACAAACCTGCCGAGCTCTAAATGATAACACTCGTCCAAAAACATACTGAGGTAAGGCCACGAAGGGGATTTGAACGCAAGGCAGAATTGCACGAAACGGAGTTCAGGAGGTAGATGGGAATGGCCTTCCCAGCACAGGAAAAGCGGCAGAACGTGGACAATGATGCAGTTGGCCAAAAAGGGCGTATGCGTTTTTTCCTGAATATATTCAGGAAAAAACGCATACGCCCTTTTTGGCCAACCAAGCACCCGGGGAGAGCAAATCGGCACTACACAGAAATCTCACCCCCCCCCCCCCGGGCAAAAGAGCCATCCGGAAAATGTCTAAAAACCAGAAAGGCAGGACAGGCCAAGGAGATAAGGGAGCCTTGTTCAGTTGCCGGGAGGGACGCAAAATGCCAACAGCCACTCTGGAGAAGCGTATGCTCGTTCCTAAAACACGTACAGAACAGAACCACAGAGCGTAGGGCACCTCCACACGTGGGCCTATATCTTGGGAAAACTAAAAATCAACCAGACGCAGGCACCCCAAAGTTTAGGGCTTCTCTCTTTACAACAACCTCGACTTCGGGACACCCTTCATCTGCCGGGGAAGAGAGAAATGGACCAAGAATTTGTGCTACTTAGGTACGAGGGAATATCCCTCAGCCATGGAATCCATGTCATAAGGCTGGTTCCAGCATAATGAGTGGATTGAGGTACGATGAGGCTAAGTGAAATCTGTCCCACAGAAAAAGAAACTTGGGATATCACTTAGAGAGGGAATGTACAAATCGCTACCCACGACCCGAATGACAAAAGAGAACAGACTCACGCTGTTCGAAAACACACTTAGGCCTGCTTAAGCGGAAAGGTGAGGTGGCGTGATGCATAAAACACGACTTGGAAATGAGCACAGATACCGGTCGGAAAAGCAAATATATAATAGACACCACCTACTCCTTGCTCAGTGAACAGGACTCAACAGCTCCTATTCATCACAGAAGAATATATCAGACTCGTAAGCATCTGAAAACCTAAGTATTGATATCTCTCTGTAAGTGAATCAAGTGTGTGTCAAGCGGCATCAACACAGCACTGAAAATCAGCTAAAGCCCATTCTAAAAATACATTTCCAAAACACAGAAGAAAGAAGCACGGCGAGAGGGAGGGAAATTCTGCCAAAAAGCGTTCAGGGGCTGTGATGCAACCAGGATTGACCACATCGACACCCACAGCGGCAGAAGACATGAGGCTGGATACTCCTCAGGCTGAGAGGATTGCTGAGGTTGGAGGAGCAAAGGCAGAGCCTCTAGAGTTATCCTGCGTGCTACCCATTCCATGGGTCCCACCTCTCCAGGTTCAAGGCAACTTTCCTACAGCCAAACCACTCATGGGAATCCCAGGGGATGGTACACCGTGTGATCGGGAAAGCTTTCGAAAGCGCACCTCATTTTTCACCTCCGGGTGCTAGCGTCCGCCATTCCAGCCGCTTGACTAACAATTCCCCCACTTGCAGGATCAGCGTCTTGACACTCCTCTTTCGTAGGCTCTGCAAGTGGTCCGAAGGATGACCTGGAAGACGGGGAACCAATGAGAGACCAGCTGGCGGTGTTCGGACAGGCCCACGTCACTCTAATTTCCCATCACGAAGAGGAATTCACCAAAGGCTCGGCCTGCCTCGCCGCAAGCACAACAGGGCCTGAAGCAATCTGGCGCTATTGCGGCCAGCTCACACCAAAGCGAGCTGCCAAACGGAGCTCTGGGGCACTGCACTTCACAAACCTGCCGAGCTCTAAATGATAACACTCGTCCAAAAACATACTGAGGTAAGGCCACGAAGGGGATTTGAACGCAAGGCAGAATTGCACGAAACGGAGTTCAGGAGGTAGATGGGAATGGCCTTCCCAGCACAGGAAAAGCGGCAGAACGTGGACAATGATGCAGTTGGCCAAAAAGGGCGTATGCGTTTTTTCCTGAATGTATTCAGGAAAAAACGCATACGCCCTTTTTGGCCAACCAAGCACCCGGGGAGAGCAAATCGGCACTACAAAGAAATCTCACTCCCCCCCCCGGGCAAAAGAGCCATCCGGAAAATGTCTAAAAACCAGAAAGGCAGGACAGGCCAAGGAGATAAGGGAGCCTTGTTCAGTTGCCGGGAGGGACGCAAAATGCCAACAGCCACTCTGGAGAAGCGTATGCTCGTTCCTAAAACACGTACAGAACAGAACCACAGAGCATAGGGCACCTCCACACGTGGGCCTATATCTTGGGAAAACTAAAAATCAACCAGACGCAGGCACCCCAAAGTTTAGGGCTTCTCTCTTTACAACAACCTCGACTTCGGGACACCCTTCATCTGCCGGGGAAGAGAGAAATGGACCAAGAATTTGTGCTACTTAGGTACGAGGGAATATCCCTCAGCCATGGAATCCATGTCATAAGGCTGGTTCCAGCATAATGACTGGATTGAGGTACGATGAGGCTAAGTGAAATCTGTCCCACAGAAAAAGAAACTTGGGATATCACTTAGAGAGGGAATGTACAAATCGCTACCCACGACCCGAATGACAAAAGAGAACAGACTCACGCTGTTCGAAAACACACTTAGGCCTGCTTAAGCGGAAAGGTGAGGTGGCGTGATGCATAAAACACGACTTGGAAATGAGCACAGATACCGGTCGGAAAAGCAAATATATAATAGACACCACCTACTCCTTGCTCAGTGAACAGGACTCAACAGCTCCTATTCATCACAGAAGAATATATCAGACTCGTAAGCATCTGAAAACCTAAGTATTGATATCTCTCTGTAAGTGAATCAAGTGTGTGTCAAGCGGCATCAACACAGCACTGAAAATCAGCTAAAGCCCATTCTAAAAATACATTTCCAAAACACAGAAGAAAGAAGCACGGCGAGAGGGAGGGAAATTCTGCCAAAAAGCGTTCAGGGGCTGTGATGCAACCAGGATTGACCACATCGACACCCACAGCGGCAGAAGACATGAGGCTGGATACTCCTCAGGCTGAGAGGATTGCTGAGGTTGGAGGAGCAAAGGCAGAGCCTCTAGAGTTATCCTGCGTGCTACCCATTCCATGGGTCCCACCTCTCCAGGTTCAAGGCAACTTTCCTACAGCCAAACCACTCATGGGAATCCCAGGGGATGGTACACCGTGTGATCGGGAAAGCTTTCGAAAGCGCACCTCATTTTTCACCTCCGGGTGCTAGCGTCCGCCATTCCAGCCGCTTGACTAACAATTCCCCCACTTGCAGGATCAGCGTCTTGACACTCCTCTTTCGTAGGCTCTGCAAGTGGTCCGAAGGATGACCTGGAAGACGGGGAACCAATGAGAGACCAGCTGGCGGTGTTCGGACAGGCCCACGTCACTCTAATTTCCCATCACGAAGAGGAATTCACCAAAGGCTCGGCCTGCCTCGCCGCAAGCACAACAGGGCCTGAAGCAATCTGGCGCTATTGCGGCCAGCTCACACCAAAGCGAGCTGCCAAACGGAGCTCTGGGGCACTGCACTTCACAAACCTGCCGAGCTCTAAATGATAACACTCGTCCAAAAACATACTGAGGTAAGGCCACGAAGGGGATTTGAACGCAAGGCAGAATTGCACGAAACGGAGTTCAGGAGGTAGATGGGAATGGCCTTCCCAGCACAGGAAAAGCGGCAGAACGTGGACAATGATGCAGTTGGCCAAAAAGGGCGTATGCGTTTTTTCCTGAATGTATTCAGGAAAAAACGCATACGCCCTTTTTGGCCAACCAAGCACCCGGGGAGAGCAAATCGGCACTACAAAGAAATCTCACTCCCCCCCCCGGGCAAAAGAGCCATCCGGAAAATGTCTAAAAACCAGAAAGGCAGGACAGGCCAAGGAGATAAGGGAGCCTTGTTCAGTTGCCGGGAGGGACGCAAAATGCCAACAGCCACTCTGGAGAAGCGTATGCTCGTTCCTAAAACACGTACAGAACAGAACCACAGAGCATAGGGCACCTCCACACGTGGGCCTATATCTTGGGAAAACTAAAAATCAACCAGACGCAGGCACCCCAAAGTTTAGGGCTTCTCTCTTTACAACAACCTCGACTTCGGGACACCCTTCATCTGCCGGGGAAGAGAGAAATGGACCAAGAATTTGTGCTACTTAGGTACGAGGGAATATCCCTCAGCCATGGAATCCATGTCATAAGGCTGGTTCCAGCATAATGAGTGGATTGAGGTACGATGAGGCTAAGTGAAATCTGTCCCACAGAAAAAGAAACTTGGGATATCACTTAGAGAGGGAATGTACAAATCGCTACCCACGACCCGAATGACAAAAGAGAACAGACTCACGCTGTTCGAAAACACACTTAGGCCTGCTTAAGCGGAAAGGTGAGGTGGCGTGATGCATAAAACACGACTTGGAAATGAGCACAGATACCGGTCGGAAAAGCAAATATATAATAGACACCACCTACTCCTTGCTCAGTGAACAGGACTCAACAGCTCCTATTCATCACAGAAGAATATATCAGACTCGTAAGCATCTGAAAACCTAAGTATTGATATCTCTCTGTAAGTGAATCAAGTGTGTGTCAAGCGGCATCAACACAGCACTGAAAATCAGCTAAAGCCCATTCTAAAAATACATTTCCAAAACACAGAAGAAAGAAGCACGGCGAGCGGGAGGGAAATTCTGCCAAAAAGCGTTCAGGGGCTGTGATGCAACCAGGATTGACCACATCTACACCCACAGCGGCATAACACATAAGGCTGGATACTCCTCAGGCTGAGAGGATTGCTGAGGTTGGAGGAGCAAAGGCAGAGCCTCTAGAGTTATCCTGCGTGCTACCCATTCCATGGGTCCCACCTCTCCAGGTTCAAGGCAACTTTCCTACAGCCAAACCACTCATGGGAATCCCAGGGGATGGTACACCGTGTGATCGGGAAAGCTTTCGAAAGCGCACCTCATTTTTCACCTCCGGGTGCTAGCGTCCGCCATTCCAGCCGCTTGACTAACAATTCCCCCACTTGCAGGATCAGCGTCTTGACACTCCTCTTTCGTAGGCTCTGCAAGTGGTCCGAAGGATGACCTGGAAGACGGGGAACCAATGAGAGACCAGCTGGCGGTGTTCGGACAGGCCCACGTCACTCTAATTTCCCATCACGAAGAGGAATTCACCAAAGGCTCGGCCTGCCTCGCCGCAAGCACAACAGGGCCTGAAGCAATCTGGCGCTATTGCGGCCAGCTCACACCAAAGCGAGCTGCCAAACGGAGCTCTGGGGCACTGCACTTCACAAACCTGCCGAGCTCTAAATGATAACACTCGTCCAAAAACATACTGAGGTAAGGCCACGAAGGGGATTTGAACGCAAGGCAGAATTGCACGAAACGGAGTTCAGGAGGTAGATGGGAATGGCCTTCCCAGCACAGGAAAAGCGGCAGAACGTGGACAATGATGCAGTTGGCCAAAAAGGGCGTATGCGTTTTTTCCTGAATGTATTCAGGAAAAAACGCATACGCCCTTTTTGGCCAACCAAGCACCCGGGGAGAGCAAATCGGCACTACAAAGAAATCTCACTCCCCCCCCCGGGCAAAAGAGCCATCCGGAAAATGTCTAAAAACCAGAAAGGCAGGACAGGCCAAGGAGATAAGGGAGCCTTGTTCAGTTGCCGGGAGGGACGCAAAATGCCAACAGCCACTCTGGAGAAGCGTATGCTCGTTCCTAAAACACGTACAGAACAGAACCACAGAGCATAGGGCACCTCCACACGTGGGCCTATATCTTGGGAAAACTAAAAATCAACCAGACGCAGGCACCCCAAAGTTTAGGGCTTCTCTCTTTACAACAACCTCGACTTCGGGACACCCTTCATCTGCCGGGGAAGAGAGAAATGGACCAAGAATTTGTGCTACTTAGGTACGAGGGAATATCCCTCAGCCATGGAATCCATGTCATAAGGCTGGTTCCAGCATAATGAGTGGATTGAGGTACGATGAGGCTAAGTGAAATCTGTCCCACAGAAAAAGAAACTTGGGATATCACTTAGAGAGGGAATGTACAAATCGCTACCCACGACCCGAATGACAAAAGAGAACAGACTCACGCTGTTCGAAAACACACTTAGGCCTGCTTAAGCGGAAAGGTGAGGTGGCGTGATGCATAAAACACGACTTGGAAACGAGCACAGATACCGGTCGGAAAAGCAAATATATAATAGACACCACCTACTCCTTGCTCAGTGAACAGGACTCAACAGCTCCTATTCATCACAGAAGAATATATCAGACTCGTAAGCATCTGAAAACCTAAGTATTGATATCTCTCTGTAAGTGAATCAAGTGTGTGTCAAGCGGCATCAACACAGCACTGAAAATCAGCTAAAGCCCATTCTAAAAATACATTTCCAAAACACAGAAGAAAGAAGCACGGCGAGAGGGAGGGAAATTCTGCCAAAAAGCGTTCAGGGGCTGTGATGCAACCAGGATTGACCACATCTACACCCACAGCGGCAGAAGACATGAGGCTGGATACTCCTCAGGCTGAGAGGATTGCTGAGGTTGGAGGAGCAAAGGCAGAGCCTCTAGAGTTATCCTGCGTGCTACCCATTCCATGGGTCCCACCTCTCCAGGTTCAAGGCAACTTTCCTACAGCCAAACCACTCATGGGAATCCCAGGGGATGGTACACCGTGTGATCGGGAAAGCTTTCGAAAGCGCACCTCATTTTTCACCTCCGGGTGCTAGCGTCCGCCATTCCAGCCGCTTGACTAACAATTCCCCCACTTGCAGGATCAGCGTCTTGACACTCCTCTTTCGTAGGCTCTGCAAGTGGTCCGAAGGATGACCTGGAAGACGGGGAACCAATGAGAGACCAGCTGGCGGTGTTCGGACAGGCCCACGTCACTCTAATTTCCCATCACGAAGAGGAATTCACCAAAGGCTCGGCCTGCCTCGCCGCAAGCACAACAGGGCCTGAAGCAATCTGGCGCTATTGCGGCCAGCTCACACCAAAGCGAGCTGCCAAACGGAGCTCTGGGGCACTGCACTTCACAAACCTGCCGAGCTCTAAATGATAACACTCGTCCAAAAACATACTGAGGTAAGGCCACGAAGGGGATTTGAACGCAAGGCAGAATTGCACGAAACGGAGTTCAGGAGGTAGATGGGAATGGCCTTCCCAGCACAGGAAAAGCGGCAGAACGTGGACAATGATGCAGTTGGCCAAAAAGGGCGTATGCGTTTTTTCCTGAATATATTCAGGAAAAAACGCATACGCCCTTTTTGGCCAACCAAGCACCCGGGGAGAGCAAATCGGCACTACAAAGAAATCTCACCACCCCCCCCGGGCAAAAGAGCCATCCGGAAAATGTCTAAAAACCAGAAAGGCAGGACAGGCCAAGGAGATAAGGGAGCCTTGTTCAGTTGCCGGGAGGGACGCAAAATGCCAACAGCCACTCTGGAGAAGCGTATGCTCGTTCCTAAAACACGTACAGAACAGAACCACAGAGCATAGGGCACCTCCACACGTGGGCCTATATCTTGGGAAAACTAAAAATCAACCAGACGCAGGCACCCCAAAGTTTAGGGCTTCTCTCTTTACAACAACCTCGACTTCGGGACACCCTTCATCTGCCGGGGAAGAGAGAAATGGACCAAGAATTTGTGCTACTTAGGTACGAGGGAATATCCCTCAGCCATGGAATCCATGTCATAAGGCTGGTTCCAGCATAATGAGTGGATTGAGGTACGATGATGCTAAGTGAAATCTGTCCCACAGAAAAAGAAACTTGGGATATCACTTAGAGAGGGAATGTACAAATCGCTACCCACGACCCGAATGACAAAAGAGAACAGACTCACGCTTTTCGAAAACACACTTAGGCCTGCTTAAGCGGAAAGGTGAGGTGGCGTGATGCATAAAACACGACTTGGAAATGAGCACAGATACCGGTCGGAAAAGCAAATATATAATAGACACCACCTACTCCTTGCTCAGTGAACAGGACTCAACAGCTCCTATTCATCACAGAAGAATATATCAGACTCGTAAGCATCTGAAAACCTAAGTATTGATATCTCTCTGTAAGTGAATCAAGTGTGTGTCAAGCGGCATCAACACAGCACTGAAAATCAGCTAAAGCCCATTCTAAAAATACATTTCCAAAACACAGAAGAAAGAAGCACGGCGAGAGGGAGGGAAATTCTGCCAAAAAGCGTTCAGGGGCTGTGATGCAACCAGGATTGACCACATCGACACCCACAGCGGCAGAAGACATGAGGCTGGATACTCCTCAGGCTGAGAGGATTGCTGAGGTTGGAGGAGCAAAGGCAGAGCCTCTAGAGTTATCCTGCGTGCTACCCATTCCATGGGTCCCACCTCTCCAGGTTCAAGGCAACTTTCCTACAGCCAAACCACTCATGGGAATCCCAGGGGATGGTACACCGTGTGATCGGGAAAGCTTTCGAAAGCGCACCTCATTTTTCACCTCCGGGTGCTAGCGTCCGCCATTCCAGCCGCTTGACTAACAATTCCCCCACTTGCAGGATCAGCGTCTTGACACTCCTCTTTCGTAGGCTCTGCAAGTGGTCCGAAGGATGACCTGGAAGACGGGGAACCAATGAGAGACCAGCTGGCGGTGTTCGGACAGGCCCACGTCACTCTAATTTCCCATCACGAAGAGGAATTCACCAAAGGCTCGGCCTGCCTCGCCGCAAGCACAACAGGGCCTGAAGCAATCTGGCGCTATTGCGGCCAGCTCACACCAAAGCGAGCTGCCAAACGGAGCTCTGGGGCACTGCACTTCACAAACCTGCCGAGCTCTAAATGATAACACTCGTCCAAAAACATACTGAGGTAAGGCCACGAAGGGGATTTGAACGCAAGGCAGAATTGCACGAAACGGAGTTCAGGAGGTAGATGGGAATGGCCTTCCCAGCACAGGAAAAGCGGCAGAACGTGGACAATGATGCAGTTGGCCAAAAAGGGCGTATGCGTTTTTTCCTGAATATATTCAGGAAAAAACGCATACGCCCTTTTTGGCCAACCAAGCACCCGGGGAGAGCAAATCGGCACTACAAAGAAATCTCACTCCCCCCCCCGGGCAAAAGAGCCATCCGGAAAATGTCTAAAAACCAGAAAGGCAGGACAGGCCAAGGAGATAAGGGAGCCTTGTTCAGTTGCCGGGAGGGACGCAAAATGCCAACAGCCACTCTGGAGAAGCGTATGCTCGTTCCTAAAACACGTACAGAACAGAACCACAGAGCATAGGGCACCTCCACACGTGGGCCTATATCTTGGGAAAACTAAAAATCAACCAGACGCAGGCACCCCAAAGTTTAGGGCTTCTCTCTTTACAACAACCTCGACTTCGGGACACCCTTCATCTGCCGGGGAAGAGAGAAATGGACCAAGAATTTGTGCTACTTAGGTACGAGGGAATATCCCTCAGCCATGGAATCCATGTCATAAGGCTGGTTCCAGCATAATGAGTGGACTGAGGTACGATGATGCTAAGTGAAATCTGTCCCACAGAAAAAGAAACTTGGGATATCACTTAGAGAGGGAATGTACAAATCGCTACCCACGACCCGAATGACAAAAGAGAACAGACTCACGCTTTTCGAAAACACACTTAGGCCTGCTTAAGCGGAAAGGTGAGGTGGCGTGATGCATAAAACACGACTTGGAAATGAGCACAGATACCGGTCGGAAAAGCAAATATATAATAGACACCACCTACTCCTTGCTCAGTGAACAGGACTCAACAGCTCCTATTCATCACAGAAGAATATATCAGACTCGTAAGCATCTGAAAACCTAAGTATTGATATCTCTCTGTAAGTGAATCAAGTGTGTGTCAAGCGGCATCAACACAGCACTGAAAATCAGCTAAAGCCCATTCTAAAAATACATTTCCAAAACACAGAAGAAAGAAGCACGGCGAGAGGGAGGGAAATTCTGCCAAAAAGCGTTCAGGGGCTGTGATGCAACCAGGATTGACCACATCGACACCCACAGCGGCAGAAGACATGAGGCTGGATACTCCTCAGGCTGAGAGGATTGCTGAGGTTGGAGGAGCAAAGGCAGAGCCTCTAGAGTTATCCTGCGTGCTACCCATTCCATGGGTCCCACCTCTCCAGGTTCAAGGCAACTTTCCTACAGCCAAACCACTCATGGGAATCCCAGGGGATGGTACACCGTGTGATCGGGAAAGCTTTCGAAAGCGCACCTCATTTTTCACCTCCGGGTGCTAGCGTCCGCCATTCCAGCCGCTTGACTAACAATTCCCCCACTTGCAGGATCAGCGTCTTGACACTCCTCTTTCGTAGGCTCTGCAAGTGGTCCGAAGGATGACCTGGAAGACGGGGAACCAATGAGAGACCAGCTGGCGGTGTTCGGACAGGCCCACGTCACTCTAATTTCCCATCACGAAGAGGAATTCACCAAAGGCTCGGCCTGCCTCGCCGCAAGCACAACAGGGCCTGAAGCAATCTGGCGCTATTGCGGCCAGCTCACACCAAAGCGAGCTGCCAAACGGAGCTCTGGGGCACTGCACTTCACAAACCTGCCGAGCTCTAAATGATAACACTCGTCCAAAAACATACTGAGGTAAGGCCACGAAGGGGATTTGAACGCAAGGCAGAATTGCACGAAACGGAGTTCAGGAGGTAGATGGGAATGGCCTTCCCAGCACAGGAAAAGCGGCAGAACGTGGACAATGATGCAGTTGGCCAAAAAGGGCGTATGCGTTTTTTCCTGAATATATTCAGGAAAAAACGCATACGCCCTTTTTGGCCAACCAAGCACCCGGGGAGAGCAAATCGGCACTACAAAGAAATCTCACTCCCCCCCCCGGGCAAAAGAGCCATCCGGAAAATGTCTAAAAACCAGAAAGGCAGGACAGGCCAAGGAGATAAGGGAGCCTTGTTCAGTTGCCGGGAGGGACGCAAAATGCCAACAGCCACTCTGGAGAAGCGTATGCTCGTTCCTAAAACACGTACAGAACAGAACCACAGAGCATAGGGCACCTCCACACGTGGGCCTATATCTTGGGAAAACTAAAAATCAACCAGACGCAGGCACCCCAAAGTTTAGGGCTTCTCTCTTTACAACAACCTCGACTTCGGGACACCCTTCATCTGCCGGGGAAGAGAGAAATGGACCAAGAATTTGTGCTACTTAGGTACGAGGGAATATCCCTCAGCCATGGAATCCATGTCATAAGGCTGGTTCCAGCATAATGAGTGGACTGAGGTACGATGATGCTAAGTGAAATCTGTCCCACAGAAAAAGAAACTTGGGATATCACTTAGAGAGGGAATGTACAAATCGCTACCCACGACCCGAATGACAAAAGAGAACAGACTCACGCTTTTCGAAAACACACTTAGGCCTGCTTAAGCGGAAAGGTGAGGTGGCGTGATGCATAAAACACGACTTGGAAATGAGCACAGATACCGGTCGGAAAAGCAAATATATAATAGACACCACCTACTCCTTGCTCAGTGAACAGGACTCAACAGCTCCTATTCATCACAGAAGAATATATCAGACTCGTAAGCATCTGAAAACCTAAGTATTGATATCTCTCTGTAAGTGAATCAAGTGTGTGTCAAGCGGCATCAACACAGCACTGAAAATCAGCTAAAGCCCATTCTAAAAATACATTTCCAAAACACAGAAGAAAGAAGCACGGCGAGAGGGAGGGAAATTCTGCCAAAAAGCGTTCAGGGGCTGTGATGCAACCAGGATTGACCACATCGACACCCACAGCGGCAGAAGACATGAGGCTGGATACTCCTCAGGCTGAGAGGATTGCTGAGGTTGGAGGAGCAAAGGCAGAGCCTCTAGAGTTATCCTGCGTGCTACCCATTCCATGGGTCCCACCTCTCCAGGTTCAAGGCAACTTTCCTACAGCCAAACCACTCATGGGAATCCCAGGGGATGGTACACCGTGTGATCGGGAAAGCTTTCGAAAGCGCACCTCATTTTTCACCTCCGGGTGCTAGCGTCCGCCATTCCAGCCGCTTGACTAACAATTCCCCCACTTGCAGGATCAGCGTCTTGACACTCCTCTTTCGTAGGCTCTGCAAGTGGTCCGAAGGATGACCTGGAAGACGGGGAACCAATGAGAGACCAGCTGGCGGTGTTCGGACAGGCCCACGTCACTCTAATTTCCCATCACGAAGAGGAATTCACCAAAGGCTCGGCCTGCCTCGCCGCAAGCACAACAGGGCCTGAAGCAATCTGGCGCTATTGCGGCCAGCTCACACCAAAGCGAGCTGCCAAACGGAGCTCTGGGGCACTGCACTTCACAAACCTGCCGAGCTCTAAATGATAACACTCGTCCAAAAACATACTGAGGTAAGGCCACGAAGGGGATTTGAACGCAAGGCAGAATTGCACGAAACGGAGTTCAGGAGGTAGATGGGAATGGCCTTCCCAGCACAGGAAAAGCGGCAGAACGTGGACAATGATGCAGTTGGCCAAAAAGGGCGTATGCGTTTTTTCCTGAATATATTCAGGAAAAAACGCATACGCCCTTTTTGGCCAACCAAGCACCCGGGGAGAGCAAATCGGCACTACAAAGAAATCTCACTCCCCCCCCCGGGCAAAAGAGCCATCCGGAAAATGTCTAAAAACCAGAAAGGCAGGACAGGCCAAGGAGATAAGGGAGCCTTGTTCAGTTGCCGGGAGGGACGCAAAATGCCAACAGCCACTCTGGAGAAGCGTATGCTCGTTCCTAAAACACGTACAGAACAGAACCACAGAGCATAGGGCACCTCCACACGTGGGCCTATATCTTGGGAAAACTAAAAATCAACCAGACGCAGGCACCCCAAAGTTTAGGGCTTCTCTCTTTACAACAACCTCGACTTCGGGACACCCTTCATCTGCCGGGGAAGAGAGAAATGGACCAAGAATTTGTGCTACTTAGGTACGAGGGAATATCCCTTCAGCCATGGAATCCATGTCATAAGGCTGGTTCCAGCATAATGAGTGGATTGAGGTACGATGATGCTAAGTGAAATCTGTCCCACAGAAAAAGAAACTTGGGATATCACTTAGAGAGGGAATGTACAAATCGCTACCCACGACCCGAATGACAAAAGAGAACAGACTCACGCTTTTCGAAAACACACTTAGGCCTGCTTAAGCGGAAAGGTGAGGTGGCGTGATGCATAAAACACGACTTGGAAATGAGCACAGATACCGGTCGGAAAAGCAAATATATAATAGACACCACCTACTCCTTGCTCAGTGAACAGGACTCAACAGCTCCTATTCATCACAGAAGAATATATCAGACTCGTAAGCATCTGAAAACCTAAGTATTGATATCTCTCTGTAAGTGAATCAAGTGTGTGTCAAGCGGCATCAACACAGCACTGAAAATCAGCTAAAGCCCATTCTAAAAATACATTTCCAAAACACAGAAGAAAGAAGCACGGCGAGAGGGAGGGAAATTCTGCCAAAAAGCGTTCAGGGGCTGTGATGCAACCAGGATTGACCACATCGACACCCACAGCGGCAGAAGACATGAGGCTGGATACTCCTCAGGCTGAGAGGATTGCTGAGGTTGGAGGAGCAAAGGCAGAGCCTCTAGAGTTATCCTGCGTGCTACCCATTCCATGGGTCCCACCTCTCCAGGTTCAAGGCAACTTTCCTACAGCCAAACCACTCATGGGAATCCCAGGGGATGGTACACCGTGTGATCGGGAAAGCTTTCGAAAGCGCACCTCATTTTTCACCTCCGGGTGCTAGCGTCCGCCATTCCAGCCGCTTGACTAACAATTCCCCCACTTGCAGGATCAGCGTCTTGACACTCCTCTTTCGTAGGCTCTGCAAGTGGTCCGAAGGATGACCTGGAAGACGGGGAACCAATGAGAGACCAGCTGGCGGTGTTCGGACAGGCCCACGTCACTCTAATTTCCCATCACGAAGAGGAATTCACCAAAGGCTCGGCCTGCCTCGCCGCAAGCACAACAGGGCCTGAAGCAATCTGGCGCTATTGCGGCCAGCTCACACCAAAGCGAGCTGCCAAACGGAGCTCTGGGGCACTGCACTTCACAAACCTGCCGAGCTCTAAATGATAACACTCGTCCAAAAACATACTGAGGTAAGGCCACGAAGGGGATTTGAACGCAAGGCAGAATTGCACGAAACGGAGTTCAGGAGGTAGATGGGAATGGCCTTCCCAGCACAGGAAAAGCGGCAGAACGTGGACAATGATGCAGTTGGCCAAAAAGGGCGTATGCGTTTTTTCCTGAATATATTCAGGAAAAAACGCATACGCCCTTTTTGGCCAACCAAGCACCCGGGGAGAGCAAATCGGCACTACAAAGAAATCTCACTCCCCCCCCCGGGCAAAAGAGCCATCCGGAAAATGTCTAAAAACCAGAAAGGCAGGACAGGCCAAGGAGATAAGGGAGCCTTGTTCAGTTGCCGGGAGGGACGCAAAATGCCAACAGCCACTCTGGAGAAGCGTATGCTCGTTCCTAAAACACGTACAGAACAGAACCACAGAGCATAGGGCACCTCCACACGTGGGCCTATATCTTGGGAAAACTAAAAATCAACCAGACGCAGGCACCCCAAAGTTTAGGGCTTCTCTCTTTACAACAACCTCGACTTCGGGACACCCTTCATCTGCCGGGGAAGAGAGAAATGGACCAAGAATTTGTGCTACTTAGGTACGAGGGAATATCCCTTCAGCCATGGAATCCATGTCATAAGGCTGGTTCCAGCATAATGAGTGGATTGAGGTACGATGATGCTAAGTGAAATCTGTCCCACAGAAAAAGAAACTTGGGATATCACTTAGAGAGGGAATGTACAAATCGCTACCCACGACCCGAATGACAAAAGAGAACAGACTCACGCTTTTCGAAAACACACTTAGGCCTGCTTAAGCGGAAAGGTGAGGTGGCGTGATGCATAAAACACGACTTGGAAATGAGCACAGATACCGGTCGGAAAAGCAAATATATAATAGACACCACCTACTCCTTGCTCAGTGAACAGGACTCAACAGCTCCTATTCATCACAGAAGAATATATCAGACTCGTAAGCATCTGAAAACCTAAGTATTGATATCTCTCTGTAAGTGAATCAAGTGTGTGTCAAGCGGCATCAACACAGCACTGAAAATCAGCTAAAGCCCATTCTAAAAATACATTTCCAAAACACAGAAGAAAGAAGCACGGCGAGAGGGAGGGAAATTCTGCCAAAAAGCGTTCAGGGGCTGTGATGCAACCAGGATTGACCACATCGACACCCACAGCGGCAGAAGACATGAGGCTGGATACTCCTCAGGCTGAGAGGATTGCTGAGGTTGGAGGAGCAAAGGCAGAGCCTCTAGAGTTATCCTGCGTGCTACCCATTCCATGGGTCCCACCTCTCCAGGTTCAAGGCAACTTTCCTACAGCCAAACCACTCATGGGAATCCCAGGGGATGGTACACCGTGTGATCGGGAAAGCTTTCGAAAGCGCACCTCATTTTTCACCTCCGGGTGCTAGCGTCCGCCATTCCAGCCGCTTGACTAACAATTCCCCCACTTGCAGGATCAGCGTCTTGACACTCCTCTTTCGTAGGCTCTGCAAGTGGTCCGAAGGATGACCTGGAAGACGGGGAACCAAGGAGAGACCAGCTGGCGGTGTTCGGACAGGCCCACGTCACTCTAATTTCCCATCACGAAGAGGAATTCACCAAAGGCTCGGCCTGCCTCGCCGCAAGCACAACAGGGCCTGAAGCAATCTGGCGCTATTGCGGCCAGCTCACACCAAAGCGAGCTGCCAAACGGAGCTCTGGGGCACTGCACTTCACAAACCTGCCGAGCTCTAAATGATAACACTCGTCCAAAAACATACTGAGGTAAGGCCACGAAGGGGATTTGAACGCAAGGCAGAATTGCACGAAACGGAGTTCAGGAGGTAGATGGGAATGGCCTTCCCAGCACAGGAAAAGCGGCAGAACGTGGACAATGATGCAGTTGGCCAAAAAGGGCGTATGCGTTTTTTCCTGAATATATTCAGGAAAAAACGCATACGCCCTTTTTGGCCAACCAAGCACCCGGGGAGAGCAAATCGGCACTACACAGAAATCTCACCCCCCCCCCCCGGGCAAAAGAGCCATCCGGAAAATGTCTAAAAACCAGAAAGGCAGGACAGGCCAAGGAGATAAGGGAGCCTTGTTCAGTTGCCGGGAGGGACGCAAAATGCCAACAGCCACTCTGGAGAAGCGTATGCTCGTTCCTAAAACACGTACAGAACAGAACCACAGAGCATAGGGCACCTCCACACGTGGGCCTATATCTTGGGAAAACTAAAAATCAACCAGACGCAGGCACCCCAAAGTTTAGGGCTTCTCTCTTTACAACAACCTCGACTTCGGGACACCCTTCATCTGCCGGGGAAGAGAGAAATGGACCAAGAATTTGTGCTACTTAGGTACGAGGGAATATCCCTCAGCCATGGAATCCATGTCATAAGGCTGGTTCCAGCATAATGACTGGATTGAGGTACGATGATGCTAAGTGAAATCTGTCCCACAGAAAAAGAAACTTGGGATATCACTTAGAGAGGGAATGTACAAATCGCTACCCACGACCCGAATGACAAAAGAGAACAGACTCACGCTTTTCGAAAACACACTTAGGCCTGCTTAAGCGGAAAGGTGAGGTGGCGTGATGCATAAAACACGACTTGGAAATGAGCACAGATACCGGTCGGAAAAGCAAATATATAATAGACACCACCTACTCCTTGCTCAGTGAACAGGACTCAACAGCTCCTATTCATCACAGAAGAATATATCAGACTCGTAAGCATCTGAAAACCTAAGTATTGATATCTCTCTGTAAGTGAATCAAGTGTGTGTCAAGCGGCATCAACACAGCACTGAAAATCAGCTAAAGCCCATTCTAAAAATACATTTCCAAAACACAGAAGAAAGAAGCACGGCGAGAGGGAGGGAAATTCTGCCAAAAAGCGTTCAGGGGCTGTGATGCAACCAGGATTGACCACATCGACACCCACAGCGGCAGAAGACATGAGGCTGGATACTCCTCAGGCTGAGAGGATTGCTGAGGTTGGAGGAGCAAAGGCAGAGCCTCTAGAGTTATCCTGCGTGCTACCCATTCCATGGGTCCCACCTCTCCAGGTTCAAGGCAACTTTCCTACAGCCAAACCACTCATGGGAATCCCAGGGGATGGTACACCGTGTGATCGGGAAAGCTTTCGAAAGCGCACCTCATTTTTCACCTCCGGGTGCTAGCGTCCGCCATTCCAGCCGCTTGACTAACAATTCCCCCACTTGCAGGATCAGCGTCTTGACACTCCTCTTTCGTAGGCTCTGCAAGTGGTCCGAAGGATGACCTGGAAGACGGGGAACCAAGGAGAGACCAGCTGGCGGTGTTCGGACAGGCCCACGTCACTCTAATTTCCCATCACGAAGAGGAATTCACCAAAGGCTCGGCCTGCCTCGCCGCAAGCACAACAGGGCCTGAAGCAATCTGGCGCTATTGCGGCCAGCTCACACCAAAGCGAGCTGCCAAACGGAGCTCTGGGGCACTGCACTTCACAAACCTGCCGAGCTCTAAATGATAACACTCGTCCAAAAACATACTGAGGTAAGGCCACGAAGGGGATTTGAACGCAAGGCAGAATTGCACGAAACGGAGTTCAGGAGGTAGATGGGAATGGCCTTCCCAGCACAGGAAAAGCGGCAGAACGTGGACAATGATGCAGTTGGCCAAAAAGGGCGTATGCGTTTTTTCCTGAATATATTCAGGAAAAAACGCATACGCCCTTTTTGGCCAACCAAGCACCCGGGGAGAGCAAATCGGCACTACACAGAAATCTCACCCCCCCCCCCCCGGGCAAAAGAGCCATCCGGAAAATGTCTAAAAACCAGAAAGGCAGGACAGGCCAAGGAGATAAGGGAGCCTTGTTCAGTTGCCGGGAGGGACGCAAAATGCCAACAGCCACTCTGGAGAAGCGTATGCTCGTTCCTAAAACACGTACAGAACAGAACCACAGAGCATAGGGCACCTCCACACGTGGGCCTATATCTTGGGAAAACTAAAAATCAACCAGACGCAGGCACCCCAAAGTTTAGGGCTTCTCTCTTTACAACAACCTCGACTTCGGGACACCCTTCATCTGCCGGGGAAGAGAGAAATGGACCAAGAATTTGTGCTACTTAGGTACGAGGGAATATCCCTCAGCCATGGAATCCATGTCATAAGGCTGGTTCCAGCATAATGAGTGGATTGAGGTACGATGATGCTAAGTGAAATCTGTCCCACAGAAAAAGAAACTTGGGATATCACTTAGAGAGGGAATGTACAAATCGCTACCCACGACCCGAATGACAAAAGAGAACAGACTCACGCTTTTCGAAAACACACTTAGGCCTGCTTAAGCGGAAAGGTGAGGTGGCGTGATGCATAAAACACGACTTGGAAATGAGCACAGATACCGGTCGGAAAAGCAAATATATAATAGACACCACCTACTCCTTGCTCAGTGAACAGGACTCAACAGCTCCTATTCATCACAGAAGAATATATCAGACTCGTAAGCATCTGAAAACCTAAGTATTGATATCTCTCTGTAAGTGAATCAAGTGTGTGTCAAGCGGCATCAACACAGCACTGAAAATCAGCTAAAGCCCATTCTAAAAATACATTTCCAAAACACAGAAGAAAGAAGCACGGCGAGAGGGAGGGAAATTCTGCCAAAAAGCGTTCAGGGGCTGTGATGCAACCAGGATTGACCACATCGACACCCACAGCGGCAGAAGACATGAGGCTGGATACTCCTCAGGCTGAGAGGATTGCTGAGGTTGGAGGAGCAAAGGCAGAGCCTCTAGAGTTATCCTGCGTGCTACCCATTCCATGGGTCCCACCTCTCCAGGTTCAAGGCAACTTTCCTACAGCCAAACCACTCATGGGAATCCCAGGGGATGGTACACCGTGTGATCGGGAAAGCTTTCGAAAGCGCACCTCATTTTTCACCTCCGGGTGCTAGCGTCCGCCATTCCAGCCGCTTGACTAACAATTCCCCCACTTGCAGGATCAGCGTCTTGACACTCCTCTTTCGTAGGCTCTGCAAGTGGTCCGAAGGATGACCTGGAAGACGGGGAACCAAGGAGAGACCAGCTGGCGGTGTTCGGACAGGCCCACGTCACTCTAATTTCCCATCACGAAGAGGAATTCACCAAAGGCTCGGCCTGCCTCGCCGCAAGCACAACAGGGCCTGAAGCAATCTGGCGCTATTGCGGCCAGCTCACACCAAAGCGAGCTGCCAAACGGAGCTCTGGGGCACTGCACTTCACAAACCTGCCGAGCTCTAAATGATAACACTCGTCCAAAAACATACTGAGGTAAGGCCACGAAGGGGATTTGAACGCAAGGCAGAATTGCACGAAACGGAGTTCAGGAGGTAGATGGGAATGGCCTTCCCAGCACAGGAAAAGCGGCAGAACGTGGACAATGATGCAGTTGGCCAAAAAGGGCGTATGCGTTTTTTCCTGAATATATTCAGGAAAAAACGCATACGCCCTTTTTGGCCAACCAAGCACCCGGGGAGAGCAAATCGGCACTACACAGAAATCTCACCCCCCCCCCCCGGGCAAAAGAGCCATCCGGAAAATGTCTAAAAACCAGAAAGGCAGGACAGGCCAAGGAGATAAGGGAGCCTTGTTCAGTTGCCGGGAGGGACGCAAAATGCCAACAGCCACTCTGGAGAAGCGTATGCTCGTTCCTAAAACACGTACAGAACAGAACCACAGAGCATAGGGCACCTCCACACGTGGGCCTATATCTTGGGAAAACTAAAAATCAACCAGACGCAGGCACCCCAAAGTTTAGGGCTTCTCTCTTTACAACAACCTCGACTTCGGGACACCCTTCATCTGCCGGGGAAGAGAGAAATGGACCAAGAATTTGTGCTACTTAGGTACGAGGGAATATCCCTCAGCCATGGAATCCATGTCATAAGGCTGGTTCCAGCATAATGAGTGGATTGAGGTACGATGATGCTAAGTGAAATCTGTCCCACAGAAAAAGAAACTTGGGATATCACTTAGAGAGGGAATGTACAAATCGCTACCCACGACCCGAATGACAAAAGAGAACAGACTCACGCTTTTCGAAAACACACTTAGGCCTGCTTAAGCGGAAAGGTGAGGTGGCGTGATGCATAAAACACGACTTGGAAATGAGCACAGATACCGGTCGGAAAAGCAAATATATAATAGACACCACCTACTCCTTGCTCAGTGAACAGGACTCAACAGCTCCTATTCATCACAGAAGAATATATCAGACTCGTAAGCATCTGAAAACCTAAGTATTGATATCTCTCTGTAAGTGAATCAAGTGTGTGTCAAGCGGCATCAACACAGCACTGAAAATCAGCTAAAGCCCATTCTAAAAATACATTTCCAAAACACAGAAGAAAGAAGCACGGCGAGAGGGAGGGAAATTCTGCCAAAAAGCGTTCAGGGGCTGTGATGCAACCAGGATTGACCACATCGACACCCACAGCGGCAGAAGACATGAGGCTGGATACTCCTCAGGCTGAGAGGATTGCTGAGGTTGGAGGAGCAAAGGCAGAGCCTCTAGAGTTATCCTGCGTGCTACCCATTCCATGGGTCCCACCTCTCCAGGTTCAAGGCAACTTTCCTACAGCCAAACCACTCATGGGAATCCCAGGGGATGGTACACCGTGTGATCGGGAAAGCTTTCGAAAGCGCACCTCATTTTTCACCTCCGGGTGCTAGCGTCCGCCATTCCAGCCGCTTGACTAACAATTCCCCCACTTGCAGGATCAGCGTCTTGACACTCCTCTTTCGTAGGCTCTGCAAGTGGTCCGAAGGATGACCTGGAAGACGGGGAACCAAGGAGAGACCAGCTGGCGGTGTTCGGACAGGCCCACGTCACTCTAATTTCCCATCACGAAGAGGAATTCACCAAAGGCTCGGCCTGCCTCGCCGCAAGCACAACAGGGCCTGAAGCAATCTGGCGCTATTGCGGCCAGCTCACACCAAAGCGAGCTGCCAAACGGAGCTCTGGGGCACTGCACTTCACAAACCTGCCGAGCTCTAAATGATAACACTCGTCCAAAAACATACTGAGGTAAGGCCACGAAGGGGATTTGAACGCAAGGCAGAATTGCACGAAACGGAGTTCAGGAGGTAGATGGGAATGGCCTTCCCAGCACAGGAAAAGCGGCAGAACGTGGACAATGATGCAGTTGGCCAAAAAGGGCGTATGCGTTTTTTCCTGAATATATTCAGGAAAAAACGCATACGCCCTTTTTGGCCAACCAAGCACCCGGGGAGAGCAAATCGGCACTACACAGAAATCTCACCCCCCCCCCCCGGGCAAAAGAGCCATCCGGAAAATGTCTAAAAACCAGAAAGGCAGGACAGGCCAAGGAGATAAGGGAGCCTTGTTCAGTTGCCGGGAGGGACGCAAAATGCCAACAGCCACTCTGGAGAAGCGTATGCTCGTTCCTAAAACACGTACAGAACAGAACCACAGAGCATAGGGCACCTCCACACGTGGGCCTATATCTTGGGAAAACTAAAAATCAACCAGACGCAGGCACCCCAAAGTTTAGGGCTTCTCTCTTTACAACAACCTCGACTTCGGGACACCCTTCATCTGCCGGGGAAGAGAGAAATGGACCAAGAATTTGTGCTACTTAGGTACGAGGGAATATCCCTCAGCCATGGAATCCATGTCATAAGGCTGGTTCCAGCATAATGACTGGATTGAGGTACGATGATGCTAAGTGAAATCTGTCCCACAGAAAAAGAAACTTGGGATATCACTTAGAGAGGGAATGTACAAATCGCTACCCACGACCCGAATGACAAAAGAGAACAGACTCACGCTTTTCGAAAACACACTTAGGCCTGCTTAAGCGGAAAGGTGAGGTGGCGTGATGCATAAAACACGACTTGGAAATGAGCACAGATACCGGTCGGAAAAGCAAATATATAATAGACACCACCTACTCCTTGCTCAGTGAACAGGACTCAACAGCTCCTATTCATCACAGAAGAATATATCAGACTCGTAAGCATCTGAAAACCTAAGTATTGATATCTCTCTGTAAGTGAATCAAGTGTGTGTCAAGCGGCATCAACACAGCACTGAAAATCAGCTAAAGCCCATTCTAAAAATACATTTCCAAAACACAGAAGAAAGAAGCACGGCGAGAGGGAGGGAAATTCTGCCAAAAAGCGTTCAGGGGCTGTGATGCAACCAGGATTGACCACATCGACACCCACAGCGGCAGAAGACATGAGGCTGGATACTCCTCAGGCTGAGAGGATTGCTGAGGTTGGAGGAGCAAAGGCAGAGCCTCTAGAGTTATCCTGCGTGCTACCCATTCCATGGGTCCCACCTCTCCAGGTTCAAGGCAACTTTCCTACAGCCAAACCACTCATGGGAATCCCAGGGGATGGTACACCGTGTGATCGGGAAAGCTTTCGAAAGCGCACCTCATTTTTCACCTCCGGGTGCTAGCGTCCGCCATTCCAGCCGCTTGACTAACAATTCCCCCACTTGCAGGATCAGCGTCTTGACACTCCTCTTTCGTAGGCTCTGCAAGTGGTCCGAAGGATGACCTGGAAGACGGGGAACCAAGGAGAGACCAGCTGGCGGTGTTCGGACAGGCCCACGTCACTCTAATTTCCCATCACGAAGAGGAATTCACCAAAGGCTCGGCCTGCCTCGCCGCAAGCACAACAGGGCCTGAAGCAATCTGGCGCTATTGCGGCCAGCTCACACCAAAGCGAGCTGCCAAACGGAGCTCTGGGGCACTGCACTTCACAAACCTGCCGAGCTCTAAATGATAACACTCGTCCAAAAACATACTGAGGTAAGGCCACGAAGGGGATTTGAACGCAAGGCAGAATTGCACGAAACGGAGTTCAGGAGGTAGATGGGAATGGCCTTCCCAGCACAGGAAAAGCGGCAGAACGTGGACAATGATGCAGTTGGCCAAAAAGGGCGTATGCGTTTTTTCCTGAATATATTCAGGAAAAAACGCATACGCCCTTTTTGGCCAACCAAGCACCCGGGGAGAGCAAATCGGCACTACACAGAAATCTCACCCCCCCCCCCGGGCAAAAGAGCCATCCGGAAAATGTCTAAAAACCAGAAAGGCAGGACAGGCCAAGGAGATAAGGGAGCCTTGTTCAGTTGCCGGGAGGGACGCAAAATGCCAACAGCCACTCTGGAGAAGCGTATGCTCGTTCCTAAAACACGTACAGAACAGAACCACAGAGCATAGGGCACCTCCACACGTGGGCCTATATCTTGGGAAAACTAAAAATCAACCAGACGCAGGCACCCCAAAGTTTAGGGCTTCTCTCTTTACAACAACCTCGACTTCGGGACACCCTTCATCTGCCGGGGAAGAGAGAAATGGACCAAGAATTTGTGCTACTTAGGTACGAGGGAATATCCCTCAGCCATGGAATCCATGTCATAAGGCTGGTTCCAGCATAATGAGTGGATTGAGGTACGATGATGCTAAGTGAAATCTGTCCCACAGAAAAAGAAACTTGGGATATCACTTAGAGAGGGAATGTACAAATCGCTACCCACGACCCGAATGACAAAAGAGAACAGACTCACGCTTTTCGAAAACACACTTAGGCCTGCTTAAGCGGAAAGGTGAGGTGGCGTGATGCATAAAACACGACTTGGAAATGAGCACAGATACCGGTCGGAAAAGCAAATATATAATAGACACCACCTACTCCTTGCTCAGTGAACAGGACTCAACAGCTCCTATTCATCACAGAAGAATATATCAGACTCGTAAGCATCTGAAAACCTAAGTATTGATATCTCTCTGTAAGTGAATCAAGTGTGTGTCAAGCGGCATCAACACAGCACTGAAAATCAGCTAAAGCCCATTCTAAAAATACATTTCCAAAACACAGAAGAAAGAAGCACGGCGAGAGGGAGGGAAATTCTGCCAAAAAGCGTGCAGGGGCTGTGATGCAACCAGGATTGACCACATCGACACACACAGCGGCAGAAGACATGAGGCTGGATACTCCTCAGGCTGAGAGGATTGCTGAGGTTGGAGGAGCAAAGGCAGAGCCTCTAGAGTTATCCTGCGTGCTACCCATTCCATGGGTCCCACCTCTCCAGGTTCAAGGCAACTTTCCTACAGCCAAACCACTCATGGGAATCCCAGGGGATGGTACACCGTGTGATCGGGAAAGCTTTCGAAAGCGCACCTCATTTTTCACCTCCGGGTGCTAGCGTCCGCCATTCCAGCCGCTTGACTAACAATTCCCCCACTTGCAGGATCAGCGTCTTGACACTCCTCTTTCGTAGGCTCTGCAAGTGGTCCGAAGGATGACCTGGAAGACGGGGAACCAATGAGAGACCAGCTGGCGGTGTTCGGACAGGCCCACGTCACTCTAATTTCCCATCACGAAGAGGAATTCACCAAAGGCTCGGCCTGCCTCGCCGCAAGCACAACAGGGCCTGAAGCAATCTGGCGCTATTGCGGCCAGCTCACACCAAAGCGAGCTGCCAAACGGAGCTCTGGGGCACTGCACTTCACAAACCTGCCGAGCTCTAAATGATAACACTCGTCCAAAAACATACTGAGGTAAGGCCACGAAGGGGATTTGAACGCAAGGCAGAATTGCACGAAACGGAGTTCAGGAGGTAGATGGGAATGGCCTTCCCAGCACAGGAAAAGCGGCAGAACGTGGACAATGATGCAGTTGGCCAAAAAGGGCGTATGCGTTTTTTCCTGAATATATTCAGGAAAAAACGCATACGCCCTTTTTGGCCAACCAAGCACCCGGGGAGAGCAAATCGGCACTACAAAGAAATCTCACTCCCCCCCCCGGGCAAAAGAGCCATCCGGAAAATGTCTAAAAACCAGAAAGGCAGGACAGGCCAAGGAGATAAGGGAGCCTTGTTCAGTTGCCGGGAGGGACGCAAAATGCCAACAGCCACTCTGGAGAAGCGTATGCTCGTTCCTAAAACACGTACAGAACAGAACCACAGAGCATAGGGCACCTCCACACGTGGGCCTATATCTTGGGAAAACTAAAAATCAACCAGACGCAGGCACCCCAAAGTTTAGGGCTTCTCTCTTTACAACAACCTCGACTTCGGGACACCCTTCATCTGCCGGGGAAGAGAGAAATGGACCAAGAATTTGTGCTACTTAGGTACGAGGGAATATCCCTTCAGCCATGGAATCCATGTCATAAGGCTGGTTCCAGCATAATGAGTGGATTGAGGTACGATGATGCTAAGTGAAATCTGTCCCACAGAAAAAGAAACTTGGGATATCACTTAGAGAGGGAATGTACAAATCGCTACCCACGACCCGAATGACAAAAGAGAACAGACTCACGCTTTTCGAAAACACACTTAGGCCTGCTTAAGCGGAAAGGTGAGGTGGCGTGATGCATAAAACACGACTTGGAAATGAGCACAGATACCGGTCGGAAAAGCAAATATATAATAGACACCACCTACTCCTTGCTCAGTGAACAGGACTCAACAGCTCCTATTCATCACAGAAGAATATATCAGACTCGTAAGCATCTGAAAACCTAAGTATTGATATCTCTCTGTAAGTGAATCAAGTGTGTGTCAAGCGGCATCAACACAGCACTGAAAATCAGCTAAAGCCCATTCTAAAAATACATTTCCAAAACACAGAAGAAAGAAGCACGGCGAGAGGGAGGGAAATTCTGCCAAAAAGCGTTCAGGGGCTGTGATGCAACCAGGATTGACCACATCGACACCCACAGCGGCAGAAGACATGAGGCTGGATACTCCTCAGGCTGAGAGGATTGCTGAGGTTGGAGGAGCAAAGGCAGAGCCTCTAGAGTTATCCTGCGTGCTACCCATTCCATGGGTCCCACCTCTCCAGGTTCAAGGCAACTTTCCTACAGCCAAACCACTCATGGGAATCCCAGGGGATGGTACACCGTGTGATCGGGAAAGCTTTCGAAAGCGCACCTCATTTTTCACCTCCGGGTGCTAGCGTCCGCCATTCCAGCCGCTTGACTAACAATTCCCCCACTTGCAGGATCAGCGTCTTGACACTCCTCTTTCGTAGGCTCTGCAAGTGGTCCGAAGGATGACCTGGAAGACGGGGAACCAATGAGAGACCAGCTGGCGGTGTTCGGACAGGCCCACGTCACTCTAATTTCCCATCACGAAGAGGAATTCACCAAAGGCTCGGCCTGCCTCGCCGCAAGCACAACAGGGCCTGAAGCAATCTGGCGCTATTGCGGCCAGCTCACACCAAAGCGAGCTGCCAAACGGAGCTCTGGGGCACTGCACTTCACAAACCTGCCGAGCTCTAAATGATAACACTCGTCCAAAAACATACTGAGGTAAGGCCACGAAGGGGATTTGAACGCAAGGCAGAATTGCACGAAACGGAGTTCAGGAGGTAGATGGGAATGGCCTTCCCAGCACAGGAAAAGCGGCAGAACGTGGACAATGATGCAGTTGGCCAAAAAGGGCGTATGCGTTTTTTCCTGAATATATTCAGGAAAAAACGCATACGCCCTTTTTGGCCAACCAAGCACCCGGGGAGAGCAAATCGGCACTACAAAGAAATCTCACTCCCCCCCCCCGGGCAAAAGAGCCATCCGGAAAATGTCTAAAAACCAGAAAGGCAGGACAGGCCAAGGAGATAAGGGAGCCTTGTTCAGTTGCCGGGAGGGACGCAAAATGCCAACAGCCACTCTGGAGAAGCGTATGCTCGTTCCTAAAACACGTACAGAACAGAACCACAGAGCATAGGGCACCTCCACACGTGGGCCTATATCTTGGGAAAACTAAAAATCAACCAGACGCAGGCACCCCAAAGTTTAGGGCTTCTCTCTTTACAACAACCTCGACTTCGGGACACCCTTCATCTGCCGGGGAAGAGAGAAATGGACCAAGAATTTGTGCTACTTAGGTACGAGGGAATATCCCTTCAGCCATGGAATCCATGTCATAAGGCTGGTTCCAGCATAATGAGTGGATTGAGGTACGATGATGCTAAGTGAAATCTGTCCCACAGAAAAAGAAACTTGGGATATCACTTAGAGAGGGAATGTACAAATCGCTACCCACGACCCGAATGACAAAAGAGAACAGACTCACGCTTTTCGAAAACACACTTAGGCCTGCTTAAGCGGAAAGGTGAGGTGGCGTGATGCATAAAACACGACTTGGAAACGAGCACAGATACCGGTCGGAAAAGCAAATATATAATAGACACCACCTACTCCTTGCTCAGTGAACAGGACTCAACAGCTCCTATTCATCACAGAAGAATATATCAGACTCGTAAGCATCTGAAAACCTAAGTATTGATATCTCTCTGTAAGTGAATCAAGTGTGTGTCAAGCGGCATCAACACAGCACTGAAAATCAGCTAAAGCCCATTCTAAAAATACATTTCCAAAACACAGAAGAAAGAAGCACGGCGAGAGGGAGGGAAATTCTGCCAAAAAGCGTTCAGGGGCTGTGATGCAACCAGGATTGACCACATCGACACCCACAGCGGCAGAAGACATGAGGCTGGATACTCCTCAGGCTGAGAGGATTGCTGAGGTTGGAGGAGCAAAGGCAGAGCCTCTAGAGTTATCCTGCGTGCTACCCATTCCATGGGTCCCACCTCTCCAGGTTCAAGGCAACTTTCCTACAGCCAAACCACTCATGGGAATCCCAGGGGATGGTACACCGTGTGATCGGGAAAGCTTTCGAAAGCGCACCTCATTTTTCACCTCCGGGTGCTAGCGTCCGCCATTCCAGCCGCTTGACTAACAATTCCCCCACTTGCAGGATCAGCGTCTTGACACTCCTCTTTCGTAGGCTCTGCAAGTGGTCCGAAGGATGACCTGGAAGACGGGGAACCAATGAGAGACCAGCTGGCGGTGTTCGGACAGGCCCACGTCACTCTAATTTCCCATCACGAAGAGGAATTCACCAAAGGCTCGGCCTGCCTCGCCGCAAGCACAACAGGGCCTGAAGCAATCTGGCGCTATTGCGGCCAGCTCACACCAAAGCGAGCTGCCAAACGGAGCTCTGGGGCACTGCACTTCACAAACCTGCCGAGCTCTAAATGATAACACTCGTCCAAAAACATACTGAGGTAAGGCCACGAAGGGGATTTGAACGCAAGGCAGAATTGCACGAAACGGAGTTCAGGAGGTAGATGGGAATGGCCTTCCCAGCACAGGAAAAGCGGCAGAACGTGGACAATGATGCAGTTGGCCAAAAAGGGCGTATGCGTTTTTTCCTGAATATATTCAGGAAAAAACGCATACGCCCTTTTTGGCCAACCAAGCACCCGGGGAGAGCAAATCGGCACTACAAAGAAATCTCACTCCCCCCCCCCGGGCAAAAGAGCCATCCGGAAAATGTCTAAAAACCAGAAAGGCAGGACAGGCCAAGGAGATAAGGGAGCCTTGTTCAGTTGCCGGGAGGGACGCAAAATGCCAACAGCCACTCTGGAGAAGCGTATGCTCGTTCCTAAAACACGTACAGAACAGAACCACAGAGCATAGGGCACCTCCACACGTGGGCCTATATCTTGGGAAAACTAAAAATCAACCAGACGCAGGCACCCCAAAGTTTAGGGCTTCTCTCTTTACAACAACCTCGACTTCGGGACACCCTTCATCTGCCGGGGAAGAGAGAAATGGACCAAGAATTTGTGCTACTTAGGTACGAGGGAATATCCCTTCAGCCATGGAATCCATGTCATAAGGCTGGTTCCAGCATAATGAGTGGATTGAGGTACGATGATGCTAAGTGAAATCTGTCCCACAGAAAAAGAAACTTGGGATATCACTTAGAGAGGGAATGTACAAATCGCTACCCACGACCCGAATGACAAAAGAGAACAGACTCACGCTTTTCGAAAACACACTTAGGCCTGCTTAAGCGGAAAGGTGAGGTGGCGTGATGCATAAAACACGACTTGGAAACGAGCACAGATACCGGTCGGAAAAGCAAATATATAATAGACACCACCTACTCCTTGCTCAGTGAACAGGACTCAACAGCTCCTATTCATCACAGAAGAATATATCAGACTCGTAAGCATCTGAAAACCTAAGTATTGATATCTCTCTGTAAGTGAATCAAGTGTGTGTCAAGCGGCATCAACACAGCACTGAAAATCAGCTAAAGCCCATTCTAAAAATACATTTCCAAAACACAGAAGAAAGAAGCACGGCGAGAGGGAGGGAAATTCTGCCAAAAAGCGTTCAGGGGCTGTGATGCAACCAGGATTGACCACATCGACACCCACAGCGGCAGAAGACATGAGGCTGGATACTCCTCAGGCTGAGAGGATTGCTGAGGTTGGAGGAGCAAAGGCAGAGCCTCTAGAGTTATCCTGCGTGCTACCCATTCCATGGGTCCCACCTCTCCAGGTTCAAGGCAACTTTCCTACAGCCAAACCACTCATGGGAATCCCAGGGGATGGTACACCGTGTGATCGGGAAAGCTTTCGAAAGCGCACCTCATTTTTCACCTCCGGGTGCTAGCGTCCGCCATTCCAGCCGCTTGACTAACAATTCCCCCACTTGCAGGATCAGCGTCTTGACACTCCTCTTTCGTAGGCTCTGCAAGTGGTCCGAAGGATGACCTGGAAGACGGGGAACCAATGAGAGACCAGCTGGCGGTGTTCGGACAGGCCCACGTCACTCTAATTTCCCATCACGAAGAGGAATTCACCAAAGGCTCGGCCTGCCTCGCCGCAAGCACAACAGGGCCTGAAGCAATCTGGCGCTATTGCGGCCAGCTCACACCAAAGCGAGCTGCCAAACGGAGCTCTGGGGCACTGCACTTCACAAACCTGCCGAGCTCTAAATGATAACACTCGTCCAAAAACATACTGAGGTAAGGCCACGAAGGGGATTTGAACGCAAGGCAGAATTGCACGAAACGGAGTTCAGGAGGTAGATGGGAATGGCCTTCCCAGCACAGGAAAAGCGGCAGAACGTGGACAATGATGCAGTTGGCCAAAAAGGGCGTATGCGTTTTTTCCTGAATATATTCAGGAAAAAACGCATACGCCCTTTTTGGCCAACCAAGCACCCGGGGAGAGCAAATCGGCACTACAAAGAAATCTCACTCCCCCCCCCCGGGCAAAAGAGCCATCCGGAAAATGTCTAAAAACCAGAAAGGCAGGACAGGCCAAGGAGATAAGGGAGCCTTGTTCAGTTGCCGGGAGGGACGCAAAATGCCAACAGCCACTCTGGAGAAGCGTATGCTCGTTCCTAAAACACGTACAGAACAGAACCACAGAGCATAGGGCACCTCCACACGTGGGCCTATATCTTGGGAAAACTAAAAATCAACCAGACGCAGGCACCCCAAAGTTTAGGGCTTCTCTCTTTACAACAACCTCGACTTCGGGACACCCTTCATCTGCCGGGGAAGAGAGAAATGGACCAAGAATTTGTGCTACTTAGGTACGAGGGAATATCCCTTCAGCCATGGAATCCATGTCATAAGGCTGGTTCCAGCATAATGAGTGGATTGAGGTACGATGATGCTAAGTGAAATCTGTCCCACAGAAAAAGAAACTTGGGATATCACTTAGAGAGGGAATGTACAAATCGCTACCCACGACCCGAATGACAAAAGAGAACAGACTCACGCTTTTCGAAAACACACTTAGGCCTGCTTAAGCGGAAAGGTGAGGTGGCGTGATGCATAAAACACGACTTGGAAACGAGCACAGATACCGGTCGGAAAAGCAAATATATAATAGACACCACCTACTCCTTGCTCAGTGAACAGGACTCAACAGCTCCTATTCATCACAGAAGAATATATCAGACTCGTAAGCATCTGAAAACCTAAGTATTGATATCTCTCTGTAAGTGAATCAAGTGTGTGTCAAGCGGCATCAACACAGCACTGAAAATCAGCTAAAGCCCATTCTAAAAATACATTTCCAAAACACAGAAGAAAGAAGCACGGCGAGAGGGAGGGAAATTCTGCCAAAAAGCGTTCAGGGGCTGTGATGCAACCAGGATTGACCACATCGACACCCACAGCGGCAGAAGACATGAGGCTGGATACTCCTCAGGCTGAGAGGATTGCTGAGGTTGGAGGAGCAAAGGCAGAGCCTCTAGAGTTATCCTGCGTGCTACCCATTCCATGGGTCCCACCTCTCCAGGTTCAAGGCAACTTTCCTACAGCCAAACCACTCATGGGAATCCCAGGGGATGGTACACCGTGTGATCGGGAAAGCTTTCGAAAGCGCACCTCATTTTTCACCTCCGGGTGCTAGCGTCCGCCATTCCAGCCGCTTGACTAACAATTCCCCCACTTGCAGGATCAGCGTCTTGACACTCCTCTTTCGTAGGCTCTGCAAGTGGTCCGAAGGATGACCTGGAAGACGGGGAACCAATGAGAGACCAGCTGGCGGTGTTCGGACAGGCCCACGTCACTCTAATTTCCCATCACGAAGAGGAATTCACCAAAGGCTCGGCCTGCCTCGCCGCAAGCACAACAGGGCCTGAAGCAATCTGGCGCTATTGCGGCCAGCTCACACCAAAGCGAGCTGCCAAACGGAGCTCTGGGGCACTGCACTTCACAAACCTGCCGAGCTCTAAATGATAACACTCGTCCAAAAACATACTGAGGTAAGGCCACGAAGGGGATTTGAACGCAAGGCAGAATTGCACGAAACGGAGTTCAGGAGGTAGATGGGAATGGCCTTCCCAGCACAGGAAAAGCGGCAGAACGTGGACAATGATGCAGTTGGCCAAAAAGGGCGTATGCGTTTTTTCCTGAATATATTCAGGAAAAAACGCATACGCCCTTTTTGGCCAACCAAGCACCCGGGGAGAGCAAATCGGCACTACAAAGAAATCTCACCACCCCCCCCGGGCAAAAGAGCCATCCGGAAAATGTCTAAAAACCAGAAAGGCAGGACAGGCCAAGGAGATAAGGGAGCCTTGTTCAGTTGCCGGGAGGGACGCAAAATGCCAACAGCCACTCTGGAGAAGCGTATGCTCGTTCCTAAAACACGTACAGAACAGAACCACAGAGCATAGGGCACCTCCACACGTGGGCCTATATCTTGGGAAAACTAAAAATCAACCAGACGCAGGCACCCCAAAGTTTAGGGCTTCTCTCTTTACAACAACCTCGACTTCGGGACACCCTTCATCTGCCGGGGAAGAGAGAAATGGACCAAGAATTTGTGCTACTTAGGTACGAGGGAATATCCCTTCAGCCATGGAATCCATGTCATAAGGCTGGTTCCAGCATAATGAGTGGATTGAGGTACGATGATGCTAAGTGAAATCTGTCCCACAGAAAAAGAAACTTGGGATATCACTTAGAGAGGGAATGTACAAATCGCTACCCACGACCCGAATGACAAAAGAGAACAGACTCACGCTTTTCGAAAACACACTTAGGCCTGCTTAAGCGGAAAGGTGAGGTGGCGTGATGCATAAAACACGACTTGGAAATGAGCACAGATACCGGTCGGAAAAGCAAATATATAATAGACACCACCTACTCCTTGCTCAGTGAACAGGACTCAACAGCTCCTATTCATCACAGAAGAATATATCAGACTCGTAAGCATCTGAAAACCTAAGTATTGATATCTCTCTGTAAGTGAATCAAGTGTGTGTCAAGCGGCATCAACACAGCACTGAAAATCACCTAAAGCCCATTCTAAAAATACATTTCCAAAACACAGAAGAAAGAAGCACGGCGAGAGGGAGGGAAATTCTGCCAAAAAGCGTTCAGGGGCTGTGATGCAACCAGGATTGACCACATCGACACCCACAGCGGCAGAAGACATGAGGCTGGATACTCCTCAGGCTGAGAGGATTGCTGAGGTTGGAGGAGCAAAGGCAGAGCCTCTAGAGTTATCCTGCGTGCTACCCATTCCATGGGTCCCACCTCTCCAGGTTCAAGGCAACTTTCCTACAGCCAAACCACTCATGGGAATCCCAGGGGATGGTACACCGTGTGATCGGGAAAGCTTTCGAAAGCGCACCTCATTTTTCACCTCCGGGTGCTAGCGTCCGCCATTCCAGCCGCTTGACTAACAATTCCCCCACTTGCAGGATCAGCGTCTTGACACTCCTCTTTCGTAGGCTCTGCAAGTGGTCCGAAGGATGACCTGGAAGACGGGGAACCAATGAGAGACCAGCTGGCGGTGTTCGGACAGGCCCACGTCACTCTAATTTCCCATCACGAAGAGGAATTCACCAAAGGCTCGGCCTGCCTCGCCGCAAGCACAACAGGGCCTGAAGCAATCTGGCGCTATTGCGGCCAGCTCACACCAAAGCGAGCTGCCAAACGGAGCTCTGGGGCACTGCACTTCACAAACCTGCCGAGCTCTAAATGATAACACTCGTCCAAAAACATACTGAGGTAAGGCCACGAAGGGGATTTGAACGCAAGGCAGAATTGCACGAAACGGAGTTCAGGAGGTAGATGGGAATGGCCTTCCCAGCACAGGAAAAGCGGCAGAACGTGGACAATGATGCAGTTGGCCAAAAAGGGCGTATGCGTTTTTTCCTGAATATATTCAGGAAAAAACGCATACGCCCTTTTTGGCCAACCAAGCACCCGGGGAGAGCAAATCGGCACTACAAAGAAATCTCACTCCCCCCCCCCGGGCAAAAGAGCCATCCGGAAAATGTCTAAAAACCAGAAAGGCAGGACAGGCCAAGGAGACAAGGGAGCCTTGTTCAGTTGCCGGGAGGGACGCAAAATGCCAACAGCCACTCTGGAGAAGCGTATGCTCGTTCCTAAAACACGTACAGAACAGAACCACAGAGCATAGGGCACCTCCACACGTGGGCCTATATCTTGGGAAAACTAAAAATCAACCAGACGCAGGCACCCCAAAGTTTAGGGCTTCTCTCTTTACAACAACCTCGACTTCGGGACACCCTTCATCTGCCGGGGAAGAGAGAAATGGACCAAGAATTTGTGCTACTTAGGTACGAGGGAATATCCCTCAGCCATGGAATCCATGTCATAAGGCTGGTTCCAGCATAATGACTGGATTGAGGTACGATGATGCTAAGTGAAATCTGTCCCACAGAAAAAGAAACTTGGGATATCACTTAGAGAGGGAATGTACAAATCGCTACCCACGACCCGAATGACAAAAGAGAACAGACTCACGCTGTTCGAAAACACACTTAGGCCTGCTTAAGCGGAAAGGTGAGGTGGCGTGATGCATAAAACACGACTTGGAAACGAGCACAGATACCGGTCGGAAAAGCAAATATATAATAGACACCACCTACTCCTTGCTCAGTGAACAGGACTCAACAGCTCCTATTCATCACAGAAGAATATATCAGACTCGTAAGCATCTGAAAACCTAAGTATTGATATCTCTCTGTAAGTGAATCAAGTGTGTGTCAAGCGGCATCAACACAGCACTGAAAATCAGCTAAAGCCCATTCTAAAAATACATTTCCAAAACACAGAAGAAAGAAGCACGGCGAGAGGGAGGGAAATTCTGCCAAAAAGCGTTCAGGGGCTGTGATGCAACCAGGATTGACCACATCGACACCCACAGCGGCAGAAGACATGAGGCTGGATACTCCTCAGGCTGAGAGGATTGCTGAGGTTGGAGGAGCAAAGGCAGAGCCTCTAGAGTTATCCTGCGTGCTACCCATTCCATGGGTCCCACCTCTCCAGGTTCAAGGCAACTTTCCTACAGCCAAACCACTCATGGGAATCCCAGGGGATGGTACACCGTGTGATCGGGAAAGCTTTCGAAAGCGCACCTCATTTGTCACCTCCGGGTGCTAGCGTCCGCCATTCCAGCCGCTTGACTAACAATTCCCCCACTTGCAGGATCAGCGTCTTGACACTCCTCTTTCGTAGGCTCTGCAAGTGGTCCGAAGGATGACCTGGAAGACGGGGAACCAATGAGAGACCAGCTGGCGGTGTTCGGACAGGCCCACGTCACTCTAATTTCCCATCACGAAGAGGAATTCACCAAAGGCTCGGCCTGCCTCGCCGCAAGCACAACAGGGCCTGAAGCAATCTGGCGCTATTGCGGCCAGCTCACACCAAAGCGAGCTGCCAAACGGAGCTCTGGGGCACTGCACTTCACAAACCTGCCGAGCTCTAAATGATAACACTCGTCCAAAAACATACTGAGGTAAGGCCACGAAGGGGATTTGAACGCAAGGCAGAATTGCACGAAACGGAGTTCAGGAGGTAGATGGGAATGGCCTTCCCAGCACAGGAAAAGCGGCAGAACGTGGACAATGATGCAGTTGGCCAAAAAGGGCGTATGCGTTTTTTCCTGAATATATTCAGGAAAAAACGCATACGCCCTTTTTGGCCAACCAAGCACCCGGGGAGAGCAAATCGGCACTACAAAGAAATCTCACTCCCCCCCCCCGGGCAAAAGAGCCATCCGGAAAATGTCTAAAAACCAGAAAGGCAGGACAGGCCAAGGAGACAAGGGAGCCTTGTTCAGTTGCCGGGAGGGACGCAAAATGCCAACAGCCACTCTGGAGAAGCGTATGCTCGTTCCTAAAACACGTACAGAACAGAACCACAGAGCATAGGGCACCTCCACACGTGGGCCTATATCTTGGGAAAACTAAAAATCAACCAGACGCAGGCACCCCAAAGTTTAGGGCTTCTCTCTTTACAACAACCTCGACTTCGGGACACCCTTCATCTGCCGGGGAAGAGAGAAATGGACCAAGAATTTGTGCTACTTAGGTACGAGGGAATATCCCTCAGCCATGGAATCCATGTCATAAGGCTGGTTCCAGCATAATGACTGGATTGAGGTACGATGATGCTAAGTGAAATCTGTCCCACAGAAAAAGAAACTTGGGATATCACTTAGAGAGGGAATGTACAAATCGCTACCCACGACCCGAATGACAAAAGAGAACAGACTCACGCTGTTCGAAAACACACTTAGGCCTGCTTAAGCGGAAAGGTGAGGTGGCGTGATGCATAAAACACGACTTGGAAACGAGCACAGATACCGGTCGGAAAAGCAAATATATAATAGACACCACCTACTCCTTGCTCAGTGAACAGGACTCAACAGCTCCTATTCATCACAGAAGAATATATCAGACTCGTAAGCATCTGAAAACCTAAGTATTGATATCTCTCTGTAAGTGAATCAAGTGTGTGTCAAGCGGCATCAACACAGCACTGAAAATCAGCTAAAGCCCATTCTAAAAATACATTTCCAAAACACAGAAGAAAGAAGCACGGCGAGAGGGAGGGAAATTCTGCCAAAAAGCGTTCAGGGGCTGTGATGCAACCAGGATTGACCACATCGACACCCACAGCGGCAGAAGACATGAGGCTGGATACTCCTCAGGCTGAGAGGATTGCTGAGGTTGGAGGAGCAAAGGCAGAGCCTCTAGAGTTATCCTGCGTGCTACCCATTCCATGGGTCCCACCTCTCCAGGTTCAAGGCAACTTTCCTACAGCCAAACCACTCATGGGAATCCCAGGGGATGGTACACCGTGTGATCGGGAAAGCTTTCGAAAGCGCACCTCATTTTTCACCTCCGGGTGCTAGCGTCCGCCATTCCAGCCGCTTGACTAACAATTCCCCCACTTGCAGGATCAGCGTCTTGACACTCCTCTTTCGTAGGCTCTGCAAGTGGTCCGAAGGATGACCTGGAAGACGGGGAACCAATGAGAGACCAGCTGGCGGTGTTCGGACAGGCCCACGTCACTCTAATTTCCCATCACGAAGAGGAATTCACCAAAGGCTCGGCCTGCCTCGCCGCAAGCACAACAGGGCCTGAAGCAATCTGGCGCTATTGCGGCCAGCTCACACCAAAGCGAGCTGCCAAACGGAGCTCTGGGGCACTGCACTTCACAAACCTGCCGAGCTCTAAATGATAACACTCGTCCAAAAACATACTGAGGTAAGGCCACGAAGGGGATTTGAACGCAAGGCAGAATTGCACGAAACGGAGTTCAGGAGGTAGATGGGAATGGCCTTCCCAGCACAGGAAAAGCGGCAGAACGTGGACAATGATGCAGTTGGCCAAAAAGGGCGTATGCGTTTTTTCCTGAATATATTCAGGAAAAAACGCATACGCCCTTTTTGGCCAACCAAGCACCCGGGGAGAGCAAATCGGCACTACAAAGAAATCTCACCACCCCCCCCGGGCAAAAGAGCCATCCGGAAAATGTCTAAAAACCAGAAAGGCAGGACAGGCCAAGGAGATAAGGGAGCCTTGTTCAGTTGCCGGGAGGGACGCAAAATGCCAACAGCCACTCTGGAGAAGCGTATGCTCGTTCCTAAAACACGTACAGAACAGAACCACAGAGCATAGGGCACCTCCACACGTGGGCCTATATCTTGGGAAAACTAAAAATCAACCAGACGCAGGCACCCCAAAGTTTAGGGCTTCTCTCTTTACAACAACCTCGACTTCGGGACACCCTTCATCTGCCGGGGAAGAGAGAAATGGACCAAGAATTTGTGCTACTTAGGTACGAGGGAATATCCCTCAGCCATGGAATCCATGTCATAAGGCTGGTTCCAGCATAATGAGTGGATTGAGGTACGATGATGCTAAGTGAAATCTGTCCCACAGAAAAAGAAACTTGGGATATCACTTAGAGAGGGAATGTACAAATCGCTACCCACGACCCGAATGACAAAAGAGAACAGACTCACGCTTTTCGAAAACACACTTAGGCCTGCTTAAGCGGAAAGGTGAGGTGGCGTGATGCATAAAACACGACTTGGAAATGAGCACAGATACCGGTCGGAAAAGCAAATATATAATAGACACCACCTACTCCTTGCTCAGTGAACAGGACTCAACAGCTCCTATTCATCACAGAAGAATATATCAGACTCGTAAGCATCTGAAAACCTAAGTATTGATATCTCTCTGTAAGTGAATCAAGTGTGTGTCAAGCGGCATCAACACAGCACTGAAAATCAGCTAAAGCCCATTCTAAAAATACATTTCCAAAACACAGAAGAAAGAAGCACGGCGAGAGGGAGGGAAATTCTGCCAAAAAGCGTGCAGGGGCTGTGATGCAACCAGGATTGACCACATCGACACCCACAGCGGCAGAAGACATGAGGCTGGATACTCCTCAGGCTGAGAGGATTGCTGAGGTTGGAGGAGCAAAGGCAGAGCCTCTAGAGTTATCCTGCGTGCTACCCATTCCATGGGTCCCACCTCTCCAGGTTCAAGGCAACTTTCCTACAGCCAAACCACTCATGGGAATCCCAGGGGATGGTACACCGTGTGATCGGGAAAGCTTTCGAAAGCGCACCTCATTTTTCACCTCCGGGTGCTAGCGTCCGCCATTCCAGCCGCTTGACTAACAATTCCCCCACTTGCAGGATCAGCGTCTTGACACTCCTCTTTCGTAGGCTCTGCAAGTGGTCCGAAGGATGACCTGGAAGACGGGGAACCAATGAGAGACCAGCTGGCGGTGTTCGGACAGGCCCACGTCACTCTAATTTCCCATCACGAAGAGGAATTCACCAAAGGCTCGGCCTGCCTCGCCGCAAGCACAACAGGGCCTGAAGCAATCTGGCGCTATTGCGGCCAGCTCACACCAAAGCGAGCTGCCAAACGGAGCTCTGGGGCACTGCACTTCACAAACCTGCCGAGCTCTAAATGATAACACTCGTCCAAAAACATACTGAGGTAAGGCCACGAAGGGGATTTGAACGCAAGGCAGAATTGCACGAAACGGAGTTCAGGAGGTAGATGGGAATGGCCTTCCCAGCACAGGAAAAGCGGCAGAACGTGGACAATGATGCAGTTGGCCAAAAAGGGCGTATGCGTTTTTTCCTGAATATATTCAGGAAAAAACGCATACGCCCTTTTTGGCCAACCAAGCACCCGGGGAGAGCAAATCGGCACTACAAAGAAATCTCACTCCCCCCCCCCGGGCAAAAGAGCCATCCGGAAAATGTCTAAAAACCAGAAAGGCAGGACAGGCCAAGGAGATAAGGGAGCCTTGTTCAGTTGCCGGGAGGGACGCAAAATGCCAACAGCCACTCTGGAGAAGCGTATGCTCGTTCCTAAAACACGTACAGAACAGAACCACAGAGCATAGGGCACCTCCACACGTGGGCCTATATCTTGGGAAAACTAAAAATCAACCAGACGCAGGCACCCCAAAGTTTAGGGCTTCTCTCTTTACAACAACCTCGACTTCGGGACACCCTTCATCTGCCGGGGAAGAGAGAAATGGACCAAGAATTTGTGCTACTTAGGTACGAGGGAATATCCCTTCAGCCATGGAATCCATGTCATAAGGCTGGTTCCAGCATAATGAGTGGATTGAGGTACGATGATGCTAAGTGAAATCTGTCCCACAGAAAAAGAAACTTGGGATATCACTTGGAGAGGGAATGTACAAATCGCTACCCACGACCCGAATGACAAAAGAGAACAGACTCACGCTTTTCGAAAACACACTTAGGCCTGCTTAAGCGGAAAGGTGAGGTGGCGTGATGCATAAAACACGACTTGGAAATGAGCACAGATACCGGTCGGAAAAGCAAATATATAATAGACACCACCTACTCCTTGCTCAGTGAACAGGACTCAACAGCTCCTATTCATCACAGAAGAATATATCAGACTCGTAAGCATCTGAAAACCTAAGTATTGATATCTCTCTGTAAGTGAATCAAGTGTGTGTCAAGCGGCATCAACACAGCACTGAAAATCAGCTAAAGCCCATTCTAAAAATACATTTCCAAAACACAGAAGAAAGAAGCACGGCGAGAGGGAGGGAAATTCTGCCAAAAAGCGTTCAGGGGCTGTGATGCAACCAGGATTGACCACATCGACACCCACAGCGGCAGAAGACATGAGGCTGGATACTCCTCAGGCTGAGAGGATTGCTGAGGTTGGAGGAGCAAAGGCAGAGCCTCTAGAGTTATCCTGCGTGCTACCCATTCCATGGGTCCCACCTCTCCAGGTTCAAGGCAACTTTCCTACAGCCAAACCACTCATGGGAATCCCAGGGGATGGTACACCGTGTGATCGGGAAAGCTTTCGAAAGCGCACCTCATTTTTCACCTCCGGGTGCTAGCGTCCGCCATTCCAGCCGCTTGACTAACAATTCCCCCACTTGCAGGATCAGCGTCTTGACACTCCTCTTTCGTAGGCTCTGCAAGTGGTCCGAAGGATGACCTGGAAGACGGGGAACCAATGAGAGACCAGCTGGCGGTGTTCGGACAGGCCCACGTCACTCTAATTTCCCATCACGAAGAGGAATTCACCAAAGGCTCGGCCTGCCTCGCCGCAAGCACAACAGGGCCTGAAGCAATCTGGCGCTATTGCGGCCAGCTCACACCAAAGCGAGCTGCCAAACGGAGCTCTGGGGCACTGCACTTCACAAACCTGCCGAGCTCTAAATGATAACACTCGTCCAAAAACATACTGAGGTAAGGCCACGAAGGGGATTTGAACGCAAGGCAGAATTGCACGAAACGGAGTTCAGGAGGTAGATGGGAATGGCCTTCCCAGCACAGGAAAAGCGGCAGAACGTGGACAATGATGCAGTTGGCCAAAAAGGGCGTATGCGTTTTTTCCTGAATATATTCAGGAAAAAACGCATACGCCCTTTTTGGCCAACCAAGCACCCGGGGAGAGCAAATCGGCACTACAAAGAAATCTCACCACCCCCCCCGGGCAAAAGAGCCATCCGGAAAATGTCTAAAAACCAGAAAGGCAGGACAGGCCAAGGAGATAAGGGAGCCTTGTTCAGTTGCCGGGAGGGACGCAAAATGCCAACAGCCACTCTGGAGAAGCGTATGCTCGTTCCTAAAACACGTACAGAACAGAACCACAGAGCATAGGGCACCTCCACACGTGGGCCTATATCTTGGGAAAACTAAAAATCAACCAGACGCAGGCACCCCAAAGTTTAGGGCTTCTCTCTTTACAACAACCTCGACTTCGGGACACCCTTCATCTGCCGGGGAAGAGAGAAATGGACCAAGAATTTGTGCTACTTAGGTACGAGGGAATATCCCTCAGCCATGGAATCCATGTCATAAGGCTGGTTCCAGCATAATGAGTGGATTGAGGTACGATGATGCTAAGTGAAATCTGTCCCACAGAAAAAGAAACTTGGGATATCACTTAGAGAGGGAATGTACAAATCGCTACCCACGACCCGAATGACAAAAGAGAACAGACTCACGCTTTTCGAAAACACACTTAGGCCTGCTTAAGCGGAAAGGTGAGGTGGCGTGATGCATAAAACACGACTTGGAAATGAGCACAGATACCGGTCGGAAAAGCAAATATATAATAGACACCACCTACTCCTTGCTCAGTGAACAGGACTCAACAGCTCCTATTCATCACAGAAGAATATATCAGACTCGTAAGCATCTGAAAACCTAAGTATTGATATCTCTCTGTAAGTGAATCAAGTGTGTGTCAAGCGGCATCAACACAGCACTGAAAATCAGCTAAAGCCCATTCTAAAAATACATTTCCAAAACACAGAAGAAAGAAGCACGGCGAGAGGGAGGGAAATTCTGCCAAAAAGCGTTCAGGGGCTGTGATGCAACCAGGATTGACCACATCGACACCCACAGCGGCAGAAGACATGAGGCTGGATACTCCTCAGGCTGAGAGGATTGCTGAGGTTGGAGGAGCAAAGGCAGAGCCTCTAGAGTTATCCTGCGTGCTACCCATTCCATGGGTCCCACCTCTCCAGGTTCAAGGCAACTTTCCTACAGCCAAACCACTCATGGGAATCCCAGGGGATGGTACACCGTGTGATCGGGAAAGCTTTCGAAAGCGCACCTCATTTTTCACCTCCGGGTGCTAGCGTCCGCCATTCCAGCCGCTTGACTAACAATTCCCCCACTTGCAGGATCAGCGTCTTGACACTCCTCTTTCGTAGGCTCTGCAAGTGGTCCGAAGGATGACCTGGAAGACGGGGAACCAATGAGAGACCAGCTGGCGGTGTTCGGACAGGCCCACGTCACTCTAATTTCCCATCACGAAGAGGAATTCACCAAAGGCTCGGCCTGCCTCGCCGCAAGCACAACAGGGCCTGAAGCAATCTGGCGCTATTGCGGCCAGCTCACACCAAAGCGAGCTGCCAAACGGAGCTCTGGGGCACTGCACTTCACAAACCTGCCGAGCTCTAAATGATAACACTCGTCCAAAAACATACTGAGGTAAGGCCACGAAGGGGATTTGAACGCAAGGCAGAATTGCACGAAACGGAGTTCAGGAGGTAGATGGGAATGGCCTTCCCAGCACAGGAAAAGCGGCAGAACGTGGACAATGATGCAGTTGGCCAAAAAGGGCGTATGCGTTTTTTCCTGAATATATTCAGGAAAAAACGCATACGCCCTTTTTGGCCAACCAAGCACCCGGGGAGAGCAAATCGGCACTACAAAGAAATCTCACCCCCCGCCCCCGGGCAAAAGAGCCATCCGGAAAATGTCTAAAAACCAGAAAGGCAGGACAGGCCAAGGAGATAAGGGAGCCTTGTTCAGTTGCCGGGAGGGACGCAAAATGCCAACAGCCACTCTGGAGAAGCGTATGCTCGTTCCTAAAACACGTACAGAACAGAACCACAGAGCATAGGGCACCTCCACACGTGGGCCTATATCTTGGGAAAACTAAAAATCAACCAGACGCAGGCACCCCAAAGTTTAGGGCTTCTCTCTTTACAACAACCTCGACTTCGGGACACCCTTCATCTGCCGGGGAAGAGAGAAATGGACCAAGAATTTGTGCTACTTAGGTACGAGGGAATATCCCTCAGCCATGGAATCCATGTCATAAGGCTGGTTCCAGCATAATGAGTGGATTGAGGTACGATGATGCTAAGTGAAATCTGTCCCACAGAAAAAGAAACTTGGGATATCACTTAGAGAGGGAATGTACAAATCGCTACCCACGACCCGAATGACAAAAGAGAACAGACTCACGCTTTTCGAAAACACACTTAGGCCTGCTTAAGCGGAAAGGTGAGGTGGCGTGATGCATAAAACACGACTTGGAAATGAGCACAGATACCGGTCGGAAAAGCAAATATATAATAGACACCACCTACTCCTTGCTCAGTGAACAGGACTCAACAGCTCCTATTCATCACAGAAGAATATATCAGACTCGTAAGCATCTGAAAACCTAAGTATTGATATCTCTCTGTAAGTGAATCAAGTGTGTGTCAAGCGGCATCAACACAGCACTGAAAATCAGCTAAAGCCCATTCTAAAAATACATTTCCAAAACACAGAAGAAAGAAGCACGGCGAGAGGGAGGGAAATTCTGCCAAAAAGCGTTCAGGGGCTGTGATGCAACCAGGATTGACCACATCGACACCCACAGCGGCAGAAGACATGAGGCTGGATACTCCTCAGGCTGAGAGGATTGCTGAGGTTGGAGGAGCAAAGGCAGAGCCTCTAGAGTTATCCTGCGTGCTACCCATTCCATGGGTCCCACCTCTCCAGGTTCAAGGCAACTTTCCTACAGCCAAACCACTCATGGGAATCCCAGGGGATGGTACACCGTGTGATCGGGAAAGCTTTCGAAAGCGCACCTCATTTTTCACCTCCGGGTGCTAGCGTCCGCCATTCCAGCCGCTTGACTAACAATTCCCCCACTTGCAGGATCAGCGTCTTGACACTCCTCTTTCGTAGGCTCTGCAAGTGGTCCGAAGGATGACCTGGAAGACGGGGAACCAATGAGAGACCAGCTGGCGGTGTTCGGACAGGCCCACGTCACTCTAATTTCCCATCACGAAGAGGAATTCACCAAAGGCTCGGCCTGCCTCGCCGCAAGCACAACAGGGCCTGAAGCAATCTGGCGCTATTGCGGCCAGCTCACACCAAAGCGAGCTGCCAAACGGAGCTCTGGGGCACTGCACTTCACAAACCTGCCGAGCTCTAAATGATAACACTCGTCCAAAAACATACTGAGGTAAGGCCACGAAGGGGATTTGAACGCAAGGCAGAATTGCACGAAACGGAGTTCAGGAGGTAGATGGGAATGGCCTTCCCAGCACAGGAAAAGCGGCAGAACGTGGACAATGATGCAGTTGGCCAAAAAGGGCGTATGCGTTTTTTCCTGAATATATTCAGGAAAAAACGCATACGCCCTTTTTGGCCAACCAAGCACCCGGGGAGAGCAAATCGGCACTACAAAGAAATCTCACCCCCCGCCCCCGGGCAAACGAGCCATCCGGAAAATGTCTAAAAACCAGAAAGGCAGGACAGGCCAAGGAGATAAGGGAGCCTTGTTCAGTTGCCGGGAGGGACGCAAAATGCCAACAGCCACTCTGGAGAAGCGTATGCTCGTTCCTAAAACACGTACAGAACAGAACCACAGAGCATAGGGCACCTCCACACGTGGGCCTATATCTTGGGAAAACTAAAAATCAACCAGACGCAGGCACCCCAAAGTTTAGGGCTTCTCTCTTTACAACAACCTCGACTTCGGGACACCCTTCATCTGCCGGGGAAGAGAGAAATGGACCAAGAATTTGTGCTACTTAGGTACGAGGGAATATCCCTCAGCCATGGAATCCATGTCATAAGGCTGGTTCCAGCATAATGAGTGGATTGAGGTACGATGATGCTAAGTGAAATCTGTCCCACAGAAAAAGAAACTTGGGATATCACTTAGAGAGGGAATGTACAAATCGCTACCCACGACCCGAATGACAAAAGAGAACAGACTCACGCTTTTCGAAAACACACTTAGGCCTGCTTAAGCGGAAAGGTGAGGTGGCGTGATGCATAAAACACGACTTGGAAATGAGCACAGATACCGGTCGGAAAAGCAAATATATAATAGACACCACCTACTCCTTGCTCAGTGAACAGGACTCAACAGCTCCTATTCATCACAGAAGAATATATCAGACTCGTAAGCATCTGAAAACCTAAGTATTGATATCTCTCTGTAAGAGAATCAAGTGTGTGTCAAGCGGCATCAACACAGCACTGAAAATCAGCTAAAGCCCATTCTAAAAATACATTTCCAAAACACAGAAGAAAGAAGCACGGCGAGAGGGAGGGAAATTCTGCCAAAAAGCGTTCAGGGGCTGTGATGCAACCAGGATTGACCACATCTACACGCACAGCGGCAGAAGACATAAGGCTGGATACTCCTCAGGCTGAGAGGATTGCTGAGGTTGGAGGAGCAAAGGCAGAGCCTCTAGAGTTATCCTGCGTGCTACCCATTCCATGGGTCCCACCTCTCCAGGTTCAAGGCAACTTTCCTACAGCCAAACCACTCATGGGAATCCCAGGGGATGGTACACCGTGTGATCGGGAAAGCTTTCGAAAGCGCACCTCATTTTTCACCTCCGGGTGCTAGCGTCCGCCATTCCAGCCGCTTGACTAACAATTCCCCCACTTGCAGGATCAGCGTCTTGACACTCCTCTTTCGTAGGCTCTGCAAGTGGTCCGAAGGATGACCTGGAAGACGGGGAACCAATGAGAGACCAGCTGGCGGTGTTCGGACAGGCCCACGTCACTCTAATTTCCCATCACGAAGAGGAATTCACCAAAGGCTCGGCCTGCCTCGCCGCAAGCACAACAGGGCCTGAAGCAATCTGGCGCTATTGCGGCCAGCTCACACCAAAGCGAGCTGCCAAACGGAGCTCTGGGGCACTGCACTTCACAAACCTGCCGAGCTCTAAATGATAACACTCGTCCAAAAACATACTGAGGTAAGGCCACGAAGGGGATTTGAACGCAAGGCAGAATTGCACGAAACGGAGTTCAGGAGGTAGATGGGAATGGCCTTCCCGGCACAGGAAAAGCGGCAGAACGTGGACAATGATGCAGTTGGCCAAAAAGGGCGTATGCGTTTTTTCCTGAATATATTCAGGAAAAAACGCATACGCCCTTTTTGGCCAACCAAGCACCCGGGGAGAGCAAATCGGCACTACAAAGAAATCTCACCCCCCGCCCCCGGGCAAAAGAGCCATCCGGAAAATGTCTAAAAACCAGAAAGGCAGGACAGGCCAAGGAGATAAGGGAGCCTTGTTCAGTTGCCGGGAGGGACGCAAAATGCCAACAGCCACTCTGGAGAAGCGTATGCTCGTTCCTAAAACACGTACAGAACAGAACCACAGAGCATAGGGCACCTCCACACGTGGGCCTATATCTTGGGAAAACTAAAAATCAACCAGACGCAGGCACCCCAAAGTTTAGGGCTTCTCTCTTTACAACAACCTCGACTTCGGGACACCCTTCATCTGCCGGGGAAGAGAGAAATGGACCAAGAATTTGTGCTACTTAGGTACGAGGGAATATCCCTCAGCCATGGAATCCATGTCATAAGGCTGGTTCCAGCATAATGAGTGGATTGAGGTACGATGATGCTAAGTGAAATCTGTCCCACAGAAAAAGAAACTTGGGATATCACTTAGAGAGGGAATGTACAAATCGCTACCCACGACCCGAATGACAAAAGAGAACAGACTCACGCTTTTCGAAAACACACTTAGGCCTGCTTAAGCGGAAAGGTGAGGTGGCGTGATGCATAAAACACGACTTGGAAACGAGCACAGATACCGGTCGGAAAAGCAAATATATAATAGACACCACCTACTCCTTGCTCAGTGAACAGGACTCAACAGCTCCTATTCATCACAGAAGAATATATCAGACTCGTAAGCATCTGAAAACCTAAGTATTGATATCTCTCTGTAAGAGAATCAAGTGTGTGTCAAGCGGCATCAACACAGCACTGAAAATCAGCTAAAGCCCATTCTAAAAATACATTTCCAAAACACAGAAGAAAGAAGCACGGCGAGAGGGAGGGAAATTCTGCCAAAAAGCGTTCAGGGGCTGTGATGCAACCAGGATTGACCACATCTACACCCACAGCGGCAGAAGACATAAGGCTGGATACTCCTCAGGCTGAGAGGATTGCTGAGGTTGGAGGAGCAAAGGCAGAGCCTCTAGAGTTATCCTGCGTGCTACCCATTCCATGGGTCCCACCTCTCCAGGTTCAAGGCAACTTTCCTACAGCCAAACCACTCATGGGAATCCCAGGGGATGGTACACCGTGTGATCGGGAAAGCTTTCGAAAGCGCACCTCATTTTTCACCTCCGGGTGCTAGCGTCCGCCATTCCAGCCGCTTGACTAACAATTCCCCCACTTGCAGGATCAGCGTCTTGACACTCCTCTTTCGTAGGCTCTGCAAGTGGTCCGAAGGATGACCTGGAAGACGGGGAACCAATGAGAGACCAGCTGGCGGTGTTCGGACAGGCCCACGTCACTCTAATTTCCCATCACGAAGAGGAATTCACCAAAGGCTCGGCCTGCCTCGCCGCAAGCACAACAGGGCCTGAAGCAATCTGGCGCTATTGCGGCCAGCTCACACCAAAGCGAGCTGCCAAACGGAGCTCTGGGGCACTGCACTTCACAAACCTGCCGAGCTCTAAATGATAACACTCGTCCAAAAACATACTGAGGTAAGGCCACGAAGGGGATTTGAACGCAAGGCAGAATTGCACGAAACGGAGTTCAGGAGGTAGATGGGAATGGCCTTCCCAGCACAGGAAAAGCGGCAGAACGTGGACAATGATGCAGTTGGCCAAAAAGGGCGTATGCGTTTTTTCCTGAATATATTCAGGAAAAAACGCATACGCCCTTTTTGGCCAACCAAGCACCCGGGGAGAGCAAATCGGCACTACAAAGAAATCTCACCCCCCGCCCCCGGGCAAAAGAGCCATCCGGAAAATGTCTAAAAACCAGAAAGGCAGGACAGGCCAAGGAGATAAGGGAGCCTTGTTCAGTTGCCGGGAGGGACGCAAAATGCCAACAGCCACTCTGGAGAAGCGTATGCTCGTTCCTAAAACACGTACAGAACAGAACCACAGAGCATAGGGCACCTCCACACGTGGGCCTATATCTTGGGAAAACTAAAAATCAACCAGACGCAGGCACCCCAAAGTTTAGGGCTTCTCTCTTTACAACAACCTCGACTTCGGGACACCCTTCATCTGCCGGGGAAGAGAGAAATGGACCAAGAATTTGTGCTACTTAGGTACGAGGGAATATCCCTCAGCCATGGAATCCATGTCATAAGGCTGGTTCCAGCATAATGAGTGGATTGAGGTACGATGATGCTAAGTGAAATCTGTCCCACAGAAAAAGAAACTTGGGATATCACTTAGAGAGGGAATGTACAAATCGCTACCCACGACCCGAATGACAAAAGAGAACAGACTCACGCTTTTCGAAAACACACTTAGGCCTGCTTAAGCGGAAAGGTGAGGTGGCGTGATGCATAAAACACGACTTGGAAATGAGCACAGATACCGGTCGGAAAAGCAAATATATAATAGACACCACCTACTCCTTGCTCAGTGAACAGGACTCAACAGCTCCTATTCATCACAGAAGAATATATCAGACTCGTAAGCATCTGAAAACCTAAGTATTGATATCTCTCTGTAAGAGAATCAAGTGTGTGTCAAGCGGCATCAACACAGCACTGAAAATCAGCTAAAGCCCATTCTAAAAATACATTTCCAAAACACAGAGGAAAGAAGCACGGCGAGAGGGAGGGAAATTCTGCCAAAAAGCGTTCAGGGGCTGTGATGCAACCAGGATTGACCACATCTACACCCACAGCGGCAGAAGACATGAGGCTGGATACTCCTCAGGCTGAGAGGATTGCTGAGGTTGGAGGAGCAAAGGCAGAGCCTCTAGAGTTATCCTGCGTGCTACCCATTCCATGGGTCCCACCTCTCCAGGTTCAAGGCAACTTTCCTACAGCCAAACCACTCATGGGAATCCCAGGGGATGGTACACCGTGTGATCGGGAAAGCTTTCGAAAGCGCACCTCATTTTTCACCTCCGGGTGCTAGCGTCCGCCATTCCAGCCGCTTGACTAACAATTCCCCCACTTGCAGGATCAGCGTCTTGACACTCCTCTTTCGTAGGCTCTGCAAGTGGTCCGAAGGATGACCTGGAAGACGGGGAACCAATGAGAGACCAGCTGGCGGTGTTCGGACAGGCCCACGTCACTCTAATTTCCCATCACGAAGAGGAATTCACCAAAGGCTCGGCCTGCCTCGCCGCAAGCACAACAGGGCCTGAAGCAATCTGGCGCTATTGCGGCCAGCTCACACCAAAGCGAGCTGCTAAACGGAGCTCTGGGGCACTGCACTTCACAAACCTGCCGAGCTCTAAATGATAACACTCGTCCAAAAACATACTGAGGTAAGGCCACGAAGGGGATTTGAACGCAAGGCAGAATTGCACGAAACGGAGTTCAGGAGGTAGATGGGAATGGCCTTCCCAGCACAGGAAAAGCGGCAGAACGTGGACAATGATGCAGTTGGCCAAAAAGGGCGTATGCGTTTTTTCCTGAATATATTCAGGAAAAAACGCATACGCCCTTTTTGGCCAACCAAGCACCCGGGGAGAGCAAATCGGCACTACAAAGAAATCTCACTCCCCCCCCCCCCGGGCAAAAGAGCCATCCGGAAAATGTCTAAAAACCAGAAAGGCAGGACAGGCCAAGGAGATAAGGGAGCCTTGTTCAGTTGCCGGGAGGGACGCAAAATGCCAACAGCCACTCTGGAGAAGCGTATGCTCGTTCCTAAAACACGTACAGAACAGAACCACAGAGCATAGGGCACCTCCACACGTGGGCCTATATCTTGGGAAAACTAAAAATCAACCAGACGCAGGCACCCCAAAGTTTAGGGCTTCTCTCTTTACAACAACCTCGACTTCGGGACACCCTTCATCTGCCGGGGAAGAGAGAAATGGACCAAGAATTTGTGCTACTTAGGTACGAGGGAATATCCCTTCAGCCATGGAATCCATGTCATAAGGCTGGTTCCAGCATAATGAGTGGATTGAGGTACGATGATGCTAAGTGAAATCTGTCCCACAGAAAAAGAAACTTGGGATATCACTTAGAGAGGGAATGTACAAATCGCTACCCACGACCCGAATGACAAAAGAGAACAGACTCACGCTTTTCGAAAACACACTTAGGCCTGCTTAAGCGGAAAGGTGAGGTGGCGTGATGCATAAAACACGACTTGGAAATGAGCACAGATACCGGTCGGAAAAGCAAATATATAATAGACACCACCTACTCCTTGCTCAGTGAACAGGACTCAACAGCTCCTATTCATCACAGAAGAATATATCAGACTCGTAAGCATCTGAAAACCTAAGTATTGATATCTCTCTGTAAGTGAATCAAGTGTGTGTCAAGCGGCATCAACACAGCACTGAAAATCAGCTAAAGCCCATTCTAAAAATACATTTCCAAAACACAGAGGAAAGAAGCACGGCGAGAGGGAGGGAAATTCTGCCAAAAAGCGTTCAGGGGCTGTGATGCAACCAGGATTGACCACATCTACACCCACAGCGGCAGAAGACATGAGGCTGGATACTCCTCAGGCTGAGAGGATTGCTGAGGTTGGAGGAGCAAAGGCAGAGCCTCTAGAGTTATCCTGCGTGCTACCCATTCCATGGGTCCCACCTCTCCAGGTTCAAGGCAACTTTCCTACAGCCAAACCACTCATGGGAATCCCAGGGGATGGTACACCGTGTGATCGGGAAAGCTTTCGAAAGCGCACCTCATTTTTCACCTCCGGGTGCTAGCGTCCGCCATTCCAGCCGCTTGACTAACAATTCCCCCACTTGCAGGATCAGCGTCTTGACACTCCTCTTTCGTAGGCTCTGCAAGTGGTCCGAAGGATGACCTGGAAGACGGGGAACCAATGAGAGACCAGCTGGCGGTGTTCGGACAGGCCCACGTCACTCTAATTTCCCATCACGAAGAGGAATTCACCAAAGGCTCGGCCTGCCTCGCCGCAAGCACAACAGGGCCTGAAGCAATCTGGCGCTATTGCGGCCAGCTCACACCAAAGCGAGCTGCTAAACGGAGCTCTGGGGCACTGCACTTCACAAACCTGCCGAGCTCTAAATGATAACACTCGTCCAAAAACATACTGAGGTAAGGCCACGAAGGGGATTTGAACGCAAGGCAGAATTGCACGAAACGGAGTTCAGGAGGTAGATGGGAATGGCCTTCCCAGCACAGGAAAAGCGGCAGAACGTGGACAATGATGCAGTTGGCCAAAAAGGGCGTATGCGTTTTCTCCTGAATATATTCAGGAAAAAACGCATACGCCCTTTTTGGCCAACCAAGCACCCGGGGAGAGCAAATCGGCACTACAAAGAAATCTCACTCCCCCCCCCCCCGGGCAAAAGAGCCATCCGGAAAATGTCTAAAAACCAGAAAGGCAGGACAGGCCAAGGAGATAAGGGAGCCTTGTTCAGTTGCCGGGAGGGACGCAAAATGCCAACAGCCACTCTGGAGAAGCGTATGCTCGTTCCTAAAACACGTACAGAACAGAACCACAGAGCATAGGGCACCTCCACACGTGGGCCTATATCTTGGGAAAACTAAAAATCAACCAGACGCAGGCACCCCAAAGTTTAGGGCTTCTCTCTTTACAACAACCTCGACTTCGGGACACCCTTCATCTGCCGGGGAAGAGAGAAATGGACCAAGAATTTGTGCTACTTAGGTACGAGGGAATATCCCTTCAGCCATGGAATCCATGTCATAAGGCTGGTTCCAGCATAATGAGTGGATTGAGGTACGATGATGCTAAGTGAAATCTGTCCCACAGAAAAAGAAACTTGGGATATCACTTAGAGAGGGAATGTACAAATCGCTACCCACGACCCGAATGACAAAAGAGAACAGACTCACGCTTTTCGAAAACACACTTAGGCCTGCTTAAGCGGAAAGGTGAGGTGGCGTGATGCATAAAACACGACTTGGAAATGAGCACAGATACCGGTCGGAAAAGCAAATATATAATAGACACCACCTACTCCTTGCTCAGTGAACAGGACTCAACAGCTCCTATTCATCACAGAAGAATATATCAGACTCGTAAGCATCTGAAAACCTAAGTATTGATATCTCTCTGTAAGTGAATCAAGTGTGTGTCAAGCGGCATCAACACAGCACTGAAAATCAGCTAAAGCCCATTCTAAAAATACATTTCCAAAACACAGAAGAAAGAAGCACGGCGAGAGGGAGGGAAATTCTGCCAAAAAGCGTTCAGGGGCTGTGATGCAACCAGGATTGACCACATCGACACCCACAGCGGCAGAAGACATGAGGCTGGATACTCCTCAGGCTGAGAGGATTGCTGAGGTTGGAGGAGCAAAGGCAGAGCCTCTAGAGTTATCCTGCGTGCTACCCATTCCATGGGTCCCACCTCTCCAGGTTCAAGGCAACTTTCCTACAGCCAAACCACTCATGGGAATCCCAGGGGATGGTACACCGTGTGATCGGGAAAGCTTTCGAAAGCGCACCTCATTTTTCACCTCCGGGTGCTAGCGTCCGCCATTCCAGCCGCTTGACTAACAATTCCCCCACTTGCAGGATCAGCGTCTTGACACTCCTCTTTCGTAGGCTCTGCAAGTGGTCCGAAGGATGACCTGGAAGACGGGGAACCAATGAGAGACCAGCTGGCGGTGTTCGGACAGGCCCACGTCACTCTAATTTCCCATCACGAAGAGGAATTCACCAAAGGCTCGGCCTGCCTCGCCGCAAGCACAACAGGGCCTGAAGCAATCTGGCGCTATTGCGGCCAGCTCACACCAAAGCGAGCTGCTAAACGGAGCTCTGGGGCACTGCACTTCACAAACCTGCCGAGCTCTAAATGATAACACTCGTCCAAAAACATACTGAGGTAAGGCCACGAAGGGGATTTGAACGCAAGGCAGAATTGCACGAAACGGAGTTCAGGAGGTAGATGGGAATGGCCTTCCCAGCACAGGAAAAGCGGCAGAACGTGGACAATGATGCAGTTGGCCAAAAAGGGCGTATGCGTTTTCTCCTGAATATATTCAGGAAAAAACGCATACGCCCTTTTTGGCCAACCAAGCACCCGGGGAGAGCAAATCGGCACTACAAAGAAATCTCACTCCCCCCCCCCCCCGGGCAAAAGAGCCATCCGGAAAATGTCTAAAAACCAGAAAGGCAGGACAGGCCAAGGAGATAAGGGAGCCTTGTTCAGTTGCCGGGAGGGACGCAAAATGCCAACAGCCACTCTGGAGAAGCGTATGCTCGTTCCTAAAACACGTACAGAACAGAACCACAGAGCATAGGGCACCTCCACACGTGGGCCTATATCTTGGGAAAACTAAAAATCAACCAGACGCAGGCACCCCAAAGTTTAGGGCTTCTCTCTTTACAACAACCTCGACTTCGGGACACCCTTCATCTGCCGGGGAAGAGAGAAATGGACCAAGAATTTGTGCTACTTAGGTACGAGGGAATATCCCTTCAGCCATGGAATCCATGTCATAAGGCTGGTTCCAGCATAATGAGTGGATTGAGGTACGATGATGCTAAGTGAAATCTGTCCCACAGAAAAAGAAACTTGGGATATCACTTAGAGAGGGAATGTACAAATCGCTACCCACGACCCGAATGACAAAAGAGAACAGACTCACGCTTTTCGAAAACACACTTAGGCCTGCTTAAGCGGAAAGGTGAGGTGGCGTGATGCATAAAACACGACTTGGAAATGAGCACAGATACCGGTCGGAAAAGCAAATATATAATAGACACCACCTACTCCTTGCTCAGTGAACAGGACTCAACAGCTCCTATTCATCACAGAAGAATATATCAGACTCGTAAGCATCTGAAAACCTAAGTATTGATATCTCTCTGTAAGTGAATCAAGTGTGTGTCAAGCGGCATCAACACAGCACTGAAAATCAGCTAAAGCCCATTCTAAAAATACATTTCCAAAACACAGAAGAAAGAAGCACGGCGAGAGGGAGGGAAATTCTGCCAAAAAGCGTTCAGGGGCTGTGATGCAACCAGGATTGACCACATCGACACCCACAGCGGCAGAAGACATGAGGCTGGATACTCCTCAGGCTGAGAGGATTGCTGAGGTTGGAGGAGCAAAGGCAGAGCCTCTAGAGTTATCCTGCGTGCTACCCATTCCATGGGTCCCACCTCTCCAGGTTCAAGGCAACTTTCCTACAGCCAAACCACTCATGGGAATCCCAGGGGATGGTACACCGTGTGATCGGGAAAGCTTTCGAAAGCGCACCTCATTTTTCACCTCCGGGTGCTAGCGTCCGCCATTCCAGCCGCTTGACTAACAATTCCCCCACTTGCAGGATCAGCGTCTTGACACTCCTCTTTCGTAGGCTCTGCAAGTGGTCCGAAGGATGACCTGGAAGACGGGGAACCAATGAGAGACCAGCTGGCGGTGTTCGGACAGGCCCACGTCACTCTAATTTCCCATCACGAAGAGGAATTCACCAAAGGCTCGGCCTGCCTCGCCGCAAGCACAACAGGGCCTGAAGCAATCTGGCGCTATTGCGGCCAGCTCACACCAAAGCGAGCTGCCAAACGGAGCTCTGGGGCACTGCACTTCACAAACCTGCCGAGCTCTAAATGATAACACTCGTCCAAAAACATACTGAGGTAAGGCCACGAAGGGGATTTGAACGCAAGGCAGAATTGCACGAAACGGAGTTCAGGAGGTAGATGGGAATGGCCTTCCCAGCACAGGAAAAGCGGCAGAACGTGGACAATGATGCAGTTGGCCAAAAAGGGCGTATGCGTTTTTTCCTGAATATATTCAGGAAAAAACGCATACGCCCTTTTTGGCCAACCAAGCACCCGGGGAGAGCAAATCGGCACTACAAAGAAATCTCACCACCCCCCCCGGGCAAAAGAGCCATCCGGAAAATGTCTAAAAACCAGAAAGGCAGGACAGGCCAAGGAGATAAGGGAGCCTTGTTCAGTTGCCGGGAGGGACGCAAAATGCCAACAGCCACTCTGGAGAAGCGTATGCTCGTTCCTAAAACACGTACAGAACAGAACCACAGAGCATAGGGCACCTCCACACGTGGGCCTATATCTTGGGAAAACTAAAAATCAACCAGACGCAGGCACCCCAAAGTTTAGGGCTTCTCTCTTTACAACAACCTCGACTTCGGGACACCCTTCATCTGCCGGGGAAGAGAGAAATGGACCAAGAATTTGTGCTACTTAGGTACGAGGGAATATCCCTTCAGCCATGGAATCCATGTCATAAGGCTGGTTCCAGCATAATGAGTGGATTGAGGTACGATGATGCTAAGTGAAATCTGTCCCACAGAAAAAGAAACTTGGGATATCACTTAGAGAGGGAATGTACAAATCGCTACCCACGACCCGAATGACAAAAGAGAACAGACTCACGCTTTTCGAAAACACACTTAGGCCTGCTTAAGCGGAAAGGTGAGGTGGCGTGATGCATAAAACACGACTTGGAAATGAGCACAGATACCGGTCGGAAAAGCAAATATATAATAGACACCACCTACTCCTTGCTCAGTGAACAGGACTCAACAGCTCCTATTCATCACAGAAGAATATATCAGACTCGTAAGCATCTGAAAACCTAAGTATTGATATCTCTCTGTAAGTGAATCAAGTGTGTGTCAAGCGGCATCAACACAGCACTGAAAATCAGCTAAAGCCCATTCTAAAAATACATTTCCAAAACACAGAAGAAAGAAGCACGGCGAGAGGGAGGGAAATTCTGCCAAAAAGCGTTCAGGGGCTGTGATGCAACCAGGATTGACCACATCGACACCCACAGCGGCAGAAGACATGAGGCTGGATACTCCTCAGGCTGAGAGGATTGCTGAGGTTGGAGGAGCAAAGGCAGAGCCTCTAGAGTTATCCTGCGTGCTACCCATTCCATGGGTCCCACCTCTCCAGGTTCAAGGCAACTTTCCTACAGCCAAACCACTCATGGGAATCCCAGGGGATGGTACACCGTGTGATCGGGAAAGCTTTCGAAAGCGCACCTCATTTTTCACCTCCGGGTGCTAGCGTCCGCCATTCCAGCCGCTTGACTAACAATTCCCCCACTTGCAGGATCAGCGTCTTCACACTCCTCTTTCGTAGGCTCTGCAAGTGGTCCGAAGGATGACCTGGAAGACGGGGAACCAATGAGAGACCAGCTGGCGGTGTTCGGACAGGCCCACGTCACTCTAATTTCCCATCACGAAGAGGAATTCACCAAAGGCTCGGCCTGCCTCGCCGCAAGCACAACAGGGCCTGAAGCAATCTGGCGCTATTGCGGCCAGCTCACACCAAAGCGAGCTGCCAAACGGAGCTCTGGGGCACTGCACTTCACAAACCTGCCGAGCTCTAAATGATAACACTCGTCCAAAAACATACTGAGGTAAGGCCACGAAGGGGATTTGAACGCAAGGCAGAATTGCACGAAACGGAGTTCAGGAGGTAGATGGGAATGGCCTTCCCAGCACAGGAAAAGCGGCAGAACGTGGACAATGATGCAGTTGGCCAAAAAGGGCGTATGCGTTTTTTCCTGAATATATTCAGGAAAAAACGCATACGCCCTTTTTGGCCAACCAAGCACCCGGGGAGAGCAAATCGGCACTACAAAGAAATCTCACTCCCCCCCCCGGGCAAAAGAGCCATCCGGAAAATGTCTAAAAACCAGAAAGGCAGGACAGGCCAAGGAGATAAGGGAGCCTTGTTCAGTTGCCGGGAGGGACGCAAAATGCCAACAGCCACTCTGGAGAAGCGTATGCTCGTTCCTAAAACACGTACAGAACAGAACCACAGAGCATAGGGCACCTCCACACGTGGGCCTATATCTTGGGAAAACTAAAAATCAACCAGACGCAGGCACCCCAAAGTTTAGGGCTTCTCTCTTTACAACAACCTCGACTTCGGGACACCCTTCATCTGCCGGGGAAGAGAGAAATGGACCAAGAATTTGTGCTACTTAGGTACGAGGGAATATCCCTTCAGCCATGGAATCCATGTCATAAGGCTGGTTCCAGCATAATGAGTGGATTGAGGTACGATGATGCTAAGTGAAATCTGTCCCACAGAAAAAGAAACTTGGGATATCACTTAGAGAGGGAATGTACAAATCGCTACCCACGACCCGAATGACAAAAGAGAACAGACTCACGCTTTTCGAAAACACACTTAGGCCTGCTTAAGCGGAAAGGTGAGGTGGCGTGATGCATAAAACACGACTTGGAAATGAGCACAGATACCGGTCGGAAAAGCAAATATATAATAGACACCACCTACTCCTTGCTCAGTGAACAGGACTCAACAGCTCCTATTCATCACAGAAGAATATATCAGACTCGTAAGCATCTGAAAACCTAAGTATTGATATCTCTCTGTAAGTGAATCAAGTGTGTGTCAAGCGGCATCAACACAGCACTGAAAATCAGCTAAAGCCCATTCTAAAAATACATTTCCAAAACACAGAAGAAAGAAGCACGGCGAGAGGGAGGGAAATTCTGCCAAAAAGCGTTCAGGGGCTGTGATGCAACCAGGATTGACCACATCGACACCCACAGCGGCAGAAGACATGAGGCTGGATACTCCTCAGGCTGAGAGGATTGCTGAGGTTGGAGGAGCAAAGGCAGAGCCTCTAGAGTTATCCTGCGTGCTACCCATTCCATGGGTCCCACCTCTCCAGGTTCAAGGCAACTTTCCTACAGCCAAACCACTCATGGGAATCCCAGGGGATGGTACACCGTGTGATCGGGAAAGCTTTCGAAAGCGCACCTCATTTTTCACCTCCGGGTGCTAGCGTCCGCCATTCCAGCCGCTTGACTAACAATTCCCCCACTTGCAGGATCAGCGTCTTGACACTCCTCTTTCGTAGGCTCTGCAAGTGGTCCGAAGGATGACCTGGAAGACGGGGAACCAATGAGAGACCAGCTGGCGGTGTTCGGACAGGCCCACGTCACTCTAATTTCCCATCACGAAGAGGAATTCACCAAAGGCTCGGCCTGCCTCGCCGCAAGCACAACAGGGCCTGAAGCAATCTGGCGCTATTGCGGCCAGCTCACACCAAAGCGAGCTGCCAAACGGAGCTCTGGGGCACTGCACTTCACAAACCTGCCGAGCTCTAAATGATAACACTCGTCCAAAAACATACTGAGGTAAGGCCACGAAGGGGATTTGAACGCAAGGCAGAATTGCACGAAACGGAGTTCAGGAGGTAGATGGGAATGGCCTTCCCAGCACAGGAAAAGCGGCAGAACGTGGACAATGATGCAGTTGGCCAAAAAGGGCGTATGCGTTTTTTCCTGAATATATTCAGGAAAAAACGCATACGCCCTTTTTGGCCAACCAAGCACCCGGGGAGAGCAAATCGGCACTACAAAGAAATCTCACCACCCCCCCCGGGCAAAAGAGCCATCCGGAAAATGTCTAAAAACCAGAAAGGCAGGACAGGCCAAGGAGATAAGGGAGCCTTGTTCAGTTGCCGGGAGGGACGCAAAATGCCAACAGCCACTCTGGAGAAGCGTATGCTCGTTCCTAAAACACGTACAGAACAGAACCACAGAGCATAGGGCACCTCCACACGTGGGCCTATATCTTGGGAAAACTAAAAATCAACCAGACGCAGGCACCCCAAAGTTTAGGGCTTCTCTCTTTACAACAACCTCGACTTCGGGACACCCTTCATCTGCCGGGGAAGAGAGAAATGGACCAAGAATTTGTGCTACTTAGGTACGAGGGAATATCCCTCAGCCATGGAATCCATGTCATAAGGCTGGTTCCAGCATAATGACTGGATTGAGGTACGATGATGCTAAGTGAAATCTGTCCCACAGAAAAAGAAACTTGGGATATCACTTAGAGAGGGAATGTACAAATCGCTACCCACGACCCGAATGACAAAAGAGAACAGACTCACGCTTTTCGAAAACACACTTAGGCCTGCTTAAGCGGAAAGGTGAGGTGGCGTGATGCATAAAACACGACTTGGAAATGAGCACAGATACCGGTCGGAAAAGCAAATATATAATAGACACCACCTACTCCTTGCTCAGTGAACAGGACTCAACAGCTCCTATTCATCACAGAAGAATATATCAGACTCGTAAGCATCTGAAAACCTAAGTATTGATATCTCTCTGTAAGTGAATCAAGTGTGTGTCAAGCGGCATCAACACAGCACTGAAAATCAGCTAAAGCCCATTCTAAAAATACATTTCCAAAACACAGAAGAAAGAAGCACGGCGAGAGGGAGGGAAATTCTGCCAAAAAGCGTTCAGGGGCTGTGATGCAACCAGGATTGACCACATCGACACCCACAGCGGCAGAAGACATGAGGCTGGATACTCCTCAGGCTGAGAGGATTGCTGAGGTTGGAGGAGCAAAGGCAGAGCCTCTAGAGTTATCCTGCGTGCTACCCATTCCATGGGTCCCACCTCTCCAGGTTCAAGGCAACTTTCCTACAGCCAAACCACTCATGGGAATCCCAGGGGATGGTACACCGTGTGATCGGGAAAGCTTTCGAAAGCGCACCTCATTTTTCACCTCCGGGTGCTAGCGTCCGCCATTCCAGCCGCTTGACTAACAATTCCCCCACTTGCAGGATCAGCGTCTTGACACTCCTCTTTCGTAGGCTCTGCAAGTGGTCCGAAGGATGACCTGGAAGACGGGGAACCAATGAGAGACCAGCTGGCGGTGTTCGGACAGGCCCACGTCACTCTAATTTCCCATCACGAAGAGGAATTCACCAAAGGCTCGGCCTGCCTCGCCGCAAGCACAACAGGGCCTGAAGCAATCTGGCGCTATTGCGGCCAGCTCACACCAAAGCGAGCTGCCAAACGGAGCTCTGGGGCACTGCACTTCACAAACCTGCCGAGCTCTAAATGATAACACTCGTCCAAAAACATACTGAGGTAAGGCCACGAAGGGGATTTGAACGCAAGGCAGAATTGCACGAAACGGAGTTCAGGAGGTAGATGGGAATGGCCTTCCCAGCACAGGAAAAGCGGCAGAACGTGGACAATGATGCAGTTGGCCAAAAAGGGCGTATGCGTTTTTTCCTGAATATATTCAGGAAAAAACGCATACGCCCTTTTTGGCCAACCAAGCACCCGGGGAGAGCAAATCGGCACTACAAAGAAATCTCACTCCCCCCCCCGGGCAAAAGAGCCATCCGGAAAATGTCTAAAAACCAGAAAGGCAGGACAGGCCAAGGAGATAAGGGAGCCTTGTTCAGTTGCCGGGAGGGACGCAAAATGCCAACAGCCACTCTGGAGAAGCGTATGCTCGTTCCTAAAACACGTACAGAACAGAACCACAGAGCATAGGGCACCTCCACACGTGGGCCTATATCTTGGGAAAACTAAAAATCAACCAGACGCAGGCACCCCAAAGTTTAGGGCTTCTCTCTTTACAACAACCTCGACTTCGGGACACCCTTCATCTGCCGGGGAAGAGAGAAATGGACCAAGAATTTGTGCTACTTAGGTACGAGGGAATATCCCTTCAGCCATGGAATCCATGTCATAAGGCTGGTTCCAGCATAATGAGTGGATTGAGGTACGATGATGCTAAGTGAAATCTGTCCCACAGAAAAAGAAACTTGGGATATCACTTAGAGAGGGAATGTACAAATCGCTACCCACGACCCGAATGACAAAAGAGAACAGACTCACGCTTTTCGAAAACACACTTAGGCCTGCTTAAGCGGAAAGGTGAGGTGGCGTGATGCATAAAACACGACTTGGAAATGAGCACAGATACCGGTCGGAAAAGCAAATATATAATAGACACCACCTACTCCTTGCTCAGTGAACAGGACTCAACAGCTCCTATTCATCACAGAAGAATATATCAGACTCGTAAGCATCTGAAAACCTAAGTATTGATATCTCTCTGTAAGTGAATCAAGTGTGTGTCAAGCGGCATCAACACAGCACTGAAAATCAGCTAAAGCCCATTCTAAAAATACATTTCCAAAACACAGAAGAAAGAAGCACGGCGAGAGGGAGGGAAATTCTGCCAAAAAGCGTTCAGGGGCTGTGATGCAACCAGGATTGACCACATCGACACCCACAGCGGCAGAAGACATGAGGCTGGATACTCCTCAGGCTGAGAGGATTGCTGAGGTTGGAGGAGCAAAGGCAGAGCCTCTAGAGTTATCCTGCGTGCTACCCATTCCATGGGTCCCACCTCTCCAGGTTCAAGGCAACTTTCCTACAGCCAAACCACTCATGGGAATCCCAGGGGATGGTACACCGTGTGATCGGGAAAGCTTTCGAAAGCGCACCTCATTTTTCACCTCCGGGTGCTAGCGTCCGCCATTCCAGCCGCTTGACTAACAATTCCCCCACTTGCAGGATCAGCGTCTTGACACTCCTCTTTCGTAGGCTCTGCAAGTGGTCCGAAGGATGACCTGGAAGACGGGGAACCAATGAGAGACCAGCTGGCGGTGTTCGGACAGGCCCACGTCACTCTAATTTCCCATCACGAAGAGGAATTCACCAAAGGCTCGGCCTGCCTCGCCGCAAGCACAACAGGGCCTGAAGCAATCTGGCGCTATTGCGGCCAGCTCACACCAAAGCGAGCTGCCAAACGGAGCTCTGGGGCACTGCACTTCACAAACCTGCCGAGCTCTAAATGATAACACTCGTCCAAAAACATACTGAGGTAAGGCCACGAAGGGGATTTGAACGCAAGGCAGAATTGCACGAAACGGAGTTCAGGAGGTAGATGGGAATGGCCTTCCCAGCACAGGAAAAGCGGCAGAACGTGGACAATGATGCAGTTGGCCAAAAAGGGCGTATGCGTTTTTTCCTGAATATATTCAGGAAAAAACGCATACGCCCTTTTTGGCCAACCAAGCACCCGGGGAGAGCAAATCGGCACTACAAAGAAATCTCACTCCCCCCCCCGGGCAAAAGAGCCATCCGGAAAATGTCTAAAAACCAGAAAGGCAGGACAGGCCAAGGAGATAAGGGAGCCTTGTTCAGTTGCCGGGAGGGACGCAAAATGCCAACAGCCACTCTGGAGAAGCGTATGCTCGTTCCTAAAACACGTACAGAACAGAACCACAGAGCATAGGGCACCTCCACACGTGGGCCTATATCTTGGGAAAACTAAAAATCAACCAGACGCAGGCACCCCAAAGTTTAGGGCTTCTCTCTTTACAACAACCTCGACTTCGGGACACCCTTCATCTGCCGGGGAAGAGAGAAATGGACCAAGAATTTGTGCTACTTAGGTACGAGGGAATATCCCTTCAGCCATGGAATCCATGTCATAAGGCTGGTTCCAGCATAATGAGTGGATTGAGGTACGATGATGCTAAGTGAAATCTGTCCCACAGAAAAAGAAACTTGGGATATCACTTAGAGAGGGAATGTACAAATCGCTACCCACGACCCGAATGACAAAAGAGAACAGACTCACGCTTTTCGAAAACACACTTAGGCCTGCTTAAGCGGAAAGGTGAGGTGGCGTGATGCATAAAACACGACTTGGAAATGAGCACAGATACCGGTCGGAAAAGCAAATATATAATAGACACCACCTACTCCTTGCTCAGTGAACAGGACTCAACAGCTCCTATTCATCACAGAAGAATATATCAGACTCGTAAGCATCTGAAAACCTAAGTATTGATATCTCTCTGTAAGTGAATCAAGTGTGTGTCAAGCGGCATCAACACAGCACTGAAAATCAGCTAAAGCCCATTCTAAAAATACATTTCCAAAACACAGAAGAAAGAAGCACGGCGAGAGGGAGGGAAATTCTGCCAAAAAGCGTTCAGGGGCTGTGATGCAACCAGGATTGACCACATCGACACCCACAGCGGCAGAAGACATGAGGTTGGATACTCCTCAGGCTGAGAGGATTGCTGAGGTTGGAGGAGCAAAGGCAGAGCCTCTAGAGTTATCCTGCGTGCTACCCATTCCATGGGTCCCACCTCTCCAGGTTCAAGGCAACTTTCCTACAGCCAAACCACTCATGGGAATCCCAGAGGATGGTACACCGTGTGATCGGGAAAGCTTTCGAAAGCGCACCTCATTTTTCACCTCCGGGTGCTAGCGTCCGCCATTCCAGCCGCTTGACTAACAATTCCCCCACTTGCAGGATCAGCGTCTTGACACTCCTCTTTCGTAGGCTCTGCAAGTGGTCCGAAGGATGACCTGGAAGACGGGGAACCAATGAGAGACCAGCTGGCGGTGTTCGGACAGGCCCACGTCACTCTAATTTCCCATCACGAAGAGGAATTCACCAAAGGCTCGGCCTGCCTCGCCGCAAGCACAACAGGGCCTGAAGCAATCTGGCGCTATTGCGGCCAGCTCACACCAAAGCGAGCTGCCAAACGGAGCTCTGGGGCACTGCACTTCACAAACCTGCCGAGCTCTAAATGATAACACTCGTCCAAAAACATACTGAGGTAAGGCCACGAAGGGGATTTGAACGCAAGGCAGAATTGCACGAAACGGAGTTCAGGAGGTAGATGGGAATGGCCTTCCCAGCACAGGAAAAGCGGCAGAACGTGGACAATGATGCAGTTGGCCAAAAAGGGCGTATGCGTTTTTTCCTGAATATATTCAGGAAAAAACGCATACGCCCTTTTTGGCCAACCAAGCACCCGGGGAGAGCAAATCGGCACTACAAAGAAATCTCACCACCCCCCCCGGGCAAAAGAGCCATCCGGAAAATGTCTAAAAACCAGAAAGGCAGGACAGGCCAAGGAGATAAGGGAGCCTTGTTCAGTTGCCGGGAGGGACGCAAAATGCCAACAGCCACTCTGGAGAAGCGTATGCTCGTTCCTAAAACACGTACAGAACAGAACCACAGAGCATAGGGCACCTCCACACGTGGGCCTATATCTTGGGAAAACTAAAAATCAACCAGACGCAGGCACCCCAAAGTTTAGGGCTTCTCTCTTTACAACAACCTCGACTTCGGGACACCCTTCATCTGCCGGGGAAGAGAGAAATGGACCAAGAATTTGTGCTACTTAGGTACGAGGGAATATCCCTCAGCCATGGAATCCATGTCATAAGGCTGGTTCCAGCATAATGACTGGATTGAGGTACGATGATGCTAAGTGAAATCTGTCCCACAGAAAAAGAAACTTGGGATATCACTTAGAGAGGGAATGTACAAATCGCTACCCACGACCCGAATGACAAAAGAGAACAGACTCACGCTTTTCGAAAACACACTTAGGCCTGCTTAAGCGGAAAGGTGAGGTGGCGTGATGCATAAAACACGACTTGGAAATGAGCACAGATACCGGTCGGAAAAGCAAATATATAATAGACACCACCTACTCCTTGCTCAGTGAACAGGACTCAACAGCTCCTATTCATCACAGAAGAATATATCAGACTCGTAAGCATCTGAAAACCTAAGTATTGATATCTCTCTGTAAGTGAATCAAGTGTGTGTCAAGCGGCATCAACACAGCACTGAAAATCAGCTAAAGCCCATTCTAAAAATACATTTCCAAAACACAGAAGAAAGAAGCACGGCGAGAGGGAGGGAAATTCTGCCAAAAAGCGTGCAGGGGCTGTGATGCAACCAGGATTGACCACATCGACACCCACAGCGGCAGAAGACATGAGGCTGGATACTCCTCAGGCTGAGAGGATTGCTGAGGTTGGAGGAGCAAAGGCAGAGCCTCTAGAGTTATCCTGCGTGCTACCCATTCCATGGGTCCCACCTCTCCAGGTTCAAGGCAACTTTCCTACAGCCAAACCACTCATGGGAATCCCAGGGGATGGTACACCGTGTGATCGGGAAAGCTTTCGAAAGCGCACCTCATTTTTCACCTCCGGGTGCTAGCGTCCGCCATTCCAGCCGCTTGACTAACAATTCCCCCACTTGCAGGATCAGCGTCTTGACACTCCTCTTTCGTAGGCTCTGCAAGTGGTCCGAAGGATGACCTGGAAGACGGGGAACCAATGAGAGACCAGCTGGCGGTGTTCGGACAGGCCCACGTCACTCTAATTTCCCATCACGAAGAGGAATTCACCAAAGGCTCGGCCTGCCTCGCCGCAAGCACAACAGGGCCTGAAGCAATCTGGCGCTATTGCGGCCAGCTCACACCAAAGCGAGCTGCCAAACGGAGCTCTGGGGCACTGCACTTCACAAACCTGCCGAGCTCTAAATGATAACACTCGTCCAAAAACATACTGAGGTAAGGCCACGAAGGGGATTTGAACGCAAGGCAGAATTGCACGAAACGGAGTTCAGGAGGTAGATGGGAATGGCCTTCCCAGCACAGGAAAAGCGGCAGAACGTGGACAATGATGCAGTTGGCCAAAAAGGGCGTATGCGTTTTTTCCTGAATATATTCAGGAAAAAACGCATACGCCCTTTTTGGCCAACCAAGCACCCGGGGAGAGCAAATCGGCACTACAAAGAAATCTCACTCCCCCCCCCGGGCAAAAGAGCCATCCGGAAAATGTCTAAAAACCAGAAAGGCAGGACAGGCCAAGGAGATAAGGGAGCCTTGTTCAGTTGCCGGGAGGGACGCAAAATGCCAACAGCCACTCTGGAGAAGCGTATGCTCGTTCCTAAAACACGTACAGAACAGAACCACAGAGCATAGGGCACCTCCACACGTGGGCCTATATCTTGGGAAAACTAAAAATCAACCAGACGCAGGCACCCCAAAGTTTAGGGCTTCTCTCTTTACAACAACCTCGACTTCGGGACACCCTTCATCTGCCGGGGAAGAGAGAAATGGACCAAGAATTTGTGCTACTTAGGTACGAGGGAATATCCCTCAGCCATGGAATCCATGTCATAAGGCTGGTTCCAGCATAATGACTGGATTGAGGTACGATGATGCTAAGTGAAATCTGTCCCACAGAAAAAGAAACTTGGGATATCACTTAGAGAGGGAATGTACAAATCGCTACCCACGACCCGAATGACAAAAGAGAACAGACTCACGCTTTTCGAAAACACACTTAGGCCTGCTTAAGCGGAAAGGTGAGGTGGCGTGATGCATAAAACACGACTTGGAAATGAGCACAGATACCGGTCGGAAAAGCAAATATATAATAGACACCACCTACTCCTTGCTCAGTGAACAGGACTCAACAGCTCCTATTCATCACAGAAGAATATATCAGACTCGTAAGCATCTGAAAACCTAAGTATTGATATCTCTCTGTAAGTGAATCAAGTGTGTGTCAAGCGGCATCAACACAGCACTGAAAATCAGCTAAAGCCCATTCTAAAAATACATTTCCAAAACACAGAAGAAAGAAGCACGGCGAGAGGGAGGGAAATTCTGCCAAAAAGCGTTCAGGGGCTGTGATGCAACCAGGATTGACCACATCGACACCCACAGCGGCAGAAGACATGAGGCTGGATACTCCTCAGGCTGAGAGGATTGCTGAGGTTGGAGGAGCAAAGGCAGAGCCTCTAGAGTTATCCTGCGTGCTACCCATTCCATGGGTCCCACCTCTCCAGGTTCAAGGCAACTTTCCTACAGCCAAACCACTCATGGGAATCCCAGGGGATGGTACACCGTGTGATCGGGAAAGCTTTCGAAAGCGCACCTCATTTTTCACCTCCGGGTGCTAGCGTCCGCCATTCCAGCCGCTTGACTAACAATTCCCCCACTTGCAGGATCAGCGTCTTGACACTCCTCTTTCGTAGGCTCTGCAAGTGGTCCGAAGGATGACCTGGAAGACGGGGAACCAATGAGAGACCAGCTGGCGGTGTTCGGACAGGCCCACGTCACTCTAATTTCCCATCACGAAGAGGAATTCACCAAAGGCTCGGCCTGCCTCGCCGCAAGCACAACAGGGCCTGAAGCAATCTGGCGCTATTGCGGCCAGCTCACACCAAAGCGAGCTGCCAAACGGAGCTCTGGGGCACTGCACTTCACAAACCTGCCGAGCTCTAAATGATAACACTCGTCCAAAAACATACTGAGGTAAGGCCACGAAGGGGATTTGAACACAAGGCAGAATTGCACGAAACGGAGTTCAGGAGGTAGATGGGAATGGCCTTCCCAGCACAGGAAAAGCGGCAGAACGTGGACAATGATGCAGTTGGCCAAAAAGGGCGTATGCGTTTTTTCCTGAATATATTCAGGAAAAAACGCATACGCCCTTTTTGGCCAACCAAGCACCCGGGGAGAGCAAATCGGCACTACAAAGAAATCTCACCACCCCCCCCGGGCAAAAGAGCCATCCGGAAAATGTCTAAAAACCAGAAAGGCAGGACAGGCCAAGGAGATAAGGGAGCCTTGTTCAGTTGCCGGGAGGGACGCAAAATGCCAACAGCCACTCTGGAGAAGCGTATGCTCGTTCCTAAAACACGTACAGAACAGAACCACAGAGCATAGGGCACCTCCACACGTGGGCCTATATCTTGGGAAAACTAAAAATCAACCAGACGCAGGCACCCCAAAGTTTAGGGCTTCTCTCTTTACAACAACCTCGACTTCGGGACACCCTTCATCTGCCGGGGAAGAGAGAAATGGACCAAGAATTTGTGCTACTTAGGTACGAGGGAATATCCCTCAGCCATGGAATCCATGTCATAAGGCTGGTTCCAGCATAATGACTGGATTGAGGTACGATGATGCTAAGTGAAATCTGTCCCACAGAAAAAGAAACTTGGGATATCACTTAGAGAGGGAATGTACAAATCGCTACCCACGACCCGAATGACAAAAGAGAACAGACTCACGCTTTTCGAAAACACACTTAGGCCTGCTTAAGCGGAAAGGTGAGGTGGCGTGATGCATAAAACACGACTTGGAAATGAGCACAGATACCGGTCGGAAAAGCAAATATATAATAGACACCACCTACTCCTTGCTCAGTGAACAGGACTCAACAGCTCCTATTCATCACAGAAGAATATATCAGACTCGTAAGCATCTGAAAACCTAAGTATTGATATCTCTCTGTAAGTGAATCAAGTGTGTGTCAAGCGGCATCAACACAGCACTGAAAATCAGCTAAAGCCCATTCTAAAAATACATTTCCAAAACACAGAAGAAAGAAGCACGGCGAGAGGGAGGGAAATTCTGCCAAAAAGCGTTCAGGGGCTGTGATGCAACCAGGATTGACCACATCGACACCCACAGCGGCAGAAGACATGAGGCTGGATACTCCTCAGGCTGAGAGGATTGCTGAGGTTGGAGGAGCAAAGGCAGAGCCTCTAGAGTTATCCTGCGTGCTACCCATTCCATGGGTCCCACCTCTCCAGGTTCAAGGCAACTTTCCTACAGCCAAACCACTCATGGGAATCCCAGAGGATGGTACACCGTGTGATCGGGAAAGCTTTCGAAAGCGCACCTCATTTTTCACCTCCGGGTGCTAGCGTCCGCCATTCCAGCCGCTTGACTAACAATTCCCCCACTTGCAGGATCAGCGTCTTGACACTCCTCTTTCGTAGGCTCTGCAAGTGGTCCGAAGGATGACCTGGAAGACGGGGAACCAATGAGAGACCAGCTGGCGGTGTTCGGACAGGCCCACGTCACTCTAATTTCCCATCACGAAGAGGAATTCACCAAAGGCTCGGCCTGCCTCGCCGCAAGCACAACAGGGCCTGAAGCAATCTGGCGCTATTGCGGCCAGCTCACACCAAAGCGAGCTGCCAAACGGAGCTCTGGGGCACTGCACTTCACAAACCTGCCGAGCTCTAAATGATAACACTCGTCCAAAAACATACTGAGGTAAGGCCACGAAGGGGATTTGAACGCAAGGCAGAATTGCACGAAACGGAGTTCAGGAGGTAGATGGGAATGGCCTTCCCAGCACAGGAAAAGCGGCAGAACGTGGACAATGATGCAGTTGGCCAAAAAGGGCGTATGCGTTTTTTCCTGAATATATTCAGGAAAAAACGCATACGCCCTTTTTGGCCAACCAAGCACCCGGGGAGAGCAAATCGGCACTACAAAGAAATCTCACTCCCCCCCCCGGGCAAAAGAGCCATCCGGAAAATGTCTAAAAACCAGAAAGGCAGGACAGGCCAAGGAGATAAGGGAGCCTTGTTCAGTTGCCGGGAGGGACGCAAAATGCCAACAGCCACTCTGGAGAAGCGTATGCTCGTTCCTAAAACACGTACAGAACAGAACCACAGAGCATAGGGCACCTCCACACGTGGGCCTATATCTTGGGAAAACTAAAAATCAACCAGACGCAGGCACCCCAAAGTTTAGGGCTTCTCTCTTTACAACAACCTCGACTTCGGGACACCCTTCATCTGCCGGGGAAGAGAGAAATGGACCAAGAATTTGTGCTACTTAGGTACGAGGGAATATCCCTTCAGCCATGGAATCCATGTCATAAGGCTGGTTCCAGCATAATGAGTGGATTGAGGTACGATGATGCTAAGTGAAATCTGTCCCACAGAAAAAGAAACTTGGGATATCACTTAGAGAGGGAATGTACAAATCGCTACCCACGACCCGAATGACAAAAGAGAACAGACTCACGCTTTTCGAAAACACACTTAGGCCTGCTTAAGCGGAAAGGTGAGGTGGCGTGATGCATAAAACACGACTTGGAAATGAGCACAGATACCGGTCGGAAAAGCAAATATATAATAGACACCACCTACTCCTTGCTCAGTGAACAGGACTCAACAGCTCCTATTCATCACAGAAGAATATATCAGACTCGTAAGCATCTGAAAACCTAAGTATTGATATCTCTCTGTAAGTGAATCAAGTGTGTGTCAAGCGGCATCAACACAGCACTGAAAATCAGCTAAAGCCCATTCTAAAAATACATTTCCAAAACACAGAAGAAAGAAGCACGGCGAGAGGGAGGGAAATTCTGCCAAAAAGCGTTCAGGGGCTGTGATGCAACCAGGATTGACCACATCGACACCCACAGCGGCAGAAGACATGAGGCTGGATACTCCTCAGGCTGAGAGGATTGCTGAGGTTGGAGGAGCAAAGGCAGAGCCTCTAGAGTTATCCTGCGTGCTACCCATTCCATGGGTCCCACCTCTCCAGGTTCAAGGCAACTTTCCTACAGCCAAACCACTCATGGGAATCCCAGAGGATGGTACACCGTGTGATCGGGAAAGCTTTCGAAAGCGCACCTCATTTTTCACCTCCGGGTGCTAGCGTCCGCCATTCCAGCCGCTTGACTAACAATTCCCCCACTTGCAGGATCAGCGTCTTGACACTCCTCTTTCGTAGGCTCTGCAAGTGGTCCGAAGGATGACCTGGAAGACGGGGAACCAATGAGAGACCAGCTGGCGGTGTTCGGACAGGCCCACGTCACTCTAATTTCCCATCACGAAGAGGAATTCACCAAAGGCTCGGCCTGCCTCGCCGCAAGCACAACAGGGCCTGAAGCAATCTGGCGCTATTGCGGCCAGCTCACACCAAAGCGAGCTGCCAAACGGAGCTCTGGGGCACTGCACTTCACAAACCTGCCGAGCTCTAAATGATAACACTCGTCCAAAAACATACTGAGGTAAGGCCACGAAGGGGATTTGAACGCAAGGCAGAATTGCACGAAACGGAGTTCAGGAGGTAGATGGGAATGGCCTTCCCAGCACAGGAAAAGCGGCAGAACGTGGACAATGATGCAGTTGGCCAAAAAGGGCGTATGCGTTTTTTCCTGAATATATTCAGGAAAAAACGCATACGCCCTTTTTGGCCAACCAAGCACCCGGGGAGAGCAAATCGGCACTACAAAGAAATCTCACCACCCCCCCCGGGCAAAAGAGCCATCCGGAAAATGTCTAAAAACCAGAAAGGCAGGACAGGCCAAGGAGATAAGGGAGCCTTGTTCAGTTGCCGGGAGGGACGCAAAATGCCAACAGCCACTCTGGAGAAGCGTATGCTCGTTCCTAAAACACGTACAGAACAGAACCACAGAGCATAGGGCACCTCCACACGTGGGCCTATATCTTGGGAAAACTAAAAATCAACCAGACGCAGGCACCCCAAAGTTTAGGGCTTCTCTCTTTACAACAACCTCGACTTCGGGACACCCTTCATCTGCCGGGGAAGAGAGAAATGGACCAAGAATTTGTGCTACTTAGGTACGAGGGAATATCCCTTCAGCCATGGAATCCATGTCATAAGGCTGGTTCCAGCATAATGAGTGGATTGAGGTACGATGATGCTAAGTGAAATCTGTCCCACAGAAAAAGAAACTTGGGATATCACTTAGAGAGGGAATGTACAAATCGCTACCCACGACCCGAATGACAAAAGAGAACAGACTCACGCTTTTCGAAAACACACTTAGGCCTGCTTAAGCGGAAAGGTGAGGTGGCGTGATGCATAAAACACGACTTGGAAATGAGCACAGATACCGGTCGGAAAAGCAAATATATAATAGACACCACCTACTCCTTGCTCAGTGAACAGGACTCAACAGCTCCTATTCATCACAGAAGAATATATCAGACTCGTAAGCATCTGAAAACCTAAGTATTGATATCTCTCTGTAAGTGAATCAAGTGTGTGTCAAGCGGCATCAACACAGCACTGAAAATCAGCTAAAGCCCATTCTAAAAATACATTTCCAAAACACAGAAGAAAGAAGCACGGCGAGAGGGAGGGAAATTCTGCCAAAAAGCGTTCAGGGGCTGTGATGCAACCAGGATTGACCACATCGACACCCACAGCGGCAGAAGACATGAGGCTGGATACTCCTCAGGCTGAGAGGATTGCTGAGGTTGGAGGAGCAAAGGCAGAGCCTCTAGAGTTATCCTGCGTGCTACCCATTCCATGGGTCCCACCTCTCCAGGTTCAAGGCAACTTTCCTACAGCCAAACCACTCATGGGAATCCCAGAGGATGGTACACCGTGTGATCGGGAAAGCTTTCGAAAGCGCACCTCATTTTTCACCTCCGGGTGCTAGCGTCCGCCATTCCAGCCGCTTGACTAACAATTCCCCCACTTGCAGGATCAGCGTCTTGACACTCCTCTTTCGTAGGCTCTGCAAGTGGTCCGAAGGATGACCTGGAAGACGGGGAACCAATGAGAGACCAGCTGGCGGTGTTCGGACAGGCCCACGTCACTCTAATTTCCCATCACGAAGAGGAATTCACCAAAGGCTCGGCCTGCCTCGCCGCAAGCACAACAGGGCCTGAAGCAATCTGGCGCTATTGCGGCCAGCTCACACCAAAGCGAGCTGCCAAACGGAGCTCTGGGGCACTGCACTTCACAAACCTGCCGAGCTCTAAATGATAACACTCGTCCAAAAACATACTGAGGTAAGGCCACGAAGGGGATTTGAACGCAAGGCAGAATTGCACGAAACGGAGTTCAGGAGGTAGATGGGAATGGCCTTCCCAGCACAGGAAAAGCGGCAGAACGTGGACAATGATGCAGTTGGCCAAAAAGGGCGTATGCGTTTTTTCCTGAATATATTCAGGAAAAAACGCATACGCCCTTTTTGGCCAACCAAGCACCCGGGGAGAGCAAATCGGCACTACAAAGAAATCTCACCACCCCCCCCGGGCAAAAGAGCCATCCGGAAAATGTCTAAAAACCAGAAAGGCAGGACAGGCCAAGGAGATAAGGGAGCCTTGTTCAGTTGCCGGGAGGGACGCAAAATGCCAACAGCCACTCTGGAGAAGCGTATGCTCGTTCCTAAAACACGTACAGAACAGAACCACAGAGCATAGGGCACCTCCACACGTGGGCCTATATCTTGGGAAAACTAAAAATCAACCAGACGCAGGCACCCCAAAGTTTAGGGCTTCTCTCTTTACAACAACCTCGACTTCGGGACACCCTTCATCTGCCGGGGAAGAGAGAAATGGACCAAGAATTTGTGCTACTTAGGTACGAGGGAATATCCCTCAGCCATGGAATCCATGTCATAAGGCTGGTTCCAGCATAATGAGTGGATTGAGGTACGATGATGCTAAGTGAAATCTGTCCCACAGAAAAAGAAACTTGGGATATCACTTAGAGAGGGAATGTACAAATCGCTACCCACGACCCGAATGACAAAAGAGAACAGACTCACGCTTTTCGAAAACACACTTAGGCCTGCTTAAGCGGAAAGGTGAGGTGGCGTGATGCATAAAACACGACTTGGAAATGAGCACAGATACCGGTCGGAAAAGCAAATATATAATAGACACCACCTACTCCTTGCTCAGTGAACAGGACTCAACAGCTCCTATTCATCACAGAAGAATATATCAGACTCGTAAGCATCTGAAAACCTAAGTATTGATATCTCTCTGTAAGTGAATCAAGTGTGTGTCAAGCGGCATCAACACAGCACTGAAAATCAGCTAAAGCCCATTCTAAAAATACATTTCCAAAACACAGAAGAAAGAAGCACGGCGAGAGGGAGGGAAATTCTGCCAAAAAGCGTGCAGGGGCTGTGATGCAACCAGGATTGACCACATCGACACCCACAGCGGCAGAAGACATGAGGCTGGATACTCCTCAGGCTGAGAGGATTGCTGAGGTTGGAGGAGCAAAGGCAGAGCCTCTAGAGTTATCCTGCGTGCTACCCATTCCATGGGTCCCACCTCTCCAGGTTCAAGGCAACTTTCCTACAGCCAAACCACTCATGGGAATCCCAGAGGATGGTACACCGTGTGATCGGGAAAGCTTTCGAAAGCGCACCTCATTTTTCACCTCCGGGTGCTAGCGTCCGCCATTCCAGCCGCTTGACTAACAATTCCCCCACTTGCAGGATCAGCGTCTTGACACTCCTCTTTCGTAGGCTCTGCAAGTGGTCCGAAGGATGACCTGGAAGACGGGGAACCAATGAGAGACCAGCTGGCGGTGTTCGGACAGGCCCACGTCACTCTAATTTCCCATCACGAAGAGGAATTCACCAAAGGCTCGGCCTGCCTCGCCGCAAGCACAACAGGGCCTGAAGCAATCTGGCGCTATTGCGGCCAGCTCACACCAAAGCGAGCTGCCAAACGGAGCTCTGGGGCACTGCACTTCACAAACCTGCCGAGCTCTAAATGATAACACTCGTCCAAAAACATACTGAGGTAAGGCCACGAAGGGGATTTGAACGCAAGGCAGAATTGCACGAAACGGAGTTCAGGAGGTAGATGGGAATGGCCTTCCCAGCACAGGAAAAGCGGCAGAACGTGGACAATGATGCAGTTGGCCAAAAAGGGCGTATGCGTTTTTTCCTGAATATATTCAGGAAAAAACGCATACGCCCTTTTTGGCCAACCAAGCACCCGGGGAGAGCAAATCGGCACTACAAAGAAATCTCACCACCCCCCCCGGGCAAAAGAGCCATCCGGAAAATGTCTAAAAACCAGAAAGGCAGGACAGGCCAAGGAGATAAGGGAGCCTTGTTCAGTTGCCGGGAGGGACGCAAAATGCCAACAGCCACTCTGGAGAAGCGTATGCTCGTTCCTAAAACACGTACAGAACAGAACCACAGAGCATAGGGCACCTCCACACGTGGGCCTATATCTTGGGAAAACTAAAAATCAACCAGACGCAGGCACCCCAAAGTTTAGGGCTTCTCTCTTTACAACAACCTCGACTTCGGGACACCCTTCATCTGCCGGGGAAGAGAGAAATGGACCAAGAATTTGTGCTACTTAGGTACGAGGGAATATCCCTCAGCCATGGAATCCATGTCATAAGGCTGGTTCCAGCATAATGACTGGATTGAGGTACGATGATGCTAAGTGAAATCTGTCCCACAGAAAAAGAAACTTGGGATATCACTTAGAGAGGGAATGTACAAATCGCTACCCACGACCCGAATGACAAAAGAGAACAGACTCACGCTTTTCGAAAACACACTTAGGCCTGCTTAAGCGGAAAGGTGAGGTGGCGTGATGCATAAAACACGACTTGGAAATGAGCACAGATACCGGTCGGAAAAGCAAATATATAATAGACACCACCTACTCCTTGCTCAGTGAACAGGACTCAACAGCTCCTATTCATCACAGAAGAATATATCAGACTCGTAAGCATCTGAAAACCTAAGTATTGATATCTCTCTGTAAGTGAATCAAGTGTGTGTCAAGCGGCATCAACACAGCACTGAAAATCAGCTAAAGCCCATTCTAAAAATACATTTCCAAAACACAGAAGAAAGAAGCACGGCGAGAGGGAGGGAAATTCTGCCAAAAAGCGTGCAGGGGCTGTGATGCAACCAGGATTGACCACATCGACACCCACAGCGGCAGAAGACATGAGGCTGGATACTCCTCAGGCTGAGAGGATTGCTGAGGTTGGAGGAGCAAAGGCAGAGCCTCTAGAGTTATCCTGCGTGCTACCCATTCCATGGGTCCCACCTCTCCAGGTTCAAGGCAACTTTCCTACAGCCAAACCACTCATGGGAATCCCAGGGGATGGTACACCGTGTGATCGGGAAAGCTTTCGAAAGCGCACCTCATTTTTCACCTCCGGGTGCTAGCGTCCGCCATTCCAGCCGCTTGACTAACAATTCCCCCACTTGCAGGATCAGCGTCTTGACACTCCTCTTTCGTAGGCTCTGCAAGTGGTCCGAAGGATGACCTGGAAGACGGGGAACCAATGAGAGACCAGCTGGCGGTGTTCGGACAGGCCCACGTCACTCTAATTTCCCATCACGAAGAGGAATTCACCAAAGGCTCGGCCTGCCTCGCCGCAAGCACAACAGGGCCTGAAGCAATCTGGCGCTATTGCGGCCAGCTCACACCAAAGCGAGCTGCCAAACGGAGCTCTGGGGCACTGCACTTCACAAACCTGCCGAGCTCTAAATGATAACACTCGTCCAAAAACATACTGAGGTAAGGCCACGAAGGGGATTTGAACGCAAGGCAGAATTGCACGAAACGGAGTTCAGGAGGTAGATGGGAATGGCCTTCCCGGCACAGGAAAAGCGGCAGAACGTGGACAATGATGCAGTTGGCCAAAAAGGGCGTATGCGTTTTTTCCTGAATATATTCAGGAAAAAACGCATACGCCCTTTTTGGCCAACCAAGCACCCGGGGAGAGCAAATCGGCACTACAAAGAAATCTCACCCCCCGCCCCCGGGCAAAAGAGCCATCCGGAAAATGTCTAAAAACCAGAAAGGCAGGACAGGCCAAGGAGATAAGGGAGCCTTGTTCAGTTGCCGGGAGGGACGCAAAATGCCAACAGCCACTCTGGAGAAGCGTATGCTCGTTCCTAAAACACGTACAGAACAGAACCACAGAGCATAGGGCACCTCCACACGTGGGCCTATATCTTGGGAAAACTAAAAATCAACCAGACGCAGGCACCCCAAAGTTTAGGGCTTCTCTCTTTACAACAACCTCGACTTCGGGACACCCTTCATCTGCCGGGGAAGAGAGAAATGGACCAAGAATTTGTGCTACTTAGGTACGAGGGAATATCCCTCAGCCATGGAATCCATGTCATAAGGCTGGTTCCAGCATAATGAGTGGATTGAGGTACGATGATGCTAAGTGAAATCTGTCCCACAGAAAAAGAAACTTGGGATATCACTTAGAGAGGGAATGTACAAATCGCTACCCACGACCCGAATGACAAAAGAGAACAGACTCACGCTTTTCGAAAACACACTTAGGCCTGCTTAAGCGGAAAGGTGAGGTGGCGTGATGCATAAAACACGACTTGGAAATGAGCACAGATACCGGTCGGAAAAGCAAATATATAATAGACACCACCTACTCCTTGCTCAGTGAACAGGACTCAACAGCTCCTATTCATCACAGAAGAATATATCAGACTCGTAAGCATCTGAAAACCTAAGTATTGATATCTCTCTGTAAGTGAATCAAGTGTGTGTCAAGCGGCATCAACACAGCACTGAAAATCAGCTAAAGCCCATTCTAAAAATACATTTCCAAAACACAGAAGAAAGAAGCACGGCGAGAGGGAGGGAAATTCTGCCAAAAAGCGTTCAGGGGCTGTGATGCAACCAGGATTGACCACATCGACACCCACAGCGGCAGAAGACATAAGGCTGGATACTCCTCAGGCTGAGAGGATTGCTGAGGTTGGAGGAGCAAAGGCAGAGCCTCTAGAGTTATCCTGCGTGCTACCCATTCCATGGGTCCCACCTCTCCAGGTTCAAGGCAACTTTCCTACAGCCAAACCACTCATGGGAATCCCAGGGGATGGTACACCGTGTGATCGGGAAAGCTTTCGAAAGCGCACCTCATTTTTCACCTCCGGGTGCTAGCGTCCGCCATTCCAGCCGCTTGACTAACAATTCCCCCACTTGCAGGATCAGCGTCTTGACACTCCTCTTTCGTAGGCTCTGCAAGTGGTCCGAAGGATGACCTGGAAGACGGGGAACCAATGAGAGACCAGCTGGCGGTGTTCGGACAGGCCCACGTCACTCTAATTTCCCATCACGAAGAGGAATTCACCAAAGGCTCGGCCTGCCTCGCCGCAAGCACAACAGGGCCTGAAGCAATCTGGCGCTATTGCGGCCAGCTCACACCAAAGCGAGCTGCCAAACGGAGCTCTGGGGCACTGCACTTCACAAACCTGCCGAGCTCTAAATGATAACACTCGTCCAAAAACATACTGAGGTAAGGCCACGAAGGGGATTTGAACGCAAGGCAGAATTGCACGAAACGGAGTTCAGGAGGTAGATGGGAATGGCCTTCCCGGCACAGGAAAAGCGGCAGAACGTGGACAATGATGCAGTTGGCCAAAAAGGGCGTATGCGTTTTTTCCTGAATATATTCAGGAAAAAACGCATACGCCCTTTTTGGCCAACCAAGCACCCGGGGAGAGCAAATCGGCACTACAAAGAAATCTCACTCCCCCCCCGGGCAAAAGAGCCATCCGGAAAATGTCTAAAAACCAGAAAGGCAGGACAGGCCAAGGAGATAAGGGAGCCTTGTTCAGTTGCCGGGAGGGACGCAAAATGCCAACAGCCACTCTGGAGAAGCGTATGCTCGTTCCTAAAACACGTACAGAACAGAACCACAGAGCATAGGGCACCTCCACACGTGGGCCTATATCTTGGGAAAACTAAAAATCAACCAGACGCAGGCACCCCAAAGTTTAGGGCTTCTCTCTTTACAACAACCTCGACTTCGGGACACCCTTCATCTGCCGGGGAAGAGAGAAATGGACCAAGAATTTGTGCTACTTAGGTACGAGGGAATATCCCTCAGCCATGGAATCCATGTCATAAGGCTGGTTCCAGCATAATGACTGGATTGAGGTACGATGATGCTAAGTGAAATCTGTCCCACAGAAAAAGAAACTTGGGATATCACTTAGAGAGGGAATGTACAAATCGCTACCCACGACCCGAATGACAAAAGAGAACAGACTCACGCTTTTCGAAAACACACTTAGGCCTGCTTAAGCGGAAAGGTGAGGTGGCGTGATGCATAAAACACGACTTGGAAATGAGCACAGATACCGGTCGGAAAAGCAAATATATAATAGACACCACCTACTCCTTGCTCAGTGAACAGGACTCAACAGCTCCTATTCATCACAGAAGAATATATCAGACTCGTAAGCATCTGAAAACCTAAGTATTGATATCTCTCTGTAAGTGAATCAAGTGTGTGTCAAGCGGCATCAACACAGCACTGAAAATCAGCTAAAGCCCATTCTAAAAATACATTTCCAAAACACAGAAGAAAGAAGCACGGCGAGAGGGAGGGAAATTCTGCCAAAAAGCGTTCAGGGGCTGTGATGCAACCAGGATTGACCACATCGACACCCACAGCGGCAGAAGACATAAGGCTGGATACTCCTCAGGCTGAGAGGATTGCTGAGGTTGGAGGAGCAAAGGCAGAGCCTCTAGAGTTATCCTGCGTGCTACCCATTCCATGGGTCCCACCTCTCCAGGTTCAAGGCAACTTTCCTACAGCCAAACCACTCATGGGAATCCCAGGGGATGGTACACCGTGTGATCGGGAAAGCTTTCGAAAGCGCACCTCATTTTTCACCTCCGGGTGCTAGCGTCCGCCATTCCAGCCGCTTGACTAACAATTCCCCCACTTGCAGGATCAGCGTCTTGACACTCCTCTTTCGTAGGCTCTGCAAGTGGTCCGAAGGATGACCTGGAAGACGGGGAACCAATGAGAGACCAGCTGGCGGTGTTCGGACAGGCCCACGTCACTCTAATTTCCCATCACGAAGAGGAATTCACCAAAGGCTCGGCCTGCCTCGCCGCAAGCACAACAGGGCCTGAAGCAATCTGGCGCTATTGCGGCCAGCTCACACCAAAGCGAGCTGCCAAACGGAGCTCTGGGGCACTGCACTTCACAAACCTGCCGAGCTCTAAATGATAACACTCGTCCAAAAACATACTGAGGTAAGGCCACGAAGGGGATTTGAACGCAAGGCAGAATTGCACGAAACGGAGTTCAGGAGGTAGATGGGAATGGCCTTCCCGGCACAGGAAAAGCGGCAGAACGTGGACAATGATGCAGTTGGCCAAAAAGGGCGTATGCGTTTTTTCCTGAATATATTCAGGAAAAAACGCATACGCCCTTTTTGGCCAACCAAGCACCCGGGGAGAGCAAATCGGCACTACAAAGAAATCTCACCCCCCGCCCCCGGGCAAAAGAGCCATCCGGAAAATGTCTAAAAACCAGAAAGGCAGGACAGGCCAAGGAGATAAGGGAGCCTTGTTCAGTTGCCGGGAGGGACGCAAAATGCCAACAGCCACTCTGGAGAAGCGTATGCTCGTTCCTAAAACACGTACAGAACAGAACCACAGAGCATAGGGCACCTCCACACGTGGGCCTATATCTTGGGAAAACTAAAAATCAACCAGACGCAGGCACCCCAAAGTTTAGGGCTTCTCTCTTTACAACAACCTCGACTTCGGGACACCCTTCATCTGCCGGGGAAGAGAGAAATGGACCAAGAATTTGTGCTACTTAGGTACGAGGGAATATCCCTCAGCCATGGAATCCATGTCATAAGGCTGGTTCCAGCATAATGAGTGGATTGAGGTACGATGATGCTAAGTGAAATCTGTCCCACAGAAAAAGAAACTTGGGATATCACTTAGAGAGGGAATGTACAAATCGCTACCCACGACCCGAATGACAAAAGAGAACAGACTCACGCTTTTCGAAAACACACTTAGGCCTGCTTAAGCGGAAAGGTGAGGTGGCGTGATGCATAAAACACGACTTGGAAATGAGCACAGATACCGGTCGGAAAAGCAAATATATAATAGACACCACCTACTCCTTGCTCAGTGAACAGGACTCAACAGCTCCTATGCATCACAGAAGAATATATCAGACTCGTAAGCATCTGAAAACCTAAGTATTGATATCTCTCTGTAAGTGAATCAAGTGTGTGTCAAGCGGCATCAACACAGCACTGAAAATCAGCTAAAGCCCATTCTAAAAATACATTTCCAAAACACAGAAGAAAGAAGCACGGCGAGAGGGAGGGAAATTCTGCCAAAAAGCGTTCAGAGGCTGTGATGCAACCAGGATTGACCACATCTACACCCACAGCGGCAGAAGACATAAGGCTGGATACTCCTCAGGCTGAGAGGATTGCTGGGGTTGGAGGAGCAAAGGCAGAGCCTCTAGAGTTATCCTGCGTGCTACCCATTCCATGGGTCCCACCTCTCCAGGTTCAAGGCAACTTTCCTACAGCCAAACCACTCATGGGAATCCCAGGGGATGGTACACCGTGTGATCGGGAAAGCTTTCGAAAGCGCACCTCATTTTTCACCTCCGGGTGCTAGCGTCCGCCATTCCAGCCGCTTGAGTAACAATTCGCCCACTTGCAGGATCAGCGTCTTGACACTCCTCTTTCGTAGGCTCTGCAAGTGGTCCGAAGGATGACCTGGAAGACGGGGAACCAATGAGAGACCAGCTGGCGGTGTTCGGACAGGCCCACGTCACTCTAATTTCCCATCACGAAGAGGAATTCACCAAAGGCTCGGCCTGCCTCGCCGCAAGCACAACAGGGCCTGAAGCAATCTGGCGCTATTGCGGCCAGCTCACACCAAAGCGAGCTGCCAAACGGAGCTCTGGGGCACTGCACTTCACAAACCTGCCGAGCTCTAAATGATAACACTCGTCCAAAAACATACTGAGGTAAGGCCACGAAGGGGATTTGAACGCAAGGCAGAATTGCACGAAACGGAGTTCAGGAGGTAGATGGGAATGGCCTTCCCGGCACAGGAAAAGCGGCAGAACGTGGACAATGATGCAGTTGGCCAAAAAGGGCGTATGCGTTTTTTCCTGAATATATTCAGGAAAAAACGCATACGCCCTTTTTGGCCAACCAAGCACCCGGGGAGAGCAAATCGGCACTACAAAGAAATCTCACCACCCCCCCCGGGCAAAAGAGCCATCCGGAAAATGTCTAAAAACCAGAAAGGCAGGACAGGCCAAGGAGATAAGGGAGCCTTGTTCAGTTGCCGGGAGGGACGCAAAATGCCAACAGCCACTCTGGAGAAGCGTATGCTCGTTCCTAAAACACGTACAGAACAGAACCACAGAGCATAGGGCACCTCCACACGTGGGCCTATATCTTGGGAAAACTAAAAATCAACCAGACGCAGGCACCCCAAAGTTTAGGGCTTCTCTCTTTACAACAACCTCGACTTCGGGACACCCTTCATCTGCCGGGGAAGAGAGAAATGGACCAAGAATTTGTGCTACTTAGGTACGAGGGAATATCCCTCAGCCATGGAATCCATGTCATAAGGCTGGTTCCAGCATAATGACTGGATTGAGGTACGATGATGCTAAGTGAAATCTGTCCCACAGAAAAAGAAACTTGGGATATCACTTAGAGAGGGAATGTACAAATCGCTACCCACGACCCGAATGACAAAAGAGAACAGACTCACGCTTTTCGAAAACACACTTAGGCCTGCTTAAGCGGAAAGGTGAGGTGGCGTGATGCATAAAACACGACTTGGAAATGAGCACAGATACCGGTCAGAAAAGCAAATATATAATAGACACCACCTACTCCTTGCTCAGTGAACAGGACTCAACAGCTCCTATTCATCACAGAAGAATATATCAGACTCGTAAGCATCTGAAAACCTAAGTATTGATATCTCTCTGTAAGAGAATCAAGTGTGTGTCAAGCGGCATCAACACAGCACTGAAAATCAGCTAAAGCCCATTCTAAAAATACATTTCCAAAACACAGAAGAAAGAAGCACGGCGAGAGGGAGGGAAATTCTGCCAAAAAGCGTTCAGGGGCTGTGATGCAACCAGGATTGACCACATCTACACCCACAGCGCCAGAAGACATGAGGCTGGATACTCCTCAGGCTGAGAGGATTGCTGAGGTTGGAGGAGCAAAGGCAGAGCCTCTAGAGTTATCCTGCGTGCTACCCATTCCATGGGTCCCACCTCTCCAGGTTCAAGGCAACTTTCCTACAGCCAAACCACTCATGGGAATCCCAGGGGATGGTACACCGTGTGATCGGGAAAGCTTTCGAAAGCGCACCTCATTTTTCACCTCCGGGTGCTAGCGTCCGCCATTCCAGCCGCTTGACTAACAATTCCCCCACTTGCAGGATCAGCGTCTTGACACTCCTCTTTCGTAGGCTCTGCAAGTGGTCCGAAGGATGACCTGGAAGACGGGGAACCAATGAGAGACCAGCTGGCGGTGTTCGGACAGGCCCACGTCACTCTAATTTCCCATCACGAAGAGGAATTCACCAAAGGCTCGGCCTGCCTCGCCGCAAGCACAACAGGGCCTGAAGCAATCTGGCGCTATTGCGGCCAGCTCACACCAAAGCGAGCTGCCAAACGGAGCTCTGGGGCACTGCACTTCACAAACCTGCCGAGCTCTAAATGATAACACTCGTCCAAAAACATACTGAGGTAAGGCCACGAAGGGGATTTGAACGCAAGGCAGAATTGCACGAAACGGAGTTCAGGAGGTAGATGGGAATGGCCTTCCCGGCACAGGAAAAGCGGCAGAACGTGGACAATGATGCAGTTGGCCAAAAAGGGCGTATGCGTTTTTTCCTGAATATATTCAGGAAAAAACGCATACGCCCTTTTTGGCCAACCAAGCACCCGGGGAGAGCAAATCGGCACTACAAAGAAATCTCACCACCCCCCCCGGGCAAAAGAGCCATCCGGAAAATGTCTAAAAACCAGAAAGGCAGGACAGGCCAAGGAGATAAGGGAGCCTTGTTCAGTTGCCGGGAGGGACGCAAAATGCCAACAGCCACTCTGGAGAAGCGTATGCTCGTTCCTAAAACACGTACAGAACAGAACCACAGAGCATAGGGCACCTCCACACGTGGGCCTATATCTTGGGAAAACTAAAAATCAACCAGACGCAGGCACACCAAAGTTTAGGGCTTCTCTCTTTACAACAACCTCGACTTCGGGACACCCTTCATCTGCCGGGGAAGAGAGAAATGGACCAAGAATTTGTGCTACTTAGGTACGAGGGAATATCCCTCAGCCATGGAATCCATGTCATAAGGCTGGTTCCAGCATAATGAGTGGATTGAGGTACGATGATGCTAAGTGAAATCTGTCCCACAGAAAAAGAAACTTGGGATATCACTTAGAGAGGGAATGTACAAATCGCTACCCACGACCCGAATGACAAAAGAGAACAGACTCACGCTTTTCGAAAACACACTTAGGCCTGCTTAAGCGGAAAGGTGAGGTGGCGTGATGCATAAAACACGACTTGGAAACGAGCACAGATACCGGTCGGAAAAGCAAATATATAATAGACACCACCTACTCCTTGCTCAGTGAACAGGACTCAACAGCTCCTATTCATCACAGAAGAATATATCAGACTCGTAAGCATCTGAAAACCTAAGTATTGATATCTCTCTGTAAGTGAATCAAGTGTGTGTCAAGCGGCATCAACACAGCACTGAAAATCAGCTAAAGCCCATTCTAAAAATACATTTCCAAAACACAGAAGAAAGAAGCACGGCGAGAGGGAGGGAAATTCTGCCAAAAAGCGTTCAGGGGCTGTGATGCAACCAGGATTGACCACATCTACACCCACAGCGGCAGAAGACATAAGGCTGGATACTCCTCAGGCTGAGAGGATTGCTGAGGTTGGAGGAGCAAAGGCAGAGCCTCTAGAGTTATCCTGCGTGCTACCCATTCCATGGGTCCCACCTCTCCAGGTTCAAGGCAACTTTCCTACAGCCAAACCACTCATGGGAATCCCAGGGGATGGTACACCGTGTGATCGGGAAAGCTTTCGAAAGCGCACCTCATTTTTCACCTCCGGGTGCTAGCGTCCGCCATTCCAGCCGCTTGACTAACAATTCCCCCACTTGCAGGATCAGCGTCTTGACACTCCTCTTTCGTAGGCTCTGCAAGTGGTCCGAAGGATGACCTGGAAGACGGGGAACCAATGAGAGACCAGCTGGCGGTGTTCGGACAGGCCCACGTCACTCTAATTTCCCATCACGAAGAGGAATTCACCAAAGGCTCGGCCTGCCTCGCCGCAAGCACAACAGGGCCTGAAGCAATCTGGCGCTATTGCGGCCAGCTCACACCAAAGCGAGCTGCCAAACGGAGCTCTGGGGCACTGCACTTCACAAACCTGCCGAGCTCTAAATGATAACACTCGTCCAAAAACATACTGAGGTAAGGCCACGAAGGGGATTTGAACGCAAGGCAGAATTGCACGAAACGGAGTTCAGGAGGTAGATGGGAATGGCCTTCCCAGCACAGGAAAAGCGGCAGAACGTGGACAATGATGCAGTTGGCCAAAAAGGGCGTATGCGTTTTTTCCTGAATATATTCAGGAAAAAACGCATACGCCCTTTTTGGCCAACCAAGCACCCGGGGAGAGCAAATCGGCACTACAAAGAAATCTCACTCCCCCCCCGGGCAAAAGAGCCATCCGGAAAATGTCTAAAAACCAGAAAGGCAGGACAGGCCAAGGAGATAAGGGAGCCTTGTTCAGTTGCCGGGAGGGACGCAAAATGCCAACAGCCACTCTGGAGAAGCGTATGCTCGTTCCTAAAACACGTACAGAACAGAACCACAGAGCATAGGGCACCTCCACACGTGGGCCTATATCTTGGGAAAACTAAAAATCAACCAGACGCAGGCACCCCAAAGTTTAGGGCTTCTCTCTTTACAACAACCTCGACTTCGGGACACCCTTCATCTGCCGGGGAAGAGAGAAATGGACCAAGAATTTGTGCTACTTAGGTACGAGGGAATATCCCTCAGCCATGGAATCCATGTCATAAGGCTGGTTCCAGCATAATGACTGGATTGAGGTACGATGATGCTAAGTGAAATCTGTCCCACAGAAAAAGAAACTTGGGATATCACTTAGAGAGGGAATGTACAAATCGCTACCCACGACCCGAATGACAAAAGAGAACAGACTCACGCTTTTCGAAAACACACTTAGGCCTGCTTAAGCGGAAAGGTGAGGTGGCGTGATGCATAAAACACGACTTGGAAATGAGCACAGATACCGGTCGGAAAAGCAAATATATAATAGACACCACCTACTCCTTGCTCAGTGAACAGGACTCAACAGCTCCTATTCATCACAGAAGAATATATCAGACTCGTAAGCATCTGAAAACCTAAGTATTGATATCTCTCTGTAAGTGAATCAAGTGTGTGTCAAGCGGCATCAACACAGCACTGAAAATCAGCTAAAGCCCATTCTAAAAATACATTTCCAAAACACAGAAGAAAGAAGCACGGCGAGAGGGAGGGAAATTCTGCCAAAAAGCGTTCAGGGGCTGTGATGCAACCAGGATTGACCACATCGACACCCACAGCGGCAGAAGACATGAGGCTGGATACTCCTCAGGCTGAGAGGATTGCTGAGGTTGGAGGAGCAAAGGCAGAGCCTCTAGAGTTATCCTGCGTGCTACCCATTCCATGGGTCCCACCTCTCCAGGTTCAAGGCAACTTTCCTACAGCCAAACCACTCATGGGAATCCCAGAGGATGGTACACCGTGTGATCGGGAAAGCTTTCGAAAGCGCACCTCATTTTTCACCTCCGGGTGCTAGCGTCCGCCATTCCAGCCGCTTGACTAACAATTCCCCCACTTGCAGGATCAGCGTCTTGACACTCCTCTTTCGTAGGCTCTGCAAGTGGTCCGAAGGATGACCTGGAAGACGGGGAACCAATGAGAGACCAGCTGGCGGTGTTCGGACAGGCCCACGTCACTCTAATTTCCCATCACGAAGAGGAATTCACCAAAGGCTCGGCCTGCCTCGCCGCAAGCACAACAGGGCCTGAAGCAATCTGGCGCTATTGCGGCCAGCTCACACCAAAGCGAGCTGCCAAACGGAGCTCTGGGGCACTGCACTTCACAAACCTGCCGAGCTCTAAATGATAACACTCGTCCAAAAACATACTGAGGTAAGGCCACGAAGGGGATTTGAACGCAAGGCAGAATTGCACGAAACGGAGTTCAGGAGGTAGATGGGAATGGCCTTCCCAGCACAGGAAAAGCGGCAGAACGTGGACAATGATGCAGTTGGCCAAAAAGGGCGTATGCGTTTTTTCCTGAATATATTCAGGAAAAAACGCATACGCCCTTTTTGGCCAACCAAGCACCCGGGGAGAGCAAATCGGCACTACAAAGAAATCTCACTCCCCCCCCCGGGCAAAAGAGCCATCCGGAAAATGTCTAAAAACCAGAAAGGCAGGACAGGCCAAGGAGATAAGGGAGCCTTGTTCAGTTGCCGGGAGGGACGCAAAATGCCAACAGCCACTCTGGAGAAGCGTATGCTCGTTCCTAAAACACGTACAGAACAGAACCACAGAGCATAGGGCACCTCCACACGTGGGCCTATATCTTGGGAAAACTAAAAATCAACCAGACGCAGGCACCCCAAAGTTTAGGGCTTCTCTCTTTACAACAACCTCGACTTCGGGACACCCTTCATCTGCCGGGGAAGAGAGAAATGGACCAAGAATTTGTGCTACTTAGGTACGAGGGAATATCCCTTCAGCCATGGAATCCATGTCATAAGGCTGGTTCCAGCATAATGAGTGGATTGAGGTACGATGATGCTAAGTGAAATCTGTCCCACAGAAAAAGAAACTTGGGATATCACTTAGAGAGGGAATGTACAAATCGCTACCCACGACCCGAATGACAAAAGAGAACAGACTCACGCTTTTCGAAAACACACTTAGGCCTGCTTAAGCGGAAAGGTGAGGTGGCGTGATGCATAAAACACGACTTGGAAATGAGCACAGATACCGGTCGGAAAAGCAAATATATAATAGACACCACCTACTCCTTGCTCAGTGAACAGGACTCAACAGCTCCTATTCATCACAGAAGAATATATCAGACTCGTAAGCATCTGAAAACCTAAGTATTGATATCTCTCTGTAAGTGAATCAAGTGTGTGTCAAGCGGCATCAACACAGCACTGAAAATCAGCTAAAGCCCATTCTAAAAATACATTTCCAAAACACAGAAGAAAGAAGCACGGCGAGAGGGAGGGAAATTCTGCCAAAAAGCGTTCAGGGGCTGTGATGCAACCAGGATTGACCACATCGACACCCACAGCGGCAGAAGACATGAGGCTGGATACTCCTCAGGCTGAGAGGATTGCTGAGGTTGGAGGAGCAAAGGCAGAGCCTCTAGAGTTATCCTGCGTGCTACCCATTCCATGGGTCCCACCTCTCCAGGTTCAAGGCAACTTTCCTACAGCCAAACCACTCATGGGAATCCCAGAGGATGGTACACCGTGTGATCGGGAAAGCTTTCGAAAGCGCACCTCATTTTTCACCTCCGGGTGCTAGCGTCCGCCATTCCAGCCGCTTGACTAACAATTCCCCCACTTGCAGGATCAGCGTCTTGACACTCCTCTTTCGTAGGCTCTGCAAGTGGTCCGAAGGATGACCTGGAAGACGGGGAACCAATGAGAGACCAGCTGGCGGTGTTCGGACAGGCCCACGTCACTCTAATTTCCCATCACGAAGAGGAATTCACCAAAGGCTCGGCCTGCCTCGCCGCAAGCACAACAGGGCCTGAAGCAATCTGGCGCTATTGCGGCCAGCTCACACCAAAGCGAGCTGCCAAACGGAGCTCTGGGGCACTGCACTTCACAAACCTGCCGAGCTCTAAATGATAACACTCGTCCAAAAACATACTGAGGTAAGGCCACGAAGGGGATTTGAACGCAAGGCAGAATTGCACGAAACGGAGTTCAGGAGGTAGATGGGAATGGCCTTCCCAGCACAGGAAAAGCGGCAGAACGTGGACAATGATGCAGTTGGCCAAAAAGGGCGTATGCGTTTTTTCCTGAATATATTCAGGAAAAAACGCATACGCCCTTTTTGGCCAACCAAGCACCCGGGGAGAGCAAATCGGCACTACAAAGAAATCTCACCACCCCCCCCGGGCAAAAGAGCCATCCGGAAAATGTCTAAAAACCAGAAAGGCAGGACAGGCCAAGGAGATAAGGGAGCCTTGTTCAGTTGCCGGGAGGGACGCAAAATGCCAACAGCCACTCTGGAGAAGCGTATGCTCGTTCCTAAAACACGTACAGAACAGAACCACAGAGCATAGGGCACCTCCACACGTGGGCCTATATCTTGGGAAAACTAAAAATCAACCAGACGCAGGCACCCCAAAGTTTAGGGCTTCTCTCTTTACAACAACCTCGACTTCGGGACACCCTTCATCTGCCGGGGAAGAGAGAAATGGACCAAGAATTTGTGCTACTTAGGTACGAGGGAATATCCCTTCAGCCATGGAATCCATGTCATAAGGCTGGTTCCAGCATAATGAGTGGATTGAGGTACGATGATGCTAAGTGAAATCTGTCCCACAGAAAAAGAAACTTGGGATATCACTTAGAGAGGGAATGTACAAATCGCTACCCACGACCCGAATGACAAAAGAGAACAGACTCACGCTTTTCGAAAACACACTTAGGCCTGCTTAAGCGGAAAGGTGAGGTGGCGTGATGCATAAAACACGACTTGGAAATGAGCACAGATACCGGTCGGAAAAGCAAATATATAATAGACACCACCTACTCCTTGCTCAGTGAACAGGACTCAACAGCTCCTATTCATCACAGAAGAATATATCAGACTCGTAAGCATCTGAAAACCTAAGTATTGATATCTCTCTGTAAGTGAATCAAGTGTGTGTCAAGCGGCATCAACACAGCACTGAAAATCAGCTAAAGCCCATTCTAAAAATACATTTCCAAAACACAGAAGAAAGAAGCACGGCGAGAGGGAGGGAAATTCTGCCAAAAAGCGTTCAGGGGCTGTGATGCAACCAGGATTGACCACATCGACACCCACAGCGGCAGAAGACATGAGGCTGGATACTCCTCAGGCTGAGAGGATTGCTGAGGTTGGAGGAGCAAAGGCAGAGCCTCTAGAGTTATCCTGCGTGCTACCCATTCCATGGGTCCCACCTCTCCAGGTTCAAGGCAACTTTCCTACAGCCAAACCACTCATGGGAATCCCAGAGGATGGTACACCGTGTGATCGGGAAAGCTTTCGAAAGCGCACCTCATTTTTCACCTCCGGGTGCTAGCGTCCGCCATTCCAGCCGCTTGACTAACAATTCCCCCACTTGCAGGATCAGCGTCTTGACACTCCTCTTTCGTAGGCTCTGCAAGTGGTCCGAAGGATGACCTGGAAGACGGGGAACCAATGAGAGACCAGCTGGCGGTGTTCGGACAGGCCCACGTCACTCTAATTTCCCATCACGAAGAGGAATTCACCAAAGGCTCGGCCTGCCTCGCCGCAAGCACAACAGGGCCTGAAGCAATCTGGCGCTATTGCGGCCAGCTCACACCAAAGCGAGCTGCCAAACGGAGCTCTGGGGCACTGCACTTCACAAACCTGCCGAGCTCTAAATGATAACACTCGTCCAAAAACATACTGAGGTAAGGCCACGAAGGGGATTTGAACGCAAGGCAGAATTGCACGAAACGGAGTTCAGGAGGTAGATGGGAATGGCCTTCCCAGCACAGGAAAAGCGGCAGAACGTGGACAATGATGCAGTTGGCCAAAAAGGGCGTATGCGTTTTTTCCTGAATATATTCAGGAAAAAACGCATACGCCCTTTTTGGCCAACCAAGCACCCGGGGAGAGCAAATCGGCACTACAAAGAAATCTCACCACCCCCCCCGGGCAAAAGAGCCATCCGGAAAATGTCTAAAAACCAGAAAGGCAGGACAGGCCAAGGAGATAAGGGAGCCTTGTTCAGTTGCCGGGAGGGACGCAAAATGCCAACAGCCACTCTGGAGAAGCGTATGCTCGTTCCTAAAACACGTACAGAACAGAACCACAGAGCATAGGGCACCTCCACACGTGGGCCTATATCTTGGGAAAACTAAAAATCAACCAGACGCAGGCACCCCAAAGTTTAGGGCTTCTCTCTTTACAACAACCTCGACTTCGGGACACCCTTCATCTGCCGGGGAAGAGAGAAATGGACCAAGAATTTGTGCTACTTAGGTACGAGGGAATATCCCTCAGCCATGGAATCCATGTCATAAGGCTGGTTCCAGCATAATGAGTGGATTGAGGTACGATGATGCTAAGTGAAATCTGTCCCACAGAAAAAGAAACTTGGGATATCACTTAGAGAGGGAATGTACAAATCGCTACCCACGACCCGAATGACAAAAGAGAACAGACTCACGCTTTTCGAAAACACACTTAGGCCTGCTTAAGCGGAAAGGTGAGGTGGCGTGATGCATAAAACACGACTTGGAAATGAGCACAGATACCGGTCGGAAAAGCAAATATATAATAGACACCACCTACTCCTTGCTCAGTGAACAGGACTCAACAGCTCCTATTCATCACAGAAGAATATATCAGACTCGTAAGCATCTGAAAACCTAAGTATTGATATCTCTCTGTAAGTGAATCAAGTGTGTGTCAAGCGGCATCAACACAGCACTGAAAATCAGCTAAAGCCCATTCTAAAAATACATTTCCAAAACACAGAAGAAAGAAGCACGGCGAGAGGGAGGGAAATTCTGCCAAAAAGCGTGCAGGGGCTGTGATGCAACCAGGATTGACCACATCGACACCCACAGCGGCAGAAGACATGAGGCTGGATACTCCTCAGGCTGAGAGGATTGCTGAGGTTGGAGGAGCAAAGGCAGAGCCTCTAGAGTTATCCTGCGTGCTACCCATTCCATGGGTCCCACCTCTCCAGGTTCAAGGCAACTTTCCTACAGCCAAACCACTCATGGGAATCCCAGAGGATGGTACACCGTGTGATCGGGAAAGCTTTCGAAAGCGCACCTCATTTTTCACCTCCGGGTGCTAGCGTCCGCCATTCCAGCCGCTTGACTAACAATTCCCCCACTTGCAGGATCAGCGTCTTGACACTCCTCTTTCGTAGGCTCTGCAAGTGGTCCGAAGGATGACCTGGAAGACGGGGAACCAATGAGAGACCAGCTGGCGGTGTTCGGACAGGCCCACGTCACTCTAATTTCCCATCACGAAGAGGAATTCACCAAAGGCTCGGCCTGCCTCGCCGCAAGCACAACAGGGCCTGAAGCAATCTGGCGCTATTGCGGCCAGCTCACACCAAAGCGAGCTGCCAAACGGAGCTCTGGGGCACTGCACTTCACAAACCTGCCGAGCTCTAAATGATAACACTCGTCCAAAAACATACTGAGGTAAGGCCACGAAGGGGATTTGAACGCAAGGCAGAATTGCACGAAACGGAGTTCAGGAGGTAGATGGGAATGGCCTTCCCAGCACAGGAAAAGCGGCAGAACGTGGACAATGATGCAGTTGGCCAAAAAGGGCGTATGCGTTTTTTCCTGAATATATTCAGGAAAAAACGCATACGCCCTTTTTGGCCAACCAAGCACCCGGGGAGAGCAAATCGGCACTACAAAGAAATCTCACCACCCCCCCCGGGCAAAAGAGCCATCCGGAAAATGTCTAAAAACCAGAAAGGCAGGACAGGCCAAGGAGATAAGGGAGCCTTGTTCAGTTGCCGGGAGGGACGCAAAATGCCAACAGCCACTCTGGAGAAGCGTATGCTCGTTCCTAAAACACGTACAGAACAGAACCACAGAGCATAGGGCACCTCCACACGTGGGCCTATATCTTGGGAAAACTAAAAATCAACCAGACGCAGGCACCCCAAAGTTTAGGGCTTCTCTCTTTACAACAACCTCGACTTCGGGACACCCTTCATCTGCCGGGGAAGAGAGAAATGGACCAAGAATTTGTGCTACTTAGGTACGAGGGAATATCCCTCAGCCATGGAATCCATGTCATAAGGCTGGTTCCAGCATAATGACTGGATTGAGGTACGATGATGCTAAGTGAAATCTGTCCCACAGAAAAAGAAACTTGGGATATCACTTAGAGAGGGAATGTACAAATCGCTACCCACGACCCGAATGACAAAAGAGAACAGACTCACGCTTTTCGAAAACACACTTAGGCCTGCTTAAGCGGAAAGGTGAGGTGGCGTGATGCATAAAACACGACTTGGAAATGAGCACAGATACCGGTCGGAAAAGCAAATATATAATAGACACCACCTACTCCTTGCTCAGTGAACAGGACTCAACAGCTCCTATTCATCACAGAAGAATATATCAGACTCGTAAGCATCTGAAAACCTAAGTATTGATATCTCTCTGTAAGTGAATCAAGTGTGTGTCAAGCGGCATCAACACAGCACTGAAAATCAGCTAAAGCCCATTCTAAAAATACATTTCCAAAACACAGAAGAAAGAAGCACGGCGAGAGGGAGGGAAATTCTGCCAAAAAGCGTGCAGGGGCTGTGATGCAACCAGGATTGACCACATCGACACCCACAGCGGCAGAAGACATGAGGCTGGATACTCCTCAGGCTGAGAGGATTGCTGAGGTTGGAGGAGCAAAGGCAGAGCCTCTAGAGTTATCCTGCGTGCTACCCATTCCATGGGTCCCACCTCTCCAGGTTCAAGGCAACTTTCCTACAGCCAAACCACTCATGGGAATCCCAGGGGATGGTACACCGTGTGATCGGGAAAGCTTTCGAAAGCGCACCTCATTTTTCACCTCCGGGTGCTAGCGTCCGCCATTCCAGCCGCTTGACTAACAATTCCCCCACTTGCAGGATCAGCGTCTTGACACTCCTCTTTCGTAGGCTCTGCAAGTGGTCCGAAGGATGACCTGGAAGACGGGGAACCAATGAGAGACCAGCTGGCGGTGTTCGGACAGGCCCACGTCACTCTAATTTCCCATCACGAAGAGGAATTCACCAAAGGCTCGGCCTGCCTCGCCGCAAGCACAACAGGGCCTGAAGCAATCTGGCGCTATTGCGGCCAGCTCACACCAAAGCGAGCTGCCAAACGGAGCTCTGGGGCACTGCACTTCACAAACCTGCCGAGCTCTAAATGATAACACTCGTCCAAAAACATACTGAGGTAAGGCCACGAAGGGGATTTGAACGCAAGGCAGAATTGCACGAAACGGAGTTCAGGAGGTAGATGGGAATGGCCTTCCCGGCACAGGAAAAGCGGCAGAACGTGGACAATGATGCAGTTGGCCAAAAAGGGCGTATGCGTTTTTTCCTGAATATATTCAGGAAAAAACGCATACGCCCTTTTTGGCCAACCAAGCACCCGGGGAGAGCAAATCGGCACTACAAAGAAATCTCACCCCCCGCCCCCGGGCAAAAGAGCCATCCGGAAAATGTCTAAAAACCAGAAAGGCAGGACAGGCCAAGGAGATAAGGGAGCCTTGTTCAGTTGCCGGGAGGGACGCAAAATGCCAACAGCCACTCTGGAGAAGCGTATGCTCGTTCCTAAAACACGTACAGAACAGAACCACAGAGCATAGGGCACCTCCACACGTGGGCCTATATCTTGGGAAAACTAAAAATCAACCAGACGCAGGCACCCCAAAGTTTAGGGCTTCTCTCTTTACAACAACCTCGACTTCGGGACACCCTTCATCTGCCGGGGAAGAGAGAAATGGACCAAGAATTTGTGCTACTTAGGTACGAGGGAATATCCCTCAGCCATGGAATCCATGTCATAAGGCTGGTTCCAGCATAATGAGTGGATTGAGGTACGATGATGCTAAGTGAAATCTGTCCCACAGAAAAAGAAACTTGGGATATCACTTAGAGAGGGAATGTACAAATCGCTACCCACGACCCGAATGACAAAAGAGAACAGACTCACGCTTTTCGAAAACACACTTAGGCCTGCTTAAGCGGAAAGGTGAGGTGGCGTGATGCATAAAACACGACTTGGAAATGAGCACAGATACCGGTCGGAAAAGCAAATATATAATAGACACCACCTACTCCTTGCTCAGTGAACAGGACTCAACAGCTCCTATTCATCACAGAAGAATATATCAGACTCGTAAGCATCTGAAAACCTAAGTATTGATATCTCTCTGTAAGTGAATCAAGTGTGTGTCAAGCGGCATCAACACAGCACTGAAAATCAGCTAAAGCCCATTCTAAAAATACATTTCCAAAACACAGAAGAAAGAAGCACGGCGAGAGGGAGGGAAATTCTGCCAAAAAGCGTTCAGGGGCTGTGATGCAACCAGGATTGACCACATCGACACCCACAGCGGCAGAAGACATAAGGCTGGATACTCCTCAGGCTGAGAGGATTGCTGAGGTTGGAGGAGCAAAGGCAGAGCCTCTAGAGTTATCCTGCGTGCTACCCATTCCATGGGTCCCACCTCTCCAGGTTCAAGGCAACTTTCCTACAGCCAAACCACTCATGGGAATCCCAGGGGATGGTACACCGTGTGATCGGGAAAGCTTTCGAAAGCGCACCTCATTTTTCACCTCCGGGTGCTAGCGTCCGCCATTCCAGCCGCTTGACTAACAATTCCCCCACTTGCAGGATCAGCGTCTTGACACTCCTCTTTCGTAGGCTCTGCAAGTGGTCCGAAGGATGACCTGGAAGACGGGGAACCAATGAGAGACCAGCTGGCGGTGTTCGGACAGGCCCACGTCACTCTAATTTCCCATCACGAAGAGGAATTCACCAAAGGCTCGGCCTGCCTCGCCGCAAGCACAACAGGGCCTGAAGCAATCTGGCGCTATTGCGGCCAGCTCACACCAAAGCGAGCTGCCAAACGGAGCTCTGGGGCACTGCACTTCACAAACCTGCCGAGCTCTAAATGATAACACTCGTCCAAAAACATACTGAGGTAAGGCCACGAAGGGGATTTGAACGCAAGGCAGAATTGCACGAAACGGAGTTCAGGAGGTAGATGGGAATGGCCTTCCCGGCACAGGAAAAGCGGCAGAACGTGGACAATGATGCAGTTGGCCAAAAAGGGCGTATGCGTTTTTTCCTGAATATATTCAGGAAAAAACGCATACGCCCTTTTTGGCCAACCAAGCACCCGGGGAGAGCAAATCGGCACTACAAAGAAATCTCACTCCCCCCCCGGGCAAAAGAGCCATCCGGAAAATGTCTAAAAACCAGAAAGGCAGGACAGGCCAAGGAGATAAGGGAGCCTTGTTCAGTTGCCGGGAGGGACGCAAAATGCCAACAGCCACTCTGGAGAAGCGTATGCTCGTTCCTAAAACACGTACAGAACAGAACCACAGAGCATAGGGCACCTCCACACGTGGGCCTATATCTTGGGAAAACTAAAAATCAACCAGACGCAGGCACCCCAAAGTTTAGGGCTTCTCTCTTTACAACAACCTCGACTTCGGGACACCCTTCATCTGCCGGGGAAGAGAGAAATGGACCAAGAATTTGTGCTACTTAGGTACGAGGGAATATCCCTCAGCCATGGAATCCATGTCATAAGGCTGGTTCCAGCATAATGACTGGATTGAGGTACGATGATGCTAAGTGAAATCTGTCCCACAGAAAAAGAAACTTGGGATATCACTTAGAGAGGGAATGTACAAATCGCTACCCACGACCCGAATGACAAAAGAGAACAGACTCACGCTTTTCGAAAACACACTTAGGCCTGCTTAAGCGGAAAGGTGAGGTGGCGTGATGCATAAAACACGACTTGGAAATGAGCACAGATACCGGTCGGAAAAGCAAATATATAATAGACACCACCTACTCCTTGCTCAGTGAACAGGACTCAACAGCTCCTATTCATCACAGAAGAATATATCAGACTCGTAAGCATCTGAAAACCTAAGTATTGATATCTCTCTGTAAGTGAATCAAGTGTGTGTCAAGCGGCATCAACACAGCACTGAAAATCAGCTAAAGCCCATTCTAAAAATACATTTCCAAAACACAGAAGAAAGAAGCACGGCGAGAGGGAGGGAAATTCTGCCAAAAAGCGTTCAGGGGCTGTGATGCAACCAGGATTGACCACATCGACACCCACAGCGGCAGAAGACATAAGGCTGGATACTCCTCAGGCTGAGAGGATTGCTGAGGTTGGAGGAGCAAAGGCAGAGCCTCTAGAGTTATCCTGCGTGCTACCCATTCCATGGGTCCCACCTCTCCAGGTTCAAGGCAACTTTCCTACAGCCAAACCACTCATGGGAATCCCAGGGGATGGTACACCGTGTGATCGGGAAAGCTTTCGAAAGCGCACCTCATTTTTCACCTCCGGGTGCTAGCGTCCGCCATTCCAGCCGCTTGACTAACAATTCCCCCACTTGCAGGATCAGCGTCTTGACACTCCTCTTTCGTAGGCTCTGCAAGTGGTCCGAAGGATGACCTGGAAGACGGGGAACCAATGAGAGACCAGCTGGCGGTGTTCGGACAGGCCCACGTCACTCTAATTTCCCATCACGAAGAGGAATTCACCAAAGGCTCGGCCTGCCTCGCCGCAAGCACAACAGGGCCTGAAGCAATCTGGCGCTATTGCGGCCAGCTCACACCAAAGCGAGCTGCCAAACGGAGCTCTGGGGCACTGCACTTCACAAACCTGCCGAGCTCTAAATGATAACACTCGTCCAAAAACATACTGAGGTAAGGCCACGAAGGGGATTTGAACGCAAGGCAGAATTGCACGAAACGGAGTTCAGGAGGTAGATGGGAATGGCCTTCCCGGCACAGGAAAAGCGGCAGAACGTGGACAATGATGCAGTTGGCCAAAAAGGGCGTATGCGTTTTTTCCTGAATATATTCAGGAAAAAACGCATACGCCCTTTTTGGCCAACCAAGCACCCGGGGAGAGCAAATCGGCACTACAAAGAAATCTCACCCCCCGCCCCCGGGCAAAAGAGCCATCCGGAAAATGTCTAAAAACCAGAAAGGCAGGACAGGCCAAGGAGATAAGGGAGCCTTGTTCAGTTGCCGGGAGGGACGCAAAATGCCAACAGCCACTCTGGAGAAGCGTATGCTCGTTCCTAAAACACGTACAGAACAGAACCACAGAGCATAGGGCACCTCCACACGTGGGCCTATATCTTGGGAAAACTAAAAATCAACCAGACGCAGGCACCCCAAAGTTTAGGGCTTCTCTCTTTACAACAACCTCGACTTCGGGACACCCTTCATCTGCCGGGGAAGAGAGAAATGGACCAAGAATTTGTGCTACTTAGGTACGAGGGAATATCCCTCAGCCATGGAATCCATGTCATAAGGCTGGTTCCAGCATAATGAGTGGATTGAGGTACGATGATGCTAAGTGAAATCTGTCCCACAGAAAAAGAAACTTGGGATATCACTTAGAGAGGGAATGTACAAATCGCTACCCACGACCCGAATGACAAAAGAGAACAGACTCACGCTTTTCGAAAACACACTTAGGCCTGCTTAAGCGGAAAGGTGAGGTGGCGTGATGCATAAAACACGACTTGGAAATGAGCACAGATACCGGTCGGAAAAGCAAATATATAATAGACACCACCTACTCCTTGCTCAGTGAACAGGACTCAACAGCTCCTATGCATCACAGAAGAATATATCAGACTCGTAAGCATCTGAAAACCTAAGTATTGATATCTCTCTGTAAGTGAATCAAGTGTGTGTCAAGCGGCATCAACACAGCACTGAAAATCAGCTAAAGCCCATTCTAAAAATACATTTCCAAAACACAGAAGAAAGAAGCACGGCGAGAGGGAGGGAAATTCTGCCAAAAAGCGTTCAGAGGCTGTGATGCAACCAGGATTGACCACATCTACACCCACAGCGGCAGAAGACATAAGGCTGGATACTCCTCAGGCTGAGAGGATTGCTGGGGTTGGAGGAGCAAAGGCAGAGCCTCTAGAGTTATCCTGCGTGCTACCCATTCCATGGGTCCCACCTCTCCAGGTTCAAGGCAACTTTCCTACAGCCAAACCACTCATGGGAATCCCAGGGGATGGTACACCGTGTGATCGGGAAAGCTTTCGAAAGCGCACCTCATTTTTCACCTCCGGGTGCTAGCGTCCGCCATTCCAGCCGCTTGAGTAACAATTCGCCCACTTGCAGGATCAGCGTCTTGACACTCCTCTTTCGTAGGCTCTGCAAGTGGTCCGAAGGATGACCTGGAAGACGGGGAACCAATGAGAGACCAGCTGGCGGTGTTCGGACAGGCCCACGTCACTCTAATTTCCCATCACGAAGAGGAATTCACCAAAGGCTCGGCCTGCCTCGCCGCAAGCACAACAGGGCCTGAAGCAATCTGGCGCTATTGCGGCCAGCTCACACCAAAGCGAGCTGCCAAACGGAGCTCTGGGGCACTGCACTTCACAAACCTGCCGAGCTCTAAATGATAACACTCGTCCAAAAACATACTGAGGTAAGGCCACGAAGGGGATTTGAACGCAAGGCAGAATTGCACGAAACGGAGTTCAGGAGGTAGATGGGAATGGCCTTCCCGGCACAGGAAAAGCGGCAGAACGTGGACAATGATGCAGTTGGCCAAAAAGGGCGTATGCGTTTTTTCCTGAATATATTCAGGAAAAAACGCATACGCCCTTTTTGGCCAACCAAGCACCCGGGGAGAGCAAATCGGCACTACAAAGAAATCTCACCACCCCCCCCGGGCAAAAGAGCCATCCGGAAAATGTCTAAAAACCAGAAAGGCAGGACAGGCCAAGGAGATAAGGGAGCCTTGTTCAGTTGCCGGGAGGGACGCAAAATGCCAACAGCCACTCTGGAGAAGCGTATGCTCGTTCCTAAAACACGTACAGAACAGAACCACAGAGCATAGGGCACCTCCACACGTGGGCCTATATCTTGGGAAAACTAAAAATCAACCAGACGCAGGCACCCCAAAGTTTAGGGCTTCTCTCTTTACAACAACCTCGACTTCGGGACACCCTTCATCTGCCGGGGAAGAGAGAAATGGACCAAGAATTTGTGCTACTTAGGTACGAGGGAATATCCCTCAGCCATGGAATCCATGTCATAAGGCTGGTTCCAGCATAATGACTGGATTGAGGTACGATGATGCTAAGTGAAATCTGTCCCACAGAAAAAGAAACTTGGGATATCACTTAGAGAGGGAATGTACAAATCGCTACCCACGACCCGAATGACAAAAGAGAACAGACTCACGCTTTTCGAAAACACACTTAGGCCTGCTTAAGCGGAAAGGTGAGGTGGCGTGATGCATAAAACACGACTTGGAAATGAGCACAGATACCGGTCGGAAAAGCAAATATATAATAGACACCACCTACTCCTTGCTCAGTGAACAGGACTCAACAGCTCCTATTCATCACAGAAGAATATATCAGACTCGTAAGCATCTGAAAACCTAAGTATTGATATCTCTCTGTAAGAGAATCAAGTGTGTGTCAAGCGGCATCAACACAGCACTGAAAATCAGCTAAAGCCCATTCTAAAAATACATTTCCAAAACACAGAAGAAAGAAGCACGGCGAGAGGGAGGGAAATTCTGCCAAAAAGCGTTCAGGGGCTGTGATGCAACCAGGATTGACCACATCTACACCCACAGCGCCAGAAGACATGAGGCTGGATACTCCTCAGGCTGAGAGGATTGCTGAGGTTGGAGGAGCAAAGGCAGAGCCTCTAGAGTTATCCTGCGTGCTACCCATTCCATGGGTCCCACCTCTCCAGGTTCAAGGCAACTTTCCTACAGCCAAACCACTCATGGGAATCCCAGGGGATGGTACACCGTGTGATCGGGAAAGCTTTCGAAAGCGCACCTCATTTTTCACCTCCGGGTGCTAGCGTCCGCCATTCCAGCCGCTTGACTAACAATTCCCCCACTTGCAGGATCAGCGTCTTGACACTCCTCTTTCGTAGGCTCTGCAAGTGGTCCGAAGGATGACCTGGAAGACGGGGAACCAATGAGAGACCAGCTGGCGGTGTTCGGACAGGCCCACGTCACTCTAATTTCCCATCACGAAGAGGAATTCACCAAAGGCTCGGCCTGCCTCGCCGCAAGCACAACAGGGCCTGAAGCAATCTGGCGCTATTGCGGCCAGCTCACACCAAAGCGAGCTGCCAAACGGAGCTCTGGGGCACTGCACTTCACAAACCTGCCGAGCTCTAAATGATAACACTCGTCCAAAAACATACTGAGGTAAGGCCACGAAGGGGATTTGAACGCAAGGCAGAATTGCACGAAACGGAGTTCAGGAGGTAGATGGGAATGGCCTTCCCGGCACAGGAAAAGCGGCAGAACGTGGACAATGATGCAGTTGGCCAAAAAGGGCGTATGCGTTTTTTCCTGAATATATTCAGGAAAAAACGCATACGCCCTTTTTGGCCAACCAAGCACCCGGGGAGAGCAAATCGGCACTACAAAGAAATCTCACCACCCCCCCCGGGCAAAAGAGCCATCCGGAAAATGTCTAAAAACCAGAAAGGCAGGACAGGCCAAGGAGATAAGGGAGCCTTGTTCAGTTGCCGGGAGGGACGCAAAATGCCAACAGCCACTCTGGAGAAGCGTATGCTCGTTCCTAAAACACGTACAGAACAGAACCACAGAGCATAGGGCACCTCCACACGTGGGCCTATATCTTGGGAAAACTAAAAATCAACCAGACGCAGGCACACCAAAGTTTAGGGCTTCTCTCTTTACAACAACCTCGACTTCGGGACACCCTTCATCTGCCGGGGAAGAGAGAAATGGACCAAGAATTTGTGCTACTTAGGTACGAGGGAATATCCCTCAGCCATGGAATCCATGTCATAAGGCTGGTTCCAGCATAATGAGTGGATTGAGGTACGATGATGCTAAGTGAAATCTGTCCCACAGAAAAAGAAACTTGGGATATCACTTAGAGAGGGAATGTACAAATCGCTACCCACGACCCGAATGACAAAAGAGAACAGACTCACGCTTTTCGAAAACACACTTAGGCCTGCTTAAGCGGAAAGGTGAGGTGGCGTGATGCATAAAACACGACTTGGAAACGAGCACAGATACCGGTCGGAAAAGCAAATATATAATAGACACCACCTACTCCTTGCTCAGTGAACAGGACTCAACAGCTCCTATTCATCACAGAAGAATATATCAGACTCGTAAGCATCTGAAAACCTAAGTATTGATATCTCTCTGTAAGTGAATCAAGTGTGTGTCAAGCGGCATCAACACAGCACTGAAAATCAGCTAAAGCCCATTCTAAAAATACATTTCCAAAACACAGAAGAAAGAAGCACGGCGAGAGGGAGGGAAATTCTGCCAAAAAGCGTTCAGGGGCTGTGATGCAACCAGGATTGACCACATCTACACCCACAGCGGCAGAAGACATAAGGCTGGATACTCCTCAGGCTGAGAGGATTGCTGAGGTTGGAGGAGCAAAGGCAGAGCCTCTAGAGTTATCCTGCGTGCTACCCATTCCATGGGTCCCACCTCTCCAGGTTCAAGGCAACTTTCCTACAGCCAAACCACTCATGGGAATCCCAGGGGATGGTACACCGTGTGATCGGGAAAGCTTTCGAAAGCGCACCTCATTTTTCACCTCCGGGTGCTAGCGTCCGCCATTCCAGCCGCTTGACTAACAATTCCCCCACTTGCAGGATCAGCGTCTTGACACTCCTCTTTCGTAGGCTCTGCAAGTGGTCCGAAGGATGACCTGGAAGACGGGGAACCAATGAGAGACCAGCTGGCGGTGTTCGGACAGGCCCACGTCACTCTAATTTCCCATCACGAAGAGGAATTCACCAAAGGCTCGGCCTGCCTCGCCGCAAGCACAACAGGGCCTGAAGCAATCTGGCGCTATTGCGGCCAGCTCACACCAAAGCGAGCTGCCAAACGGAGCTCTGGGGCACTGCACTTCACAAACCTGCCGAGCTCTAAATGATAACACTCGTCCAAAAACATACTGAGGTAAGGCCACGAAGGGGATTTGAACGCAAGGCAGAATTGCACGAAACGGAGTTCAGGAGGTAGATGGGAATGGCCTTCCCAGCACAGGAAAAGCGGCAGAACGTGGACAATGATGCAGTTGGCCAAAAAGGGCGTATGCGTTTTTTCCTGAATATATTCAGGAAAAAACGCATACGCCCTTTTTGGCCAACCAAGCACCCGGGGAGAGCAAATCGGCACTACAAAGAAATCTCACTCCCCCCCCGGGCAAAAGAGCCATCCGGAAAATGTCTAAAAACCAGAAAGGCAGGACAGGCCAAGGAGATAAGGGAGCCTTGTTCAGTTGCCGGGAGGGACGCAAAATGCCAACAGCCACTCTGGAGAAGCGTATGCTCGTTCCTAAAACACGTACAGAACAGAACCACAGAGCATAGGGCACCTCCACACGTGGGCCTATATCTTGGGAAAACTAAAAATCAACCAGACGCAGGCACCCCAAAGTTTAGGGCTTCTCTCTTTACAACAACCTCGACTTCGGGACACCCTTCATCTGCCGGGGAAGAGAGAAATGGACCAAGAATTTGTGCTACTTAGGTACGAGGGAATATCCCTCAGCCATGGAATCCATGTCATAAGGCTGGTTCCAGCATAATGAGTGGATTGAGGTACGATGATGCTAAGTGAAATCTGTCCCACAGAAAAAGAAACTTGGGATATCACTTAGAGAGGGAATGTACAAATCGCTACCCACGACCCGAATGACAAAAGAGAACAGACTCACGCTTTTCGAAAACACACTTAGGCCTGCTTAAGCGGAAAGGTGAGGTGGCGTGATGCATAAAACACGACTTGGAAACGAGCACAGATACCGGTCGGAAAAGCAAATATATAATAGACACCACCTACTCCTTGCTCAGTGAACAGGACTCAACAGCTCCTATTCATCACAGAAGAATATATCAGACTCGTAAGCATCTGAAAACCTAAGTATTGATATCTCTCTGTAAGTGAATCAAGTGTGTGTCAAGCGGCATCAACACAGCACTGAAAATCAGCTAAAGCCCATTCTAAAAATACATTTCCAAAACACAGAAGAAAGAAGCACGGCGAGAGGGAGGGAAATTCTGCCAAAAAGCGTTCAGGGGCTGTGATGCAACCAGGATTGACCACATCTACACCCACAGCGGCAGAAGACATAAGGCTGGATACTCCTCAGGCTGAGAGGATTGCTGAGGTTGGAGGAGCAAAGGCAGAGCCTCTAGAGTTATCCTGCGTGCTACCCATTCCATGGGTCCCACCTCTCCAGGTTCAAGGCAACTTTCCTACAGCCAAACCACTCATGGGAATCCCAGGGGATGGTACACCGTGTGATCGGGAAAGCTTTCGAAAGCGCACCTCATTTTTCACCTCCGGGTGCTAGCGTCCGCCATTCCAGCCGCTTGACTAACAATTCCCCCACTTGCAGGATCAGCGTCTTGACACTCCTCTTTCGTAGGCTCTGCAAGTGGTCCGAAGGATGACCTGGAAGACGGGGAACCAATGAGAGACCAGCTGGCGGTGTTCGGACAGGCCCACGTCACTCTAATTTCCCATCACGAAGAGGAATTCACCAAAGGCTCGGCCTGCCTCGCCGCAAGCACAACAGGGCCTGAAGCAATCTGGCGCTATTGCGGCCAGCTCACACCAAAGCGAGCTGCCAAACGGAGCTCTGGGGCACTGCACTTCACAAACCTGCCGAGCTCTAAATGATAACACTCGTCCAAAAACATACTGAGGTAAGGCCACGAAGGGGATTTGAACGCAAGGCAGAATTGCACGAAACGGAGTTCAGGAGGTAGATGGGAATGGCCTTCCCAGCACAGGAAAAGCGGCAGAACGTGGACAATGATGCAGTTGGCCAAAAAGGGCGTATGCGTTTTTTCCTGAATATATTCAGGAAAAAACGCATACGCCCTTTTTGGCCAACCAAGCACCCGGGGAGAGCAAATCGGCACTACAAAGAAATCTCACTCCCCCCCCGGGCAAAAGAGCCATCCGGAAAATGTCTAAAAACCAGAAAGGCAGGACAGGCCAAGGAGATAAGGGAGCCTTGTTCAGTTGCCGGGAGGGACGCAAAATGCCAACAGCCACTCTGGAGAAGCGTATGCTCGTTCCTAAAACACGTACAGAACAGAACCACAGAGCATAGGGCACCTCCACACGTGGGCCTATATCTTGGGAAAACTAAAAATCAACCAGACGCTGGCACCCCAAAGTTTAGGGATTCTCTCTTTACAACAACCTCGACTTCGGGACACCCTTCAAATGCCGGGGAAGAGAGAAATGGACCAAGAATTTGTGCTACTTAGGTACGAGGGAATATCCCTCAGCCATGGAATCCATGTCATAAGGCTGGTTCCAGCATAATGAGTGGATTGAGGTACGATGATGCTAAGTGAAATCTGTCCCACAGAAAAAGAAACTTGGGATATCACTTAGAGAGGGAATGTACAAATCGCTAGCCACGACCCGAATGACAAAAGAGAACAGACTCACGCTTTTCGAAAACACACTTAGGCCTGCTTAAGCGGAAAGGTGAGGTGGCGTGATGCATAAAACACGACTTGGAAATGAGCACAGATACCGGTCGGAAAAGCAAATATATAATAGACACCACCTACTCCTTGCTCAGTGAACAGGACTCAACAGCTCCTATTCATCACAGAAGAATATATCAGACTCGTAAGCATCTGAAAACCTAAGTATTGATATCTCTCTGTAAGTGAATCAAGTGTGTGTCAAGCGGCATCAACACAGCACTGAAAATCAGCTAAAGCCCATTCTAAAAATACATTTCCAAAACACAGAAGAAAGAAGCACGGCGAGAGGGAGGGAAATTCTGCCAAAAAGCGTGCAGGGGCTGTGATGCAACCAGGATTGACCACATCTACACCCACAGCGGCAGAAGACATAAGGCTGGATACTCCTCAGGCTGAGAGGATTGCTGAGGTTGGAGGAGCAAAGGCAGAGCCTCTAGAGTTATCCTGCGTGCTACCCATTCCATGGGTCCCACCTCTCCAGGTTCAAGGCAACTTTCCTACAGCCAAACCACTCATGGGAATCCCAGGGGATGGTACACCGTGTGATCGGGAAAGCTTTCGAAAGCGCACCTCATTTTTCACCTCCGGGTGCTAGCGTCCGCCATTCCAGCCGCTTGACTAACAATTCCCCCACTTGCAGGATCAGCGTCTTGACACTCCTCTTTCGTAGGCTCTGCAAGTGGTCCGAAGGATGACCTGGAAGACGGGGAACCAATGAGAGACCAGCTGGCGGTGTTCGGACAGGCCCACGTCACTCTAATTTCCCATCACGAAGAGGAATTCACCAAAGGCTCGGCCTGCCTCGCCGCAAGCACAACAGGGCCTGAAGCAATCTGGCGCTATTGCGGCCAGCTCACACCAAAGCGAGCTGCCAAACGGAGCTCTGGGGCACTGCACTTCACAAACCTGCCGAGCTCTAAATGATAACACTCGTCCAAAAACATACTGAGGTAAGGCCACGAAGGGGATTTGAACGCAAGGCAGAATTGCACGAAACGGAGTTCAGGAGGTAGATGGGAATGGCCTTCCCAGCACAGGAAAAGCGGCAGAACGTGGACAATGATGCAGTTGGCCAAAAAGGGCGTATGCGTTTTTTCCTGAATATATTCAGGAAAAAACGCATACGCCCTTTTTGGCCAACCAAGCACCCGGGGAGAGCAAATCGGCACTACAAAGAAATCTCACTCCCCCCCCGGGCAAAAGAGCCATCCGGAAAATGTCTAAAAACCAGAAAGGCAGGACAGGCCAAGGAGATAAGGGAGCCTTGTTCAGTTGCCGGGAGGGACGCAAAATGCCAACAGCCACTCTGGAGAAGCGTATGCTCGTTCCTAAAACACGTACAGAACAGAACCACAGAGCATAGGGCACCTCCACACGTGGGCCTATATCTTGGGAAAACTAAAAATCAACCAGACGCAGGCACCCCAAAGTTTAGGGATTCTCTCTTTACAACAACCTCGACTTCGGGACACCCTTCAAATGCCGGGGAAGAGAGAAATGGACCAAGAATTTGTGCTACTTAGGTACGAGGGAATATCCCTCAGCCATGGAATCCATGTCATAAGGCTGGTTCCAGCATAATGAGTGGATTGAGGTACGATGATGCTAAGTGAAATCTGTCCCACAGAAAAAGAAACTTGGGATATCACTTAGAGAGGGAATGTACAAATCGCTACCCACGACCCGAATGACAAAAGAGAACAGACTCACGCTTTTCGAAAACACACTTAGGCCTGCTTAAGCGGAAAGGTGAGGTGGCGTGATGCATAAAACACGACTTGGAAATGAGCACAGATACCGGTCGGAAAAGCAAATATATAATAGACACCACCTACTCCTTGCTCAGTGAACAGGACTCAACAGCTCCTATTCATCACAGAAGAATATATCAGACTCGTAAGCATCTGAAAACCTAAGTATTGATATCTCTCTGTAAGTGAATCAAGTGTGTGTCAAGCGGCATCAACACAGCACTGAAAATCAGCTAAAGCCCATTCTAAAAATACATTTCCAAAACACAGAAGAAAGAAGCACGGCGAGAGGGAGGGAAATTCTGCCAAAAAGCGTGCAGGGGCTGTGATGCAACCAGGATTGACCACATCTACACCCACAGCGGCAGAAGACATAAGGCTGGATACTCCTCAGGCTGAGAGGATTGCTGAGGTTGGAGGAGCAAAGGCAGAGCCTCTAGAGTTATCCTGCGTGCTACCCATTCCATGGGTCCCACCTCTCCAGGTTCAAGGCAACTTTCCTACAGCCAAACCACTCATGGGAATCCCAGGGGATGGTACACCGTGTGATCGGGAAAGCTTTCGAAAGCGCACCTCATTTTTCACCTCCGGGTGCTAGCGTCCGCCATTCCAGCCGCTTGACTAACAATTCCCCCACTTGCAGGATCAGCGTCTTGACACTCCTCTTTCGTAGGCTCTGCAAGTGGTCCGAAGGATGACCTGGAAGACGGGGAACCAATGAGAGACCAGCTGGCGGTGTTCGGACAGGCCCACGTCACTCTAATTTCCCATCACGAAGAGGAATTCACCAAAGGCTCGGCCTGCCTCGCCGCAAGCACAACAGGGCCTGAAGCAATCTGGCGCTATTGCGGCCAGCTCACACCAAAGCGAGCTGCCAAACGGAGCTCTGGGGCACTGCACTTCACAAACCTGCCGAGCTCTAAATGATAACACTCGTCCAAAAACATACTGAGGTAAGGCCACGAAGGGGATTTGAACGCAAGGCAGAATTGCACGAAACGGAGTTCAGGAGGTAGATGGGAATGGCCTTCCCAGCACAGGAAAAGCGGCAGAACGTGGACAATGATGCAGTTGGCCAAAAAGGGCGTATGCGTTTTTTCCTGAATATATTCAGGAAAAAACGCATACGCCCTTTTTGGCCAACCAAGCACCCGGGGAGAGCAAATCGGCACTACAAAGAAATCTCACTCCCCCCCCGGGCAAAAGAGCCATCCGGAAAATGTCTAAAAACCAGAAAGGCAGGACAGGCCAAGGAGATAAGGGAGCCTTGTTCAGTTGCCGGGAGGGACGCAAAATGCCAACAGCCACTCTGGAGAAGCGTATGCTCGTTCCTAAAACACGTACAGAACAGAACCACAGAGCATAGGGCACCTCCACACGTGGGCCTATATCTTGGGAAAACTAAAAATCAACCAGACGCAGGCACCCCAAAGTTTAGGGATTCTCTCTTTACAACAACCTCGACTTCGGGACACCCTTCAAATGCCGGGGAAGAGAGAAATGGACCAAGAATTTGTGCTACTTAGGTACGAGGGAATATCCCTCAGCCATGGAATCCATGTCATAAGGCTGGTTCCAGCATAATGAGTGGATTGAGGTACGATGATGCTAAGTGAAATCTGTCCCACAGAAAAAGAAACTTGGGATATCACTTAGAGAGGGAATGTACAAATCGCTACCCACGACCCGAATGACAAAAGAGAACAGACTCACGCTTTTCGAAAACACACTTAGGCCTGCTTAAGCGGAAAGGTGAGGTGGCGTGATGCATAAAACACGACTTGGAAATGAGCACAGATACCGGTCGGAAAAGCAAATATATAATAGACACCACCTACTCCTTGCTCAGTGAACAGGACTCAACAGCTCCTATTCATCACAGAAGAATATATCAGACTCGTAAGCATCTGAAAACCTAAGTATTGATATCTCTCTGTAAGTGAATCAAGTGTGTGTCAAGCGGCATCAACACAGCACTGAAAATCAGCTAAAGCCCATTCTAAAAATACATTTCCAAAACACAGAAGAAAGAAGCACGGCGAGAGGGAGGGAAATTCTGCCAAAAAGCGTTCAGGGGCTGTGATGCAACCAGGATTGACCACATCTACACCCACAGCGGCAGAAGACATAAGGCTGGATACTCCTCAGGCTGAGAGGATTGCTGAGGTTGGAGGAGCAAAGGCAGAGCCTCTAGAGTTATCCTGCGTGCTACCCATTCCATGGGTCCCACCTCTCCAGGTTCAAGGCAACTTTCCTACAGCCAAACCACTCATGGGAATCCCAGGGGATGGTACACCGTGTGATCGGGAAAGCTTTCGAAAGCGCACCTCATTTTTCACCTCCGGGTGCTAGCGTCCGCCATTCCAGCCGCTTGACTAACAATTCCCCCACTTGCAGGATCAGCGTCTTGACACTCCTCTTTCGTAGGCTCTGCAAGTGGTCCGAAGGATGACCTGGAAGACGGGGAACCAATGAGAGACCAGCTGGCGGTGTTCGGACAGGCCCACGTCACTCTAATTTCCCATCACGAAGAGGAATTCACCAAAGGCTCGGCCTGCCTCGCCGCAAGCACAACAGGGCCTGAAGCAATCTGGCGCTATTGCGGCCAGCTCACACCAAAGCGAGCTGCCAAACGGAGCTCTGGGGCACTGCACTTCACAAACCTGCCGAGCTCTAAATGATAACACTCGTCCAAAAACATACTGAGGTAAGGCCACGAAGGGGATTTGAACGCAAGGCAGAATTGCACGAAACGGAGTTCAGGAGGTAGATGGGAATGGCCTTCCCAGCACAGGAAAAGCGGCAGAACGTGGACAATGATGCAGTTGGCCAAAAAGGGCGTATGCGTTTTTTCCTGAATATATTCAGGAAAAAACGCATACGCCCTTTTTGGCCAACCAAGCACCCGGGGAGAGCAAATCGGCACTACAAAGAAATCTCACTCCCCCCCCGGGCAAAAGAGCCATCCGGAAAATGTCTAAAAACCAGAAAGGCAGGACAGGCCAAGGAGATAAGGGAGCCTTGTTCAGTTGCCGGGAGGGACGCAAAATGCCAACAGCCACTCTGGAGAAGCGTATGCTCGTTCCTAAAACACGTACAGAACAGAACCACAGAGCATAGGGCACCTCCACACGTGGGCCTATATCTTGGGAAAACTAAAAATCAACCAGACGCTGGCACCCCAAAGTTTAGGGATTCTCTCTTTACAACAACCTCGACTTCGGGACACCCTTCAAATGCCGGGGAAGAGAGAAATGGACCAAAAATTTGTGCTACTTAGGTACGAGGGAATATCCCTCAGCCATGGAATCCATGTCATAAGGCTGGTTCCAGCATAATGAGTGGATTGAGGTACGATGATGCTAAGTGAAATCTGTCCCACAGAAAAAGAAACTTGGGATATCACTTAGAGAGGGAATATACAAATCGCTACCCACGACCCGAATGACAAAAGAGAACAGACTCACGCTTTTCGAAAACACACTTAGGCCTGCTTAAGCGGAAAGGTGAGGTGGCGTGATGCATAAAACACGACTTGGAAATGAGCACAGATACCGGTCGGAAAAGCAAATATATAATAGACACCACCTACTCCTTGCTCAGTGAACAGGACTCAACAGCTCCTATTCATCACAGAAGAATATATCAGACTCGTAAGCATCTGAAAACCTAAGTATTGATATCTCTCTGTAAGTGAATCAAGTGTGTGTCAAGCGGCATCAACACAGCACTGAAAATCAGCTAAAGCCCATTCTAAAAATACATTTCCAAAACACAGAAGAAAGAAGCACGGCGAGAGGGAGGGAAATTCTGCCAAAAAGCGTGCAGGGGCTGTGATGCAACCAGGATTGACCACATCTACACCCACAGCGGCAGAAGACATAAGGCTGGATACTCCTCAGGCTGAGAGGATTGCTGAGGTTGGAGGAGCAAAGGCAGAGCCTCTAGAGTTATCCTGCGTGCTACCCATTCCATGGGTCCCACCTCTCCAGGTTCAAGGCAACTTTCCTACAGCCAAACCACTCATGGGAATCCCAGGGGATGGTACACCGTGTGATCGGGAAAGCTTTCGAAAGCGCACCTCATTTTTCACCTCCGGGTGCTAGCGTCCGCCATTCCAGCCGCTTGACTAACAATTCCCCCACTTGCAGGATCAGCGTCTTGACACTCCTCTTTCGTAGGCTCTGCAAGTGGTCCGAAGGATGACCTGGAAGACGGGGAACCAATGAGAGACCAGCTGGCGGTGTTCGGACAGGCCCACGTCACTCTAATTTCCCATCACGAAGAGGAATTCACCAAAGGCTCGGCCTGCCTCGCCGCAAGCACAACAGGGCCTGAAGCAATCTGGCGCTATTGCGGCCAGCTCACACCAAAGCGAGCTGCCAAACGGAGCTCTGGGGCACTGCACTTCACAAACCTGCCGAGCTCTAAATGATAACACTCGTCCAAAAACATACTGAGGTAAGGCCACGAAGGGGATTTGAACGCAAGGCAGAATTGCACGAAACGGAGTTCAGGAGGTAGATGGGAATGGCCTTCCCAGCACAGGAAAAGCGGCAGAACGTGGACAATGATGCAGTTGGCCAAAAAGGGCGTATGCGTTTTTTCCTGAATATATTCAGGAAAAAACGCATACGCCCTTTTTGGCCAACCAAGCACCCGGGGAGAGCAAATCGGCACTACAAAGAAATCTCACTCCCCCCCCCGGCAAAAGAGCCATCCGGAAAATGTCTAAAAACCAGAAAGGCAGGACAGGCCAAGGAGATAAGGGAGCCTTGTTCAGTTGCCGGGATGGACGCAAAATGCCAACAGCCACTCTGGAGAAGCGTATGCTCGTTCCTAAAACACGTACAGAACAGAACCACAGAGCATAGGGCACCTCCACACGTGGGCCTATATCTTGGGAAAACTAAAAATCAACCAGACGCAGGCACCCCAAAGTTTAGGGCTTCTCTCTTTACAACAACCTCGACTTCGGGACACCCTTCATCTGCCGGGGAAGAGAGAAATGGACCAAGAATTTGTGCTACTTAGGTACGAGGGAATATCCCTCAGCCATGGAATCCATGTCATAAGGCTGGTTCCAGCATAATGAGTGGATTGAGGTACGATGATGCTAAGTGAAATCTGTCCCACAGAAAAAGAAACTTGGGATATCACTTAGAGAGGGAATGTACAAATCGCTACCCACGACCCGAATGACAAAAGAGAACAGACTCACGCTTTTCGAAAACACACTTAGGCCTGCTTAAGCGGAAAGGTGAGGTGGCGTGATGCATACAACACGACTTGGAAATGAGCACAGATACCGGTCGGAAAAGCAAATATATAATAGACACCACCTACTCCTTGCTCAGTGAACAGGACTCAACAGCTCCTATTCATCACAGAAGAATATATCAGACTCGTAAGCATCTGAAAACCTAAGTATTGATATCTCTCTGTAAGTGAATCAAGTGTGTGTCAAGCGGCATCAACACAGCACTGAAAATCAGCTAAAGCCCATTCTAAAAATACATTTCCAAAACACAGAAGAAAGAAGCACGGCGAGAGGGAGGGAAATTCTGCCAAAAAGCGTGCAGGGGCTGTGATGCAACCAGGATTGACCACATCTACACCCACAGCGGCAGAAGACATAAGGCTGGATACTCCTCAGGCTGAGAGGATTGCTGAGGTTGGAGGAGCAAAGGCAGAGCCTCTAGAGTTATCCTGCGTGCTACCCATTCCATGGGTCCCACCTCTCCAGGTTCAAGGCAACTTTCCTACAGCCAAACCACTCATGGGAATCCCAGGGGATGGTACACCGTGTGATCGGGAAAGCTTTCGAAAGCGCACCTCATTTTTCACCTCCGGGTGCTAGCGTCCGCCATTCCAGCCGCTTGACTAACAATTCCCCCACTTGCAGGATCAGCGTCTTGACACTCCTCTTTCGTAGTCTCTGCAAGTGGTCCGAAGGATGACCTGGAAGACGGGGAACCAATGAGAGACCAGCTGGCGGTGTTCGGACAGGCCCACGTCACTCTAATTTCCCATCACGAAGAGGAATTCATCAAAGGCTCGGCCTGCCTCGCCGCAAGCACAACAGGGCCTGAAGCAATCTGGCGCTATTGCGGCCAGCTCACACCAAAGCGAGCTGCCAAACGGAGCTCTGGGGCACTGCACTTCACAAACCTGCCGAGCTCTAAATGATAACACTCGTCCAAAAACATACTGAGGTAAGGCCACGAAGGGGATTTGAACGCAAGGCAGAATTGCACGAAACGGAGTTCAGGAGGTAGATGGGAATGGCCTTCCCAGCACAGGAAAAGCGGCAGAACGTGGACAATGATGCAGTTGGCCAAAAAGGGCGTATGCGTTTTTTCCTGAATATATTATATTCAGGAAAAAACGCATACGCCCTTTTTGGCCAACCAAGCACCCGGGGAGAGCAAATCGGCACTACAAAGAAATCTCACTCCCCCCCCGGGCAAAAGAGACATCCGGAAAATGTCTAAAAACCAGAAAGGCAGGACAGGCCAAGGAGATAAGGGAGCCTTGTTCAGTTGCCGGGATGGACGCAAAATGCCAACAGCCACTCTGGAGAAGCGTATGCTCGTTCCTAAAACACGTACAGAACAGAACCACAGAGCATAGGGCACCTCCACACGTGGGCCTATATCTTGGGAAAACTAAAAATCAACCAGACGCAGGCACCCCAAAGTTTAGGGCTTCTCTCTTTACAACAACCTCGACTTCGGGACACCCTTCAAATGCCGGGGAAGAGAGAAATGGACCAAGAATTTGTGCTACTTAGGTACGAGGGAATATCCCTCAGCCATGGAATCCATGTCATAAGGCTGGTTCCAGCATAATGAGTGGATTGAGGTACGATGATGCTAAGTGAAATCTGTCCCACAGAAAAAGAAACTTGGGATATCACTTAGAGAGGGAATGTACAAATCGCTACCCACGACCCGAATGACAAAAGAGAACAGACTCACGCTTTTCGAAAACACACTTAGGCCTGCTTAAGCGGAAAGGTGAGGTGGCGTGATGCATAAAACACGACTTGGAAATGAGCACAGATACCGGTCGGAAAAGCAAATATATAATAGACACCACCTACTCCTTGCTCAGTGAACAGGACTCAACAGCTCCTATTCATCACAGAAGAATATATCAGACTCGTAAGCATCTGAAAACCTAAGTATTGATATCTCTCTGTAAGTGAATCAAGTGTGTGTCAAGCGGCATCAACACAGCACTGAAAATCAGCTAAAGCCCATTCTAAAAATACATTTCCAAAACACAGAAGAAAGAAGCACGGCGAGAGGGAGGGAAATTCTGCCAAAAGGCGTTCAGGGGCTGTGATGCAACCAGGATTGACCACATCGACACCCACAGCGGCAGAAGACATAAGGCTGGATACTCCTCAGGCTGAGAGGATTGCTGAGGTTGGAGGAGCAAAGGCAGAGCCTCTAGAGTTATCCTGCGTGCTACCCATGCCATGGGTCCCACCTCTCCAGGTTCAAGGCAACTTTCCTACAGCCAAACCACTCATGGGAATCCCAGGGGATGGTACACCGTGTGATCGGGAAAGCTTTCGAAAGCGCACCTCATTTTTCACCTCCGGGTGCTAGCGTCCGCCATTCCAGCCGCTTGACTAACAATTCCCCCACTTGCAGGATCAGCGTCTTGACACTCCTCTTTCGTAGGCTCTGCAAGTGGTCCGAAGGATGACCTGGAAGACGGGGAACCAATGAGAGACCAGCTGGCGGTGTTCGGACAGGCCCACGTCACTCTAATTTCCCATCACGAAGAGGAATTCACCAAAGGCTCGGCCTGCCTCGCCGCAAGCACAACAGGGCCTGAAGCAATCTGGCGCTATTGCGGCCAGCTCACACCAAAGCGAGCTGCCAAACGGAGCTCTGGGGCACTGCACTTCACAAACCTGCCGAGCTCTAAATGATAACACTCGTCCAAAAACATACTGAGGTAAGGCCACGAAGGGGATTTGAACGCAAGGCAGAATTGCACGAAACGGAGTTCAGGAGGTAGATGGGAATGGCCTTCCCAGCACAGGAAAAGCGGCAGAACGTGGACAATGATGCAGTTGGCCAAAAAGGGCGTATGCGTTTTTTCCTGAATATATTCAGGAAAAAACGCATACGCCCTTTTTGGCCAACCAAGCACCCGGGGAGAGCAAATCGGCACTACACAGAAATCTCACCCCCCCCCCCCGGGCAAAAGAGCCATCCGGAAAATGTCTAAAAACCAGAAAGGCAGGACAGGCCAAGGAGATAAGGGAGCCTTGTTCAGTTGCCGGGAGGGACGCAAAATGCCAACAGCCACTCTGGAGAAGCGTATGCTCGTTCCTAAAACACGTACAGAACAGAACCACAGAGCATAGGGCACCTCCACACGTGGGCCTATATCTTGGGAAAACTAAAAATCAACCAGACGCAGGCACCCCAAAGTTTAGGGCTTCTCTCTTTACAACAACCTCGACTTCGGGACACCCTTCATCTGCCGGGGAAGAGAGAAATGGACCAAGAATTTGTGCTACTTAGGTACGATGGAATATCCCTCAGCCATGGAATCCATGTCATAAGGCTGGTTCCAGCATAATGACTGGATTGAGGTACGATGATGCTAAGTGAAATCTGTCCCACAGAAAAAGAAACTTGGGATATCACTTAGAGAGGGAATGTACAAATCGCTACCCACGACCCGAATGACAAAAGAGAACAGACTCACGCTTTTCGAAAACACACTTAGGCCTGCTTAAGCGGAAAGGTGAGGTGGCGTGATGCATAAAACACGACTTGGAAATGAGCACAGATACCGGTCGGAAAAGCAAATATATAATAGACACCACCTACTCCTTGCTCAGTGAACAGGACTCAACAGCTCCTATTCATCACAGAAGAATATATCAGACTCGTAAGCATCTGAAAACCTAAGTATTGATATCTCTCTGTAAGTGAATCAAGTGTGTGTCAAGCGGCATCAACACAGCACTGAAAATCAGCTAAAGCCCATTCTAAAAATACATTTCCAAAACACAGAAGAAAGAAGCACGGCGAGAGGGAGGGAAATTCTGCCAAAAGGCGTGCAGGGGCTGTGATGCAACCAGGATTGACCACATCGACACCCACAGCGGCAGAAGACATAAGGCTGGATACTCCTCAGGCTGAGAGGATTGCTGAGGTTGGAGGAGCAAAGGCAGAGCCTCTAGAGTTATCCTGCGTGCTACCCATGCCATGGGTCCCACCTCTCCAGGTTCAAGGCAACTTTCCTACAGCCAAACCACTCATGGGAATCCCAGGGGATGGTACACCGTGTGATCGGGAAAGCTTTCGAAAGCGCACCTCATTTTTCACCTCCGGGTGCTAGCGTCCGCCATTCCAGCCGCTTGACTAACAATTCCCCCACTTGCAGGATCAGCGCCTTGACACTCCTCTTTCGTAGGCTCTGCAAGTGGTCCGAAGGATGACCTGGAAGACGGGGAACCAATGAGAGACCAGCTGGCGGTGTTCGGACAGGCCCACGTCACTCTAATTTCCCATCACGAAGAGGAATTCATCAAAGGCTCGGCCTGCCTCGCCGCAAGCACAACAGGGCCTGAAGCAATCTGGCGCTATTGCGGCCAGCTCACACCAAAGCGAGCTGCCAAACGGAGCTCTGGGGCACTGCACTTCACAAACCTGCCGAGCTCTAAATGATAACACTCGTCCAAAAACATACTGAGGTAAGGCCACGAAGGGGATTTGAACGCAAGGCAGAATTGCACGAAACGGAGTTCAGGAGGTAGATGGGAATGGCCTTCCCAGCACAGGAAAAGCGGCAGAACGTGGACAATGATGCAGTTGGCCAAAAAGGGCGTATGCGTTTTTTCCTGAATATATTCAGGAAAAAACGCATACGCCCTTTTTGGCCAACCAAGCACCCGGGGAGAGCAAATCGGCACTACACAGAAATCTCATTCCCGCCCCCCGGCAAAAGAGCCATCCGGAAAATGTCTAAAAACCAGAAAGGCAGGACAGGCCAAGGAGATAAGGGAGCCTTGTTCAGTTGCCGGGAGGGACGCAAAATGCCAACAGCCACTCTGGAGAAGCGTATGCTCGTTCCTAAAACACGTACAGAACAGAACCACAGAGCATAGGGCACCTCCACACGTGGGCCTATATCTTGGGAAAACTAAAAATCAACCAGACGCAGGCACCCCAAAGTTTAGGGCTTCTCTCTTTACAACAACCTCGACTTCGGGACACCCTTCATCTGCCGGGGAAGAGAGAAATGGACCAAGAATTTGTGCTACTTAGGTACGAGGGAATATCCCTCAGCCATGGAATCCATGTCATAAGGCTGGTTCCAGCATAATGACTGGATTGAGGTACGATGATGCTAAGTGAAATCTGTCCCACAGAAAAAGAAACTTGGGATATCACTTAGAGAGGGAATGTACAAATCGCTACCCACGACCCGAATGACAAAAGAGAACAGACTCACGCTTTTCGAAAACACACTTAGGCCTGCTTAAGCGGAAAGGTGAGGTGGCGTGATGCATACAACACGACTTGGAAATGAGCACAGATACCGGTCGGAAAAGCAAATATATAATAGACACCACCTACTCCTTGCTCAGTGAACAGGACTCAACAGCTCCTATTCATCACAGAAGAATATATCAGACTCGTAAGCATCTGAAAACCTAAGTATTGATATCTCTCTGTAAGTGAATCAAGTGTGTGTCAAGCGGCATCAACACAGCACTGAAAATCAGCTAAAGCCCATTCTAAAAATACATTTCCAAAACACAGAAGAAAGAAGCACGGCGAGAGGGAGGGAAATTCTGCCAAAAAGCGTGCAGGGGCTGTGATGCAACCAGGATTGACCACATCTACACACACAGCGGCAGAAGACATGAGGCTGGATACTCCTCAGGCTGAGAGGATTGCTGAGGTTGGAGGAGCAAAGGCAGAGCCTCTAGAGTTATCCTGCGTGCTACCCATTCCATGGGTCCCACCTCTCCAGGTTCAAGGCAACTTTCCTACAGCCAAACCACTCATGGGAATCCCAGGGGATGGTACACCGTGTGATCGGGAAAGCTTTCGAAAGCGCACCTCATTTTTCACCTCCGGGTGCTAGCGTCCGCCATTCCAGCCGCTTGACTAACAATTCCCCCACTTGCAGGATCAGCGTCTTGACACTCCTCTTTCGTAGGCTCTGCAAGTGGTCCGAAGGATGACCTGGAAGACGGGGAACCAATGAGAGACCAGCTGGCGGTGTTCGGACAGGCCCACGTCACTCTAATTTCCCATCACGAAGAGGAATTCACCAAAGGCTCGGCCTGCCTCGCCGCAAGCACAACAGGGCCTGAAGCAATCTGGCGCTATTGCGGCCAGCTCACACCAAAGCGAGCTGCCAAACGGAGCTCTGGGGCACTGCACTTCACAAACCTGCCGAGCTCTAAATGATAACACTCGTCCAAAAACATACTGAGGTAAGGCCACGAAGGGGATTTGAACGCAAGGCAGAATTGCACGAAACGGAGTTCAGGAGGTAGATGGGAATGGCCTTCCCAGCACAGGAAAAGCGGCAGAACGTGGACAATGATGCAGTTGGCCAAAAAGGGCGTATGCGTTTTTTCCTGAATATATTCAGGAAAAAACGCATACGCCCTTTTTGGCCAACCAAGCACCCGGGGAGAGCAAATCGGCACTACAAAGAAATCTCACTCCCCCCCCACGGGCAAAAGAGCCATCCGGAAAATGTCTAAAATCAGAAAGGCAGGACAGGCCAAGGAGATAAGGGAGCCTTGTTCAGTTGCCGGGAGGGACGCAAAATGCCAACAGCCACTCTGGAGAAGCGTATGCTCGTTCCTAAAACACGTACAGAACAGAACCACAGAGCATAGGGCACCTCCACACGTGGGCCTATATCTTGGGAAAACTAAAAATCAACCAGACGCAGGCACCCCAAAGTTTAGGGCTTCTCTCTTTACAACAACCTCGACTTCGGGACACCCTTCATCTGCCGGGGAAGAGAGAAATGGACCAAGAATTTGTGCTACTTAGGTACGAGGGAATATCCCTCAGCCATGGAATCCATGTCATAAGGCTGGTTCCAGCATAATGACTGGATTGAGGTACGATGATGCTAAGTGAAATCTGTCCCACAGAAAAAGAAACTTGGGATATCACTTAGAGAGGGAATGTACAAATCGCTACCCACGACCCGAATGACAAAAGAGAACAGACTCACGCTTTTCGAAAACACACTTAGGCCTGCTTAAGCGGAAAGGTGAGGTGGCGTGATGCATAAAACACGACTTGGAAATGAGCACAGATACCGGTCGGAAAAGCAAATATATAATAGACACCACCTACTCCTTGCTCAGTGAACAGGACTCAACAGCTCCTATTCATCACAGAAGAATATATCAGACTCGTAAGCATCTGAAAACCTAAGTATTGATATCTCTCTGTAAGTGAATCAAGTGTGTCAAGCGGCATCAACACAGCACTGAAAATCAGCTAAAGCCCATTCTAAAAATACATTTCCAAAACACAGAAGAAAGAAGCACGGCGAGAGGGAGGGAAATTCTGCCAAAAAGCGTTCAGGGGCTGTGATGCAACCAGGATTGACCACATCTACACCCACAGCGGCAGAAGACATGAGGCTGGATACTCCTCAGGCTGAGAGGATTGCTGAGGTTGGAGGAGCAAAGGCAGAGCCTCTAGAGTTATCCTGCGTGCTACCCATTCCATGGGTCCCACCTCTCCAGGTTCAAGGCAACTTTCCTACAGCCAAACCACTCATGGGAATCCCAGGGGATGGTACACCGTGTGATCGGGAAAGCTTTCGAAAGCGCACCTCATTTTTCACCTCCGGGTGCTAGCGTCCGCCATTCCAGTCGCTTGACTAACAATTCCCCCACTTGCAGGATCAGCGTCTTGACACTCCTCTTTCGTAGGCTCTGCAAGTGGTCCGAAGGATGACCTGGAAGATGGGGAACCAATGAGAGACCAGCTGGCGGTGTTCGGACAGGCCCACGTCACTCTAATTTCCCATCACGAAGAGGAATTCACCAAAGGCTCGGCCTGCCTCGCCGCAAGCACAACAGGGCCTGAAGCAATCTGGCGCTATTGCGGCCAGCTCACACCAAAGCGAGCTGCCAAACGGAGCTCTGGGGCACTGCACTTCACAAACCTGCCGAGCTCTAAATGATAACACTCGTCCAAAAACATACTGAGGTAAGGCCACGAAGGGGATTTGAACGCAAGGCAGAATTGCACGAAACGGAGTTCAGGAGGTAGATGGGAATGGCCTTCCCAGCACAGGAAAAGCGGCAGAACGTGGACAATGATGCAGTTGGCCAAAAAGGGCGTATGCGTTTTTTCCTGAATATATTCAGGAAAAAACGCATACGCCCTTTTTGGCCAACCAAGCACCCGGGGAGAGCAAATCGGCACTACACAGAAATCTCACCCCCCCCCCCCCGGGCAAAAGAGCCATCCGGAAAATGTCTAAAAACCAGAAAGGCAGGACAGGCCAAGGAGATAAGGGAGCCTTGTTCAGTTGCCGGGAGGGACGCAAAATGCCAACAGCCACTCTGGAGAAGCGTATGCTCGTTCCTAAAACACGTACAGAACAGAACCACAGAGCATAGGGCACCTCCACACGTGGGCCTATATCTTGGGAAAACTAAAAATCAACCAGACGCAGGCACCCCAAAGTTTAGGGCTTCTCTCTTTACAACAACCTCGACTTCGGGACACCCTTCATCTGCCGGGGAAGAGAGAAATGGACCAAGAATTTGTGCTACTTAGGTACGAGGGAATATCCCTCAGCCATGGAATCCATGTCATAAGGCTGGTTCCAGCATAATGACTGGATTGAGGTACGATGATGCTAAGTGAAATCTGTCCCACAGAAAAAGAAACTTGGGATATCACTTAGAGAGGGAATGTACAAATCGCTACCCACGACCCGAATGACAAAAGAGAACAGACTCACGCTTTTCGAAAACACACTTAGGCCTGCTTAAGCGGAAAGGTGAGGTGGCGTGATGCATAAAACACGACTTGGAAATGAGCACAGATACCGGTCGGAAAAGCAAATATATAATAGACACCACCTACTCCTTGCTCAGTGAACAGGACTCAACAGCTCCTATTCATCACAGAAGAATATATCAGACTCGTAAGCATCTGAAAACCTAAGTATTGATATCTCTCTGTAAGTGAATCAAGTGTGTGTCAAGCGGCATCAACACAGCACTGAAAATCAGCTAAAGCCCATTCTAAAAATACATTTCCAAAACACAGAAGAAAGAAGCACGGCGAGAGGGAGGGAAATTCTGCCAAAAAGCGTGCAGGGGCTGTGATGCAACCAGGATTGACCACATCTACACACACAGCGGCAGAAGACATGAGGCTGGATACTCCTCAGGCTGAGAGGATTGCTGAGGTTGGAGGAGCAAAGGCAGAGCCTCTAGAGTTATCCTGCGTGCTACCCATTCCATGGGTCCCACCTCTCCAGGTTCAAGGCAACTTTCCTACAGCCAAACCACTCATGGGAATCCCAGGGGATGGTACACCGTGTGATCGGGAAAGCTTTCGAAAGCGCACCTCATTTTTCACCTCCGGGTGCTAGCGTCCGCCATTCCAGTCGCTTGACTAACAATTCCCCCACTTGCAGGATCAGCGTCTTGACACTCCTCTTTCGTAGGCTCTGCAAGTGGTCCGAAGGATGACCTGGAAGACGGGGAACCAATGAGAGACCAGCTGGCGGTGTTCGGACAGGCCCACGTCACTCTAATTTCCCATCACGAAGAGGAATTCACCAAAGGCTCGGCCTGCCTCGCCGCAAGCACAACAGGGCCTGAAGCAATCTGGCGCTATTGCGGCCAGCTCACACCAAAGCGAGCTGCCAAACGGAGCTCTGGGGCACTGCACTTCACAAACCTGCCGAGCTCTAAATGATAACACTCGTCCAAAAACATACTGAGGTAAGGCCACGAAGGGGATTTGAACGCAAGGCAGAATTGCACGAAACGGAGTTCAGGAGGTAGATGGGAATGGCCTTCCCAGCACAGGAAAAGCGGCAGAACGTGGACAATGATGCAGTTGGCCAAAAAGGGCGTATGCGTTTTTTCCTGAATATATTCAGGAAAAAACGCATACGCCCTTTTTGGCCAACCAAGCACCCGGGGAGAGCAAATCGGCACTACACAGAAATCTCACCCCCCCCCCCCCGGGCAAAAGAGCCATCCGGAAAATGTCTAAAAACCAGAAAGGCAGGACAGGCCAAGGAGATAAGGGAGCCTTGTTCAGTTGCCGGGAGGGACGCAAAATGCCAACAGCCACTCTGGAGAAGCGTATGCTCGTTCCTAAAACACGTACAGAACAGAACCACAGAGCATAGGGCACCTCCACACGTGGGCCTATATCTTGGGAAAACTAAAAATCAACCAGACGCAGGCACCCCAAAGTTTAGGGCTTCTCTCTTTACAACAACCTCGACTTCGGGACACCCTTCATCTGCCGGGGAAGAGAGAAATGGACCAAGAATTTGTGCTACTTAGGTACGAGGGAATATCCCTCAGCCATGGAATCCATGTCATAAGGCTGGTTCCAGCATAATGACTGGATTGAGGTACGATGATGCTAAGTGAAATCTGTCCCACAGAAAAAGAAACTTGGGATATCACTTAGAGAGGGAATGTACAAATCGCTACCCACGACCCGAATGACAAAAGAGAACAGACTCACGCTTTTCGAAAACACACTTAGGCCTGCTTAAGCGGAAAGGTGAGGTGGCGTGATGCATAAAACACGACTTGGAAATGAGCACAGATACCGGTCGGAAAAGCAAATATATAATAGACACCACCTACTCCTTGCTCAGTGAACAGGACTCAACAGCTCCTATTCATCACAGAAGAATATATCAGACTCGTAAGCATCTGAAAACCTAAGTATTGATATCTCTCTGTAAGTGAATCAAGTGTGTGTCAAGCGGCATCAACACAGCACTGAAAATCAGCTAAAGCCCATTCTAAAAATACATTTCCAAAACACAGAAGAAAGAAGCACGGCGAGAGGGAGGGAAATTCTGCCAAAATGCGTTCAGGGGCTGTGATGCAACCAGGATTGACCACATCGACACCCACAGCGCCAGAAGACATAAGGCTGGATACTCCTCAGGCTGAGAGGATTGCTGAGGTTGGAGGAGCAAAGGCAGAGCCTCTAGAGTTATCCTGCGTGCTACCCATTCCATGGGTCCCACCTCTCCAGGTTCAAGGCAACTTTCCTACAGCCAAACCACTCATGGGAATCCCAGGGGATGGTACACCGTGTGATCGGGAAAGCTTTCGAAAGCGCACCTCATTTTTCACCTCCGGGTGCTAGCGTCCGCCATTCCAGCCGCTTGACTAACAATTCCCCCACTTGCAGGATCAGCGTCTTGACACTCCTCTTTCGTAGGCTCTGCAAGTGGTCCGAAGGATGACCTGGAAGACGGGGAACCAATGAGAGACCAGCTGGCGGTGTTCGGACAGGCCCACGTCACTCTAATTTCCCATCACGAAGAGGAATTCACCAAAGGCTCGGCCTGCCTCGCCACAAGCACAACAGGGCCTGAAGCAATCTGGCGCTATTGCGGCCAGCTCACACCAAAGCGAGCTGCCAAACGGAGCTCTGGGGCACTGCACTTCACAAACCTGCCGAGCTCTAAATGATAACACTCGTCCAAAAACATACTGAGGTAAGGCCACGAAGGGGATTTGAACGCAAGGCAGAATTGCACGAAACGGAGTTCAGGAGGTAGATGGGAATGGCCTTCCCAGCACAGGAAAAGCGGCAGAACGTGGACAATGATGCAGTTGGCCAAAAAGGGCGTATGCGTTTTTTCCTGAATATATTCAGGAAAAAACGCATACGCCCTTTTTGGCCAACCAAGCACCCGGGGAGAGCAAATCGGCACTACACAGAAATCTCACCCCCCCCCCCCCCGGGCAAAAGAGCCATCCGGAAAATGTCTAAAAACCAGAAAGGCAGGACAGGCCAAGGAGATAAGGGAGCCTTGTTCAGTTGCCGGGAGGGACGCAAAATGCCAACAGCCACTCTGGAGAAGCGTATGCTCGTTCCTAAAACACGTACAGAACAGAACCACAGAGCATAGGGCACCTCCACACGTGGGCCTATATCTTGGGAAAACTAAAAATCAACCAGACGCAGGCACCCCAAAGTTTAGGGCTTCTCTCTTTACAACAACCTCGACTTCGGGACACCCTTCATCTGCCGGGGAAGAGAGAAATGGACCAAGAATTTGTGCTACTTAGGTACGAGGGAATATCCCTCAGCCATGGAATCCATGTCATAAGGCTGGTTCCAGCATAATGAGTGGATTGAGGTACGATGATGCTAAGTGAAATCTGTCCCACAGAAAAAGAAACTTGGGATATCACTTAGAGAGGGAATGTACAAATCGCTACCCACGACCCGAATGACAAAAGAGAACAGACTCACGCTTTTCGAAAACACACTTAGGCCTGCTTAAGCGGAAAGGTGAGGTGGCGTGATGCATAAAACACGACTTGGAAATGAGCACAGATACCGGTCGGAAAAGCAAATATATAATAGACACCACCTACTCCTTGCTCAGTGAACAGGACTCAACAGCTCCTATTCATCACAGAAGAATATATCAGACTCGTAAGCATCTGAAAACCTAAGTATTGATATCTCTCTGTAAGTGAATCAAGTGTGTGTCAAGCGGCATCAACACAGCACTGAAAATCAGCTAAAGCCCATTCTAAAAATACATTTCCAAAACACAGAAGAAAGAAGCACGGCGAGAGGGAGGGAAATTCTGCCAAAATGCGTTCAGGGGCTGTGATGCAACCAGGATTGACCACATCGACACCCACAGCGCCAGAAGACATAAGGCTGGATACTCCTCAGGCTGAGAGGATTGCTGAGGTTGGAGGAGCAAAGGCAGAGCCTCTAGAGTTATCCTGCGTGCTACCCATTCCATGGGTCCCACCTCTCCAGGTTCAAGGCAACTTTCCTACAGCCAAACCACTCATGGGAATCCCAGGGGATGGTACACCGTGTGATCGGGAAAGCTTTCGAAAGCGCACCTCATTTTTCACCTCCGGGTGCTAGCGTCCGCCATTCCAGCCGCTTGACTAACAATTCCCCCACTTGCAGGATCAGCGTCTTGACACTCCTCTTTCGTAGGCTCTGCAAGTGGTCCGAAGGATGACCTGGAAGACGGGGAACCAATGAGAGACCAGCTGGCGGTGTTCGGACAGGCCCACGTCACTCTAATTTCCCATCACGAAGAGGAATTCACCAAAGGCTCGGCCTGCCTCGCCGCAAGCACAACAGGGCCTGAAGCAATCTGGCGCTATTGCGGCCAGCTCACACCAAAGCGAGCTGCCAAACGGAGCTCTGGGGCACTGCACTTCACAAACCTGCCGAGCTCTAAATGATAACACTCGTCCAAAAACATACTGAGGTAAGGCCACGAAGGGGATTTGAACGCAAGGCAGAATTGCACGAAACGGAGTTCAGGAGGTAGATGGGAATGGCCTTCCCAGCACAGGAAAAGCGGCAGAACGTGGACAATGATGCAGTTGGCCAAAAAGGGCGTATGCGTTTTTTCCTGAATATATTCAGGAAAAAACGCATACGCCCTTTTTGGCCAACCAAGCACCCGGGGAGAGCAAATCGGCACTACACAGAAATCTCACCCCCCCCCCCCCCCCGGGCAAAAGAGCCATCCGGAAAATGTCTAAAAACCAGAAAGGCAGGACAGGCCAAGGAGATAAGGGAGCCTTGTTCAGTTGCCGGGAGGGACGCAAAATGCCAACAGCCACTCTGGAGAAGCGTATGCTCGTTCCTAAAACACGTACAGAACAGAACCACAGAGCGTAGGGCACCTCCACACGTGGGCCTATATCTTGGGAAAACTAAAAATCAACCAGACGCAGGCACCCCAAAGTTTAGGGCTTCTCTCTTTACAACAACCTCGACTTCGGGACACCCTTCATCGGCCGGGGAAGAGAGAAATGGACCAAGAATTTGTGCTACTTAGGTACGAGGGAATATCCCTCAGCCATGGAATCCATGTCATAAGGCTGGTTCCAGCATAATGACTGGATTGAGGTACGATGATGCTAAGTGAAATCTGTCCCACAGAAAAAGAAACTTGGGATATCACTTAGAGAGGGAATGTACAAATCGCTACCCACGACCCGAATGACAAAAGAGAACAGACTCACGCTTTTCGAAAACACACTTAGGCCTGCTTAAGCGGAAAGGTGAGGTGGCGTGATGCATAAAACACGACTTGGAAATGAGCACAGATACCGGTCGGAAAAGCAAATATATAATAGACACCACCTACTCCTTGCTCAGTGAACAGGACTCAACAGCTCCTATTCATCACAGAAGAATATATCAGACTCGTAAGCATCTGAAAACCTAAGTATTGATATCTCTCTGTAAGTGAATCAAGTGTGTGTCAAGCGGCATCAACACAGCACTGAAAATCAGCTAAAGCCCATTCTAAAAATACATTTCCAAAACACAGAAGAAAGAAGCACGGCGAGAGGGACGGAAATTCTGCCAAAAAGCGTTCAGGGGCTGTGATGCAACCAGGATTGACCACATCGACACCCACAGCGGCAGAAGACATGAGGCTGGATACTCCTCAGGCTGAGAGGATTGCTGAGGTTGGAGGAGCAAAGGCAGAGCCTCTAGAGTTATCCTGCGTGCTACCCATTCCATGGGTCCCACCTCTCCAGGTTCAAGGCAACTTTCCTACAGCCAAACCACTCATGGGAATCCCAGGGGATGGTACACCGTGTGATCGGGAAAGCTTTCGAAAGCGCACCTCATTTTTCACCTCCGGGTGCTAGCGTCCGCCATTCCAGCCGCTTGACTAACAATTCCCCCACTTGCAGGATCAGCGTCTTGACACTCCTCTTTCGTAGGCTCTGCAAGTGGTCCGAAGGATGACCTGGAAGACGGGGAACCAATGAGAGACCAGCTGGCGGTGTTCGGACAGGCCCACGTCACTCTAATTTCCCATCACGAAGAGGAATTCACCAAAGGCTCGGCCTGCCTCGCCGCAAGCACAACAGGGCCTGAAGCAATCTGGCGCTATTGCGGCCAGCTCACACCAAAGCGAGCTGCCAAACGGAGCTCTGGGGCACTGCACTTCACAAACCTGCCGAGCTCTAAATGATAACACTCGTCCAAAAACATACTGAGGTAAGGCCACGAAGGGGATTTGAACGCAAGGCAGAATTGCACGAAACGGAGTTCAGGAGGTAGATGGGAATGGCCTTCCCAGCACAGGAAAAGCGGCAGAACGTGGACAATGATGCAGTTGGCCAAAAAGGGCGTATGCGTTTTTTCCTGAATATATTCAGGAAAAAACGCATACGCCCTTTTTGGCCAACCAAGCACCCGGGGAGAGCAAATCGGCACTACAAAGAAATCTCACTCCCCCCCCCCGGGCAAAAGAGCCATCCGGAAAATGTCTAAAAACCAGAAAGGCAGGACAGGCCAAGGAGATAAGGGAGCCTTGTTCAGTTGCCGGGAGGGACGCAAAATGCCAACAGCCACTCTGGAGAAGCGTATGCTCGTTCCTAAAACACGTACAGAACAGAACCACAGAGCGTAGGGCACCTCCACACGTGGGCCTATATCTTGGGAAAACTAAAAATCAACCAGACGCAGGCACCCCAAAGTTTAGGGCTTCTCTCTTTACAACAACCTCGACTTCGGGACACCCTTCATCGGCCGGGGAAGAGAGAAATGGACCAAGAATTTGTGCTACTTAGGTACGAGGGAATATCCCTCAGCCATGGAATCCATGTCATAAGGCTGGTTCCAGCATAATGACTGGATTGAGGTACGATGATGCTAAGTGAAATCTGTCCCACAGAAAAAGAAACTTGGGATATCACTTAGAGAGGGAATGTACAAATCGCTACCCACGACCCGAATGACAAAAGAGAACAGACTCACGCTTTTCGAAAACACACTTAGGCCTGCTTAAGCGGAAAGGTGAGGTGGCGTGATGCATAAAACACGACTTGGAAATGAGCACAGATACCGGTCGGAAAAGCAAATATATAATAGACACCACCTACTCCTTGCTCAGTGAACAGGACTCAACAGCTCCTATTCATCACAGAAGAATATATCAGACTCGTAAGCATCTGAAAACCTAAGTATTGATATCTCTCTGTAAGTGAATCAAGTGTGTGTCAAGCGGCATCAACACAGCACTGAAAATCAGCTAAAGCCCATTCTAAAAATACATTTCCAAAACACAGAAGAAAGAAGCACGGCGAGAGGGAGGGAAATTCTGCCAAAAAGCGTTCAGGGGCTGTGATGCAACCAGGATTGACCACATCGACACCCACAGCGGCAGAAGACATGAGGCTGGATACTCCTCAGGCTGAGAGGATTGCTGAGGTTGGAGGAGCAAAGGCAGAGCCTCTAGCGTTATCCTACGTGCTACCCATTCCATGGGTCCCACCTCTCCAGGTTCAAGGCAACTTTCCTACAGCCAAACCACTCATGGGAATCCCAGGGGATGGTACACCGTGTGATCGGGAAAGCTTTCGAAAGCGCACCTCATTTTTCACCTCCGGGTGCTAGCGTCCGCCATTCCAGCCGCTTGACTAACAATTCCCCCACTTGCAGGATCAGCGTCTTGACACTCCTCTTTCGTAGGCTCTGCAAGTGGTCCGAAGGATGACCTGGAAGACGGGGAACCAATGAGAGACCAGCTGGCGGTGTTCGGACAGGCCCACGTCACTCTAATTTCCCATCACGAAGAGGAATTCACCAAAGGCTCGGCCTGCCTCGCCGCAAGCACAACAGGGCCTGAAGCAATCTGGCGCTATTGCGGCCAGCTCACACCAAAGCGAGCTGCCAAACGGAGCTCTGGGGCACTGCACTTCACAAACCTGCCGAGCTCTAAATGATAACACTCGTCCAAAAACATACTGAGGTAAGGCCACGAAGGGGATTTGAACGCAAGGCAGAATTGCACGAAACGGAGTTCAGGAGGTAGATGGGAATGGCCTTCCCAGCACAGGAAAAGCGGCAGAACGTGGACAATGATGCAGTTGGCCAAAAAGGGCGTATGCGTTTTTTCCTGAATATATTCAGGAAAAAACGCATACGCCCTTTTTGGCCAACCAAGCACCCGGGGAGAGCAAATCGGCACTACAAAGAAATCTCACCCCCCCCCCCCGGGCAAAAGAGCCATCCGGAAAATGTCTAAAAACCAGAAAGGCAGGACAGGCCAAGGAGATAAGGGAGCCTTGTTCAGTTGCCGGGAGGGACGCAAAATGCCAACAGCCACTCTGGAGAAGCGTATGCTCGTTCCTAAAACACGTACAGAACAGAACCACAGAGCGTAGGGCACCTCCACACGTGGGCCTATATCTTGGGAAAACTAAAAATCAACCAGACGCAGGCACCCCAAAGTTTAGGGCTTCTCTCTTTACAACAACCTCGACTTCGGGACACCCTTCATCTGCCGGGGAAGAGAGAAATGGACCAAGAATTTGTGCTACTTAGGTACGAGGGAATATCCCTCAGCCATGGAATCCATGTCATAAGGCTGGTTCCAGCATAATGACTGGATTGAGGTACGATGATGCTAAGTGAAATCTGTCCCACAGAAAAAGAAACTTGGGATATCACTTAGAGAGGGAATGTACAAATCGCTACCCACGACCCGAATGACAAAAGAGAACAGACTCACGCTTTTCGAAAACACACTTAGGCCTGCTTAAGCGGAAAGGTGAGGTGGCGTGATGCATAAAACACGACTTGGAAATGAGCACAGATACCGGTCGGAAAAGCAAATATATAATAGACACCACCTACTCCTTGCTCAGTGAACAGGACTCAACAGCTCCTATTCATCACAGAAGAATATATCAGACTCGTAAGCATCTGAAAACCTAAGTATTGATATCTCTCTGTAAGTGAATCAAGTGTGTGTCAAGCGGCATCAACACAGCACTGAAAATCAGCTAAAGCCCATTCTAAAAATACATTTCCAAAACACAGAAGAAAGAAGCACGGCGAGAGGGAGGGAAATTCTGCCAAAAAGCGTTCAGGGGCTGTGATGCAACCAGGATTGACCACATCGACACCCACAGCGGCAGAAGACATGAGGCTGGATACTCCTCAGGCTGAGAGGATTGCTGAGGTTGGAGGAGCAAAGGCAGAGCCTCTAGCGTTATCCTGCGTGCTACCCATTCCATGGGTCCCACCTCTCCAGGTTCAAGGCAACTTTCCTACAGCCAAACCACTCATGGGAATCCCAGGGGATGGTACACCGTGTGATCGGGAAAGCTTTCGAAAGCGCACCTCATTTTTCACCTCCGGGTGCTAGCGTCCGCCATTCCAGCCGCTTGACTAACAATTCCCCCACTTGCAGGATCAGCGTCTTGACACTCCTCTTTCGTAGGCTCTGCAAGTGGTCCGAAGGATGACCTGGAAGACGGGGAACCAATGAGAGACCAGCTGGCGGTGTTCGGACAGGCCCACGTCACTCTAATTTCCCATCACGAAGAGGAATTCACCAAAGGCTCGGCCTGCCTCGCCGCAAGCACAACAGGGCCTGAAGCAATCTGGCGCTATTGCGGCCAGCTCACACCAAAGCGAGCTGCCAAACGGAGCTCTGGGGCACTGCACTTCACAAACCTGCCGAGCTCTAAATGATAACACTCGTCCAAAAACATACTGAGGTAAGGCCACGAAGGGGATTTGAACGCAAGGCAGAATTGCACGAAACGGAGTTCAGGAGGTAGATGGGAATGGCCTTCCCAGCACAGGAAAAGCGGCAGAACGTGGACAATGATGCAGTTGGCCAAAAAGGGCGTATGCGTTTTTTCCTGAATGTATTCAGGAAAAAACGCATACGCCCTTTTTGGCCAACCAAGCACCCGGGGAGAGCAAATCGGCACTACAAAGAAATCTCACTCCCCCCCCCCGGGCAAAAGAGCCATCCGGAAAATGTCTAAAAACCAGAAAGGCAGGACAGGCCAAGGAGATAAGGGAGCCTTGTTCAGTTGCCGGGAGGGACGCAAAATGCCAACAGCCACTCTGGAGAAGCGTATGCTCGTTCCTAAAACACGTACAGAACAGAACCACAGAGCGTAGGGCACCTCCACACGTGGGCCTATATCTTGGGAAAACTAAAAATCAACCAGACGCAGGCACCCCAAAGTTTAGGGCTTCTCTCTTTACAACAACCTCGACTTCGGGACACCCTTCATCTGCCGGGGAAGAGAGAAATGGACCAAGAATTTGTGCTACTTAGGTACGAGGGAATATCCCTCAGCCATGGAATCCATGTCATAAGGCTGGTTCCAGCATAATGAGTGGATTGAGGTACGATGATGCTAAGTGAAATCTGTCCCACAGAAAAAGAAACTTGGGATATCACTTAGAGAGGGAATGTACAAATCGCTACCCACGACCCGAATGACAAAAGAGAACAGACTCACGCTTTTCGAAAACACACTTAGGCCTGCTTAAGCGGAAAGGTGAGGTGGCGTGATGCATAAAACACGACTTGGAAATGAGCACAGATACCGGTCGGAAAAGCAAATATATAATAGACACCACCTACTCCTTGCTCAGTGAACAGGACTCAACAGCTCCTATTCATCACAGAAGAATATATCAGACTCGTAAGCATCTGAAAACCTAAGTATTGATATCTCTCTGTAAGTGAATCAAGTGTGTGTCAAGCGGCATCAACACAGCACTGAAAATCAGCTAAAGCCCATTCTAAAAATACATTTCCAAAACACAGAAGAAAGAAGCACGGCGAGAGGGAGGGAAATTCTGCCAAAAAGCGTGCAGGGGCTGTGATGCAACCAGGATTGACCACATCGACACCCACAGCGGCAGAAGACATGAGGCTGGATACTCCTCAGGCTGAGAGGATTGCTGAGGTTGGAGGAGCAAAGGCAGAGCCTCTAGAGTTATCCTGCGTGCTACCCATTCCATGGGTCCCACCTCTCCAGGTTCAAGGCAACTTTCCTACAGCCAAACCACTCATGGGAATCCCAGGGGATGGTACACCGTGTGATCGGGAAAGCTTTCGAAAGCGCACCTCATTTTTCACCTCCGGGTGCTAGCGTCCGCCATTCCAGCCGCTTGACTAACAATTCCCCCACTTGCAGGATCAGCGTCTTGACACTCCTCTTTCGTAGGCTCTGCAAGTGGTCCGAAGGATGACCTGGAAGACGGGGAACCAATGAGAGACCAGCTGGCGGTGTTCGGACAGGCCCACGTCACTCTAATTTCCCATCACGAAGAGGAATTCACCAAAGGCTCGGCCTGCCTCGCCGCAAGCACAACAGGGCCTGAAGCAATCTGGCGCTATTGCGGCCAGCTCACACCAAAGCGAGCTGCCAAACGGAGCTCTGGGGCACTGCACTTCACAAACCTGCCGAGCTCTAAATGATAACACTCGTCCAAAAACATACTGAGGTAAGGCCACGAAGGGGATTTGAACGCAAGGCAGAATTGCACGAAACGGAGTTCAGGAGGTAGATGGGAATGGCCTTCCCAGCACAGGAAAAGCGGCAGAACGTGGACAATGATGCAGTTGGCCAAAAAGGGCGTATGCGTTTTTTCCTGAATGTATTCAGGAAAAAACGCATACGCCCTTTTTGGCCAACCAAGCACCCGGGGAGAGCAAATCGGCACTACAAAGAAATCTCACCCCCCCCCCCCGGGCAAAAGAGCCATCCGGAAAATGTCTAAAAACCAGAAAGGCAGGACAGGCCAAGGAGATAAGGGAGCCTTGTTCAGTTGCCGGGAGGGACGCAAAATGCCAACAGCCACTCTGGAGAAGCGTATGCTCGTTCCTAAAACACGTACAGAACAGAACCACAGAGCGTAGGGCACCTCCACACGTGGGCCTATATCTTGGGAAAACTAAAAATCAACCAGACGCAGGCACCCCAAAGTTTAGGGCTTCTCTCTTTACAACAACCTCGACTTCGGGACACCCTTCATCTGCCGGGGAAGAGAGAAATGGACCAAGAATTTGTGCTACTTAGGTACGAGGGAATATCCCTCAGCCATGGAATCCATGTCATAAGGCTGGTTCCAGCATAATGAGTGGATTGAGGTACGATGATGCTAAGTGAAATCTGTCCCACAGAAAAAGAAACTTGGGATATCACTTAGAGAGGGAATGTACAAATCGCTACCCACGACCCGAATGACAAAAGAGAACAGACTCACGCTGTTCGAAAACACACTTAGGCCTGCTTAAGCGGAAAGGTGAGGTGGCGTGATGCATAAAACACGACTTGGAAACGAGCACAGATACCGGTCGGAAAAGCAAATATATAATAGACACCACCTACTCCTTGCTCAGTGAACAGGACTCAACAGCTCCTATTCATCACAGAAGAATATATCAGACTCGTAAGCATCTGAAAACCTAAGTATTGATATCTCTCTGTAAGTGAATCAAGTGTGTGTCAAGCGGCATCAACACAGCACTGAAAATCAGCTAAAGCCCATTCTAAAAATACATTTCCAAAACACAGAAGAAAGAAGCACGGCGAGAGGGAGGGAAATTCTGCCAAAAAGCGTGCAGGGGCTGTGATGCAACCAGGATTGACCACATCTACACCCACAGCGGCATAACACATAAGGCTGGATACTCCTCAGGCTGAGAGGATTGCTGAGGTTGGAGGAGCAAAGGCAGAGCCTCTAGAGTTATCCTGCGTGCTACCCATTCCATGGGTCCCACCTCTCCAGGTTCAAGGCAACTTTCCTACAGCCAAACCACTCATGGGAATCCCAGGGGATGGTACACCGTGTGATCGGGAAAGCTTTCGAAAGCGCACCTCATTTTTCACCTCCGGGTGCTAGCGTCCGCCATTCCAGCCGCTTGACTAACAATTCCCCCACTTGCAGGATCAGCGTCTTGACACTCCTCTTTCGTAGGCTCTGCAAGTGGTCCGAAGGATGACCTGGAAGACGGGGAACCAATGAGAGACCAGCTGGCGGTGTTCGGACAGGCCCACGTCACTCTAATTTCCCATCACGAAGAGGAATTCACCAAAGGCTCGGCCTGCCTCGCCGCAAGCACAACAGGGCCTGAAGCAATCTGGCGCTATTGCGGCCAGCTCACACCAAAGCGAGCTGCCAAACGGAGCTCTGGGGCACTGCACTTCACAAACCTGCCGAGCTCTAAATGATAACACTCGTCCAAAAACATACTGAGGTAAGGCCACGAAGGGGATTTGAACGCAAGGCAGAATTGCACGAAACGGAGTTCAGGAGGTAGATGGGAATGGCCTTCCCAGCACAGGAAAAGCGGCAGAACGTGGACAATGATGCAGTTGGCCAAAAAGGGCGTATGCGTTTTTTTCCTGAATATATTCAGGAAAAAACGCATACGCCCTTTTTGGCCAACCAAGCACCCGGGGAGAGCAAATCGGCACTACAAAGAAATCTCACCACCCCCCCCGGGCAAAAGAGCCATCCGGAAAATGTCTAAAAACCAGAAAGGCAGGACAGGCCAAGGAGATAAGGGAGCCTTGTTCAGTTGCCGGGAGGGACGCAAAATGCCAACAGCCACTCTGGAGAAGCGTATGCTCGTTCCTAAAACACGTACAGAACAGAACCACAGAGCATAGGGCACCTCCACACGTGGGCCTATATCTTGGGAAAACTAAAAATCAACCAGACGCAGGCACCCCAATGTTTAGGGCTTCTCTCTTTACAACAACCTCGACTTCGGGACACCCTTCATCTGCCGGGGAAGAGAGAAATGGACCAAGAATTTGTGCTACTTAGGTACGAGGGAATATCCCTCAGCCATGGAATCCATGTCATAAGGCTGGTTCCAGCATAATGAGTGGATTGAGGTACGATGATGCTAAGTGAAATCTGTCCCACAGAAAAAGAAACTTGGGATATCACTTAGAGAGGGAATGTACAAATCGCTACCCACGACCCGAATGACAAAAGAGAACAGACTCACGCTGTTCGAAAACACACTTAGGCCTGCTTAAGCGGAAAGGTGAGGTGGCGTGATGCATAAAACACGACTTGGAAACGAGCACAGATACCGGTCGGAAAAGCAAATATATAATAGACACCACCTACTCCTTGCTCAGTGAACAGGACTCAACAGCTCCTATTCATCACAGAAGAATATATCAGACTCGTAAGCATCTGAAAACCTAAGTATTGATATCTCTCTGTAAGTGAATCAAGTGTGTGTCAAGCGGCATCAACACAGCACTGAAAATCAGCTAAAGCCCATTCTAAAAATACATTTCCAAAACACAGAAGAAAGAAGCACGGCGAGAGGGAGGGAAATTCTGCCAAAAAGCGTTCAGGGGCTGTGATGCAACCAGGATTGACCACATCTACACCCACAGCGGCATAACACATAAGGCTGGATACTCCTCAGGCTGAGAGGATTGCTGAGGTTGGAGGAGCAAAGGCAGAGCCTCTAGAGTTATCCTGCGTGCTACCCATTCCATGGGTCCCACCTCTCCAGGTTCAAGGCAACTTTCCTACAGCCAAACCACTCATGGGAATCCCAGGGGATGGTACACCGTGTGATCGGGAAAGCTTTCGAAAGCGCACCTCATTTGTCACCTCCGGGTGCTAGCGTCCGCCATTCCAGCCGCTTGACTAACAATTCCCCCACTTGCAGGATCAGCGTCTTGACACTCCTCTTTCGTAGGCTCTGCAAGTGGTCCGAAGGATGACCTGGAAGACGGGGAACCAATGAGAGACCAGCTGGCGGTGTTCGGACAGGCCCACGTCACTCTAATTTCCCATCACGAAGAGGAATTCACCAAAGGCTCGGCCTGCCTCGCCGCAAGCACAACAGGGCCTGAAGCAATCTGGCGCTATTGCGGCCAGCTCACACCAAAGCGAGCTGCCAAACGGAGCTCTGGGGCACTGCACTTCACAAACCTGCCGAGCTCTAAATGATAACACTCGTCCAAAAACATACTGAGGTAAGGCCACGAAGGGGATTTGAACGCAAGGCAGAATTGCACGAAACGGAGTTCAGGAGGTAGATGGGAATGGCCTTCCCAGCACAGGAAAAGCGGCAGAACGTGGACAATGATGCAGTTGGCCAAAAAGGGCGTATGCGTTTTTTTCCTGAATATATTCAGGAAAAAACGCATACGCCCTTTTTGGCCAACCAAGCACCCGGGGAGAGCAAATCGGCACTACAAAGAAATCTCACCACCCCCCCCGGGCAAAAGAGCCATCCGGAAAATGTCTAAAAACCAGAAAGGCAGGACAGGCCAAGGAGATAAGGGAGCCTTGTTCAGTTGCCGGGAGGGACGCAAAATGCCAACAGCCACTCTGGAGAAGCGTATGCTCGTTCCTAAAACACGTACAGAACAGAACCACAGAGCATAGGGCACCTCCACACGTGGGCCTATATCTTGGGAAAACTAAAAATCAACCAGACGCAGGCACCCCAAAGTTTAGGGCTTCTCTCTTTACAACAACCTCGACTTCGGGACACCCTTCATCTGCCGGGGAAGAGAGAAATGGACCAAGAATTTGTGCTACTTAGGTACGAGGGAATATCCCTCAGCCATGGAATCCATGTCATAAGGCTGGTTCCAGCATAATGAGTGGATTGAGGTACGATGATGCTAAGTGAAATCTGTCCCACAGAAAAAGAAACTTGGGATATCACTTAGAGAGGGAATGTACAAATCGCTACCCACGACCCGAATGACAAAAGAGAACAGACTCACGCTGTTCGAAAACACACTTAGGCCTGCTTAAGCGGAAAGGTGAGGTGGCGTGATGCATAAAACACGACTTGGAAACGAGCACAGATACCGGTCGGAAAAGCAAATATATAATAGACACCACCTACTCCTTGCTCAGTGAACAGGACTCAACAGCTCCTATTCATCACAGAAGAATATATCAGACTCGTAAGCATCTGAAAACCTAAGTATTGATATCTCTCTGTAAGTGAATCAAGTGTGTGTCAAGCGGCATCAACACAGCACTGAAAATCAGCTAAAGCCCATTCTAAAAATACATTTCCAAAACACAGAAGAAAGAAGCACGGCGAGAGGGAGGGAAATTCTGCCAAAAAGCGTTCAGGGGCTGTGATGCAACCAGGATTGACCACATCGACACCCACAGCGGCAGAAGACATGAGGCTGGATACTCCTCAGGCTGAGAGGATTGCTGAGGTTGGAGGAGCAAAGGCAGAGCCTCTAGAGTTATCCTGCGTGCTACCCATTCCATGGGTCCCACCTCTCCAGGTTCAAGGCAACTTTCCTACAGCCAAACCACTCATGGGAATCCCAGGGGATGGTACACCGTGTGATCGGGAAAGCTTTCGAAAGCGCACCTCATTTGTCACCTCCGGGTGCTAGCGTCCGCCATTCCAGCCGCTTGACTAACAATTCCCCCACTTGCAGGATCAGCGTCTTGACACTCCTCTTTCGTAGGCTCTGCAAGTGGTCCGAAGGATGACCTGGAAGACGGGGAACCAATGAGAGACCAGCTGGCGGTGTTCGGACAGGCCCACGTCACTCTAATTTCCCATCACGAAGAGGAATTCACCAAAGGCTCGGCCTGCCTCGCCGCAAGCACAACAGGGCCTGAAGCAATCTGGCGCTATTGCGGCCAGCTCACACCAAAGCGAGCTGCCAAACGGAGCTCTGGGGCACTGCACTTCACAAACCTGCCGAGCTCTAAATGATAACACTCGTCCAAAAACATACTGAGGTAAGGCCACGAAGGGGATTTGAACGCAAGGCAGAATTGCACGAAACGGAGTTCAGGAGGTAGATGGGAATGGCCTTCCCAGCACAGGAAAAGCGGCAGAACGTGGACAATGATGCAGTTGGCCAAAAAGGGCGTATGCGTTTTTTCCTGAATATATTCAGGAAAAAACGCATACGCCCTTTTTGGCCAACCAAGCACCCGGGGAGAGCAAATCGGCACTACAAAGAAATCTCACTCCCCCCCCGGGCAAAAGAGCCATCCGGAAAATGTCTAAAAACCAGAAAGGCAGGACAGGCCAAGGAGATAAGGGAGCCTTGTTCAGTTGCCGGGAGGGACGCAAAATGCCAACAGCCACTCTGGAGAAGCGTATGCTCGTTCCTAAAACACGTACAGAACAGAACCACAGAGCGTAGGGCACCTCCACACGTGGGCCTATATCTTGGGAAAACTAAAAATCAACCAGACGCAGGCACCCCAAAGTTTAGGGCTTCTCTCTTTACAACAACCTCGACTTCGGGACACCCTTCATCGGCCGGGGAAGAGAGAAATGGACCAAGAATTTGTGCTACTTAGGTACGAGGGAATATCCCTCAGCCATGGAATCCATGTCATAAGGCTGGTTCCAGCATAATGAGTGGATTGAGGTACGATGATGCTAAGTGAAATCTGTCCCACAGAAAAAGAAACTTGGGATATCACTTAGAGAGGGAATGTACAAATCGCTACCCACGACCCGAATGACAAAAGAGAACAGACTCACGCTTTTCGAAAACACACTTAGGCCTGCTTAAGCGGAAAGGTGAGGTGGCGTGATGCATAAAACACGACTTGGAAACGAGCACAGATACCGGTCGGAAAAGCAAATATATAATAGACACCACCTACTCCTTGCTCAGTGAACAGGACTCAACAGCTCCTATTCATCACAGAAGAATATATCAGACTCGTAAGCATCTGAAAACCTAAGTATTGATATCTCTCTGTAAGTGAATCAAGTGTGTGTCAAGCGGCATCAACACAGCACTGAAAATCAGCTAAAGCCCATTCTAAAAATACATTTCCAAAACACAGAAGAAAGAAGCACGGCGAGAGGGAGGGAAATTCTGCCAAAAAGCGTTCAGGGGCTGTGATGCAACCAGGATTGACCACATCGACACCCACAGCGGCAGAAGACATGAGGCTGGATACTCCTCAGGCTGAGAGGATTGCTGAGGTTGGAGGAGCAAAGGCAGAGCCTCTAGAGTTATCCTGCGTGCTACCCATTCCATGGGTCCCACCTCTCCAGGTTCAAGGCAACTTTCCTACAGCCAAACCACTCATGGGAATCCCAGGGGATGGTACACCGTGTGATCGGGAAAGCTTTCGAAAGCGCACCTCATTTGTCACCTCCGGGTGCTAGCGTCCGCCATTCCAGCCGCTTGACTAACAATTCCCCCACTTGCAGGATCAGCGTCTTGACACTCCTCTTTCGTAGGCTCTGCAAGTGGTCCGAAGGATGACCTGGAAGACGGGGAACCAATGAGAGACCAGCTGGCGGTGTTCGGACAGGCCCACGTCACTCTAATTTCCCATCACGAAGAGGAATTCACCAAAGGCTCGGCCTGCCTCGCCGCAAGCACAACAGGGCCTGAAGCAATCTGGCGCTATTGCGGCCAGCTCACACCAAAGCGAGCTGCCAAACGGAGCTCTGGGGCACTGCACTTCACAAACCTGCCGAGCTCTAAATGATAACACTCGTCCAAAAACATACTGAGGTAAGGCCACGAAGGGGATTTGAACGCAAGGCAGAATTGCACGAAACGGAGTTCAGGAGGTAGATGGGAATGGCCTTCCCAGCACAGGAAAAGCGGCAGAACGTGGACAATGATGCAGTTGGCCAAAAAGGGCGTATGCGTTTTTTCCTGAATATATTCAGGAAAAAACGCATACGCCCTTTTTGGCCAACCAAGCACCCGGGGAGAGCAAATCGGCACTACACAGAAATCTCACCCCCCCCCCCCCCGGGCAAAAGAGCCATCCGGAAAATGTCTAAAAACCAGAAAGGCAGGACAGGCCAAGGAGATAAGGGAGCCTTGTTCAGTTGCCGGGAGGGACGCAAAATGCCAACAGCCACTCTGGAGAAGCGTATGCTCGTTCCTAAAACACGTACAGAACAGAACCACAGAGCGTAGGGCACCTCCACACGTGGGCCTATATCTTGGGAAAACTAAAAATCAACCAGACGCAGGCACCCCAAAGTTTAGGGCTTCTCTCTTTACAACAACCTCGACTTCGGGACACCCTTCATCGGCCGGGGAAGAGAGAAATGGACCAAGAATTTGTGCTACTTAGGTACGAGGGAATATCCCTCAGCCATGGAATCCATGTCATAAGGCTGGTTCCAGCATAATGAGTGGATTGAGGTACGATGATGCTAAGTGAAATCTGTCCCACAGAAAAAGAAACTTGGGATATCACTTAGAGAGGGAATGTACAAATCGCTACCCACGACCCGAATGACAAAAGAGAACAGACTCACGCTTTTCGAAAACACACTTAGGCCTGCTTAAGCGGAAAGGTGAGGTGGCGTGATGCATAAAACACGACTTGGAAACGAGCACAGATACCGGTCGGAAAAGCAAATATATAATAGACACCACCTACTCCTTGCTCAGTGAACAGGACTCAACAGCTCCTATTCATCACAGAAGAATATATCAGACTCGTAAGCATCTGAAAACCTAAGTATTGATATCTCTCTGTAAGTGAATCAAGTGTGTGTCAAGCGGCATCAACACAGCACTGAAAATCAGCTAAAGCCCATTCTAAAAATACATTTCCAAAACACAGAAGAAAGAAGCACGGCGAGAGGGAGGGAAATTCTGCCAAAAAGCGTTCAGGGGCTGTGATGCAACCAGGATTGACCACATCGACACCCACAGCGGCAGAAGACATGAGGCTGGATACTCCTCAGGCTGAGAGGATTGCTGAGGTTGGAGGAGCAAAGGCAGAGCCTCTAGAGTTATCCTGCGTGCTACCCATTCCATGGGTCCCACCTCTCCAGGTTCAAGGCAACTTTCCTACAGCCAAACCACTCATGGGAATCCCAGGGGATGGTACACCGTGTGATCGGGAAAGCTTTCGAAAGCGCACCTCATTTGTCACCTCCGGGTGCTAGCGTCCGCCATTCCAGCCGCTTGACTAACAATTCCCCCACTTGCAGGATCAGCGTCTTGACACTCCTCTTTCGTAGGCTCTGCAAGTGGTCCGAAGGATGACCTGGAAGACGGGGAACCAATGAGAGACCAGCTGGCGGTGTTCGGACAGGCCCACGTCACTCTAATTTCCCATCACGAAGAGGAATTCACCAAAGGCTCGGCCTGCCTCGCCGCAAGCACAACAGGGCCTGAAGCAATCTGGCGCTATTGCGGCCAGCTCACACCAAAGCGAGCTGCCAAACGGAGCTCTGGGGCACTGCACTTCACAAACCTGCCGAGCTCTAAATGATAACACTCGTCCAAAAACATACTGAGGTAAGGCCACGAAGGGGATTTGAACGCAAGGCAGAATTGCACGAAACGGAGTTCAGGAGGTAGATGGGAATGGCCTTCCCAGCACAGGAAAAGCGGCAGAACGTGGACAATGATGCAGTTGGCCAAAAAGGGCGTATGCGTTTTTTCCTGAATATATTCAGGAAAAAACGCATACGCCCTTTTTGGCCAACCAAGCACCCGGGGAGAGCAAATCGGCACTACAAAGAAATCTCACTCCCCCCCCCCGGGCAAAAGAGCCATCCGGAAAATGTCTAAAAACCAGAAAGGCAGGACAGGCCAAGGAGATAAGGGAGCCTTGTTCAGTTGCCGGGCGGGACGCAAAATGCCAACAGCCACTCTGGAGAAGCGTATGCTCGTTCCTAAAACACGTACAGAACAGAACCACAGAGCATAGGGCACCTCCACACGTGGGCCTATATCTTGGGAAAACTAAAAATCAACCAGACGCAGGCACCCCAAAGTTTAGGGCTTCTCTCTTTACAACAACCTCGACTTCGGGACACCCTTCATCTGCCGGGGAAGAGAGAAATGGACCAAGAATTTGTGCTACTTAGGTACGAGGGAATATCCCTCAGCCATGGAATCCATGTCATAAGGCTGGTTCCAGCATAATGAGTGGATTGAGGTACGATGATGCTAAGTGAAATCTGTCCCACAGAAAAAGAAACTTGGGATATCACTTAGAGAGGGAATGTACAAATCGCTACCCACGACCCGAATGACAAAAGAGAACAGACTCACGCTGTTCGAAAACACACTTAGGCCTGCTTAAGCGGAAAGGTGAGGTGGCGTGATGCATAAAACACGACTTGGAAACGAGCACAGATACCGGTCGGAAAAGCAAATATATAATAGACACCACCTACTCCTTGCTCAGTGAACAGGACTCAACAGCTCCTATTCATCACAGAAGAATATATCAGACTCGTAAGCATCTGAAAACCTAAGTATTGATATCTCTCTGTAAGTGAATCAAGTGTGTGTCAAGCGGCATCAACACAGCACTGAAAATCAGCTAAAGCCCATTCTAAAAATACATTTCCAAAACACAGAAGAAAGAAGCACGGCGAGAGGGAGGGAAATTCTGCCAAAAAGCGTTCAGGGGCTGTGATGCAACCAGGATTGACCACATCGACACCCACAGCGGCAGAAGACATGAGGCTGGATACTCCTCAGGCTGAGAGGATTGCTGAGGTTGGAGGAGCAAAGGCAGAGCCTCTAGAGTTATCCTGCGTGCTACCCATTCCATGGGTCCCACCTCTCCAGGTTCAAGGCAACTTTCCTACAGCCAAACCACTCATGGGAATCCCAGGGGATGGTACACCGTGTGATCGGGAAAGCTTTCGAAAGCGCACCTCATTTGTCACCTCCGGGTGCTAGCGTCCGCCATTCCAGCCGCTTGACTAACAATTCCCCCACTTGCAGGATCAGCGTCTTGACACTCCTCTTTCGTAGGCTCTGCAAGTGGTCCGAAGGATGACCTGGAAGACGGGGAACCAATGAGAGACCAGCTGGCGGTGTTCGGACAGGCCCACGTCACTCTAATTTCCCATCACGAAGAGGAATTCACCAAAGGCTCGGCCTGCCTCGCCGCAAGCACAACAGGGCCTGAAGCAATCTGGCGCTATTGCGGCCAGCTCACACCAAAGCGAGCTGCCAAACGGAGCTCTGGGGCACTGCACTTCACAAACCTGCCGAGCTCTAAATGATAACACTCGTCCAAAAACATACTGAGGTAAGGCCACGAAGGGGATTTGAACGCAAGGCAGAATTGCACGAAACGGAGTTCAGGAGGTAGATGGGAATGGCCTTCCCAGCACAGGAAAAGCGGCAGAACGTGGACAATGATGCAGTTGGCCAAAAAGGGCGTATGCGTTTTTTCCTGAATATATTCAGGAAAAAACGCATACGCCCTTTTTGGCCAACCAAGCACCCGGGGAGAGCAAATCGGCACTACACAGAAATCTCACCCCCCCCCCCCGGGCAAAAGAGCCATCCGGAAAATGTCTAAAAACCAGAAAGGCAGGACAGGCCAAGGAGATAAGGGAGCCTTGTTCAGTTGCCGGGAGGGACGCAAAATGCCAACAGCCACTCTGGAGAAGCGTATGCTCGTTCCTAAAACACGTACAGAACAGAACCACAGAGCGTAGGGCACCTCCACACGTGGGCCTATATCTTGGGAAAACTAAAAATCAACCAGACGCAGGCACCCCAAAGTTTAGGGCTTCTCTCTTTACAACAACCTCGACTTCGGGACACCCTTCATCTGCCGGGGAAGAGAGAAATGGACCAAGAATTTGTGCTACTTAGGTACGAGGGAATATCCCTCAGCCATGGAATCCATGTCATAAGGCTGGTTCCAGCATAATGAGTGGATTGAGGTACGATGATGCTAAGTGAAATCTGTCCCACAGAAAAAGAAACTTGGGATATCACTTAGAGAGGGAATGTACAAATCGCTACCCACGACCCGAATGACAAAAGAGAACAGACTCACGCTGTTCGAAAACACACTTAGGCCTGCTTAAGCGGAAAGGTGAGGTGGCGTGATGCATAAAACACGACTTGGAAACGAGCACAGATACCGGTCGGAAAAGCAAATATATAATAGACACCACCTACTCCTTGCTCAGTGAACAGGACTCAACAGCTCCTATTCATCACAGAAGAATATATCAGACTCGTAAGCATCTGAAAACCTAAGTATTGATATCTCTCTGTAAGTGAATCAAGTGTGTGTCAAGCGGCATCAACACAGCACTGAAAATCAGCTAAAGCCCATTCTAAAAATACATTTCCAAAACACAGAAGAAAGAAGCACGGCGAGAGGGAGGGAAATTCTGCCAAAAAGCGTTCAGGGGCTGTGATGCAACCAGGATTGACCACATCGACACCCACAGCGGCAGAAGACATGAGGCTGGATACTCCTCAGGCTGAGAGGATTGCTGAGGTTGGAGGAGCAAAGGCAGAGCCTCTAGAGTTATCCTGCGTGCTACCCATTCCATGGGTCCCACCTCTCCAGGTTCAAGGCAACTTTCCTACAGCCAAACCACTCATGGGAATCCCAGGGGATGGTACACCGTGTGATCGGGAAAGCTTTCGAAAGCGCACCTCATTTGTCACCTCCGGGTGCTAGCGTCCGCCATTCCAGCCGCTTGACTAACAATTCCCCCACTTGCAGGATCAGCGTCTTGACACTCCTCTTTCGTAGGCTCTGCAAGTGGTCCGAAGGATGACCTGGAAGACGGGGAACCAATGAGAGACCAGCTGGCGGTGTTCGGACAGGCCCACGTCACTCTAATTTCCCATCACGAAGAGGAATTCACCAAAGGCTCGGCCTGCCTCGCCGCAAGCACAACAGGGCCTGAAGCAATCTGGCGCTATTGCGGCCAGCTCACACCAAAGCGAGCTGCCAAACGGAGCTCTGGGGCACTGCACTTCACAAACCTGCCGAGCTCTAAATGATAACACTCGTCCAAAAACATACTGAGGTAAGGCCACGAAGGGGATTTGAACGCAAGGCAGAATTGCACGAAACGGAGTTCAGGAGGTAGATGGGAATGGCCTTCCCAGCACAGGAAAAGCGGCAGAACGTGGACAATGATGCAGTTGGCCAAAAAGGGCGTATGCGTTTTTTCCTGAATATATTCAGGAAAAAACGCATACGCCCTTTTTGGCCAACCAAGCACCCGGGGAGAGCAAATCGGCACTACACAGAAATCTCACCCCCCCCACCCCCGGGCAAAAGAGCCATCCGGAAAATGTCTAAAAACCAGAAAGGCAGGACAGGCCAAGGAGATAAGGGAGCCTTGTTCAGTTGCCGGGAGGGACGCAAAATGCCAACAGCCACTCTGGAGAAGCGTATGCTCGTTCCTAAAACACGTACAGAACAGAACCACAGAGCGTAGGGCACCTCCACACGTGGGCCTATATCTTGGGAAAACTAAAAATCAACCAGACGCAGGCACCCCAAAGTTTAGGGCTTCTCTCTTTACAACAACCTCGACTTCGGGACACCCTTCATCTGCCGGGGAAGAGAGAAATGGACCAAGAATTTGTGCTACTTAGGTACGAGGGAATATCCCTCAGCCATGGAATCCATGTCATAAGGCTGGTTCCAGCATAATGAGTGGATTGAGGTACGATGATGCTAAGTGAAATCTGTCCCACAGAAAAAGAAACTTGGGATATCACTTAGAGAGGGAATGTACAAATCGCTACCCACGACCCGAATGACAAAAGAGAACAGACTCACGCTTTTCGAAAACACACTTAGGCCTGCTTAAGCGGAAAGGTGAGGTGGCGTGATGCATAAAACACGACTTGGAAATGAGCACAGATACCGGTCGGAAAAGCAAATATATAATAGACACCACCTACTCCTTGCTCAGTGAACAGGACTCAACAGCTCCTATTCATCACAGAAGAATATATCAGACTCGTAAGCATCTGAAAACCTAAGTATTGATATCTCTCTGTAAGTGAATCAAGTGTGTGTCAAGCGGCATCAACACAGCACTGAAAATCAGCTAAAGCCCATTCTAAAAATACATTTCCAAAACACAGAAGAAAGAAGCACGGCGAGAGGGAGGGAAATTCTGCCAAAAAGCGTTCAGGGGCTGTGATGCAACCAGGATTGACCACATCGACACCCACAGCGGCAGAAGACATGAGGCTGGATACTCCTCAGGCTGAGAGGATTGCTGAGGTTGGAGGAGCAAAGGCAGAGCCTCTAGAGTTATCCTGCGTGCTACCCATTCCATGGGTCCCACCTCTCCAGGTTCAAGGCAACTTTCCTACAGCCAAACCACTCATGGGAATCCCAGGGGATGGTACACCGTGTGATCGGGAAAGCTTTCGAAAGCGCACCTCATTTTTCACCTCCGGGTGCTAGCGTCCGCCATTCCAGCCGCTTGACTAACAATTCCCCCACTTGCAGGATCAGCGTCTTGACACTCCTCTTTCGTAGGCTCTGCAAGTGGTCCGAAGGATGACCTGGAAGACGGGGAACCAATGAGAGACCAGCTGGCGGTGTTCGGACAGGCCCACGTCACTCTAATTTCCCATCACGAAGAGGAATTCACCAAAGGCTCGGCCTGCCTCGCCGCAAGCACAACAGGGCCTGAAGCAATCTGGCGCTATTGCGGCCAGCTCACACCAAAGCGAGCTGCCAAACGGAGCTCTGGGGCACTGCACTTCACAAACCTGCCGAGCTCTAAATGATAACACTCGTCCAAAAACATACTGAGGTAAGGCCACGAAGGGGATTTGAACGCAAGGCAGAATTGCACGAAACGGAGTTCAGGAGGTAGATGGGAATGGCCTTCCCAGCACAGGAAAAGCGGCAGAACGTGGACAATGATGCAGTTGGCCAAAAAGGGCGTATGCGTTTTTTCCTGAATATATTCAGGAAAAAACGCATACGCCCTTTTTGGCCAACCAAGCACCCGGGGAGAGCAAATCGGCACTACACAGAAATCTCACCCCCCCCCCCGGGCAAAAGAGCCATCCGGAAAATGTCTAAAAACCAGAAAGGCAGGACAGGCCAAGGAGATAAGGGAGCCTTGTTCAGTTGCCGGGAGGGACGCAAAATGCCAACAGCCACTCTGGAGAAGCGTATGCTCGTTCCTAAAACACGTACAGAACAGAACCACAGAGCGTAGGGCACCTCCACACGTGGGCCTATATCTTGGGAAAACTAAAAATCAACCAGACGCAGGCACCCCAAAGTTTAGGGCTTCTCTCTTTACAACAACCTCGACTTCGGGACACCCTTCATCGGCCGGGGAAGAGAGAAATGGACCAAGAATTTGTGCTACTTAGGTACGAGGGAATATCCCTCAGCCATGGAATCCATGTCATAAGGCTGGTTCCAGCATAATGAGTGGATTGAGGTACGATGATGCTAAGTGAAATCTGTCCCACAGAAAAAGAAACTTGGGATATCACTTAGAGAGGGAATGTACAAATCGCTACCCACGACCCGAATGACAAAAGAGAACAGACTCACGCTTTTCGAAAACACACTTAGGCCTGCTTAAGCGGAAAGGTGAGGTGGCGTGATGCATAAAACACGACTTGGAAATGAGCACAGATACCGGTCGGAAAAGCAAATATATAATAGACACCACCTACTCCTTGCTCAGTGAACAGGACTCAACAGCTCCTATTCATCACAGAAGAATATATCAGACTCGTAAGCATCTGAAAACCTAAGTATTGATATCTCTCTGTAAGTGAATCAAGTGTGTGTCAAGCGGCATCAACACAGCACTGAAAATCAGCTAAAGCCCATTCTAAAAATACATTTCCAAAACACAGAAGAAAGAAGCACGGCGAGAGGGAGGGAAATTCTGCCAAAAAGCGTGCAGGGGCTGTGATGCAACCAGGATTGACCACATCGACACCCACAGCGGCAGAAGACATGAGGCTGGATACTCCTCAGGCTGAGAGGATTGCTGAGGTTGGAGGAGCAAAGGCAGAGCCTCTAGAGTTATCCTGCGTGCTACCCATTCCATGGGTCCCACCTCTCCAGGTTCAAGGCAACTTTCCTACAGCCAAACCACTCATGGGAATCCCAGGGGATGGTACACCGTGTGATCGGGAAAGCTTTCGAAAGCGCACCTCATTTTTCACCTCCGGGTGCTAGCGTCCGCCATTCCAGCCGCTTGACTAACAATTCCCCCACTTGCAGGATCAGCGTCTTGACACTCCTCTTTCGTAGGCTCTGCAAGTGGTCCGAAGGATGACCTGGAAGACGGGGAACCAATGAGAGACCAGCTGGCGGTGTTCGGACAGGCCCACGTCACTCTAATTTCCCATCACGAAGAGGAATTCACCAAAGGCTCGGCCTGCCTCGCCGCAAGCACAACAGGGCCTGAAGCAATCTGGCGCTATTGCGGCCAGCTCACACCAAAGCGAGCTGCCAAACGGAGCTCTGGGGCACTGCACTTCACAAACCTGCCGAGCTCTAAATGATAACACTCGTCCAAAAACATACTGAGGTAAGGCCACGAAGGGGATTTGAACGCAAGGCAGAATTGCACGAAACGGAGTTCAGGAGGTAGATGGGAATGGCCTTCCCAGCACAGGAAAAGCGGCAGAACGTGGACAATGATGCAGTTGGCCAAAAAGGGCGTATGCGTTTTTTCCTGAATATATTCAGGAAAAAACGCATACGCCCTTTTTGGCCAACCAAGCACCCGGGGAGAGCAAATCGGCACTACAAAGAAATCTCACTCCCCCCCCCCCCGGGCAAAAGAGCCATCCGGAAAATGTCTAAAAACCAGAAAGGCAGGACAGGCCAAGGAGATAAGGGAGCCTTGTTCAGTTGCCGGGAGGGACGCAAAATGCCAACAGCCACTCTGGAGAAGCGTATGCTCGTTCCTAAAACACGTACAGAACAGAACCACAGAGCGTAGGGCACCTCCACACGTGGGCCTATATCTTGGGAAAACTAAAAATCAACCAGACGCAGGCACCCCAAAGTTTAGGGCTTCTCTCTTTACAACAACCTCGACTTCGGGACACCCTTCATCTGCCGGGGAAGAGAGAAATGGACCAAGAATTTGTGCTACTTAGGTACGAGGGAATATCCCTCAGCCATGGAATCCATGTCATAAGGCTGGTTCCAGCATAATGAGTGGATTGAGGTACGATGATGCTAAGTGAAATCTGTCCCACAGAAAAAGAAACTTGGGATATCACTTAGAGAGGGAATGTACAAATCGCTACCCACGACCCGAATGACAAAAGAGAACAGACTCACGCTTTTCGAAAACACACTTAGGCCTGCTTAAGCGGAAAGGTGAGGTGGCGTGATGCATAAAACACGACTTGGAAATGAGCACAGATACCGGTCGGAAAAGCAAATATATAATAGACACCACCTACTCCTTGCTCAGTGAACAGGACTCAACAGCTCCTATTCATCACAGAAGAATATATCAGACTCGTCAGCATCTGAAAACCTAAGTATTGATATCTCTCTGTAAGTGAATCAAGTGTGTGTCAAGCGGCATCAACACAGCACTGAAAATCAGCTAAAGCCCATTCTAAAAATACATTTCCAAAACACAGAAGAAAGAAGCACGGCGAGAGGGAGGGAAATTCTGCCAAAAAGCGTGCAGGGGCTGTGATGCAACCAGGATTGACCACATCGACACCCACAGCGGCAGAAGACATGAGGCTGGATACTCCTCAGGCTGAGAGGATTGCTGAGGTTGGAGGAGCAAAGGCAGAGCCTCTAGAGTTATCCTGCGTGCTACCCATTCCATGGGTCCCACCTCTCCAGGTTCAAGGCAACTTTCCTACAGCCAAACCACTCATGGGAATCCCAGGGGATGGTACACCGTGTGATCGGGAAAGCTTTCGAAAGCGCACCTCATTTTTCACCTCCGGGTGCTAGCGTCCGCCATTCCAGCCGCTTGACTAACAATTCCCCCACTTGCAGGATCAGCGTCTTGACACTCCTCTTTCGTAGGCTCTGCAAGTGGTCCGAAGGATGACCTGGAAGACGGGGAACCAATGAGAGACCAGCTGGCGGTGTTCGGACAGGCCCACGTCACTCTAATTTCCCATCACGAAGAGGAATTCACCAAAGGCTCGGCCTGCCTCGCCGCAAGCACAACAGGGCCTGAAGCAATCTGGCGCTATTGCGGCCAGCTCACACCAAAGCGAGCTGCCAAACGGAGCTCTGGGGCACTGCACTTCACAAACCTGCCGAGCTCTAAATGATAACACTCGTCCAAAAACATACTGAGGTAAGGCCACGAAGGGGATTTGAACGCAAGGCAGAATTGCACGAAACGGAGTTCAGGAGGTAGATGGGAATGGCCTTCCCAGCACAGGAAAAGCGGCAGAACGTGGACAATGATGCAGTTGGCCAAAAAGGGCGTATGCGTTTTCTCCTGAATATATTCAGGAAAAAACGCATACGCCCTTTTTGGCCAACCAAGCACCCGGGGAGAGCAAATCGGCACTACAAAGAAATCTCACTCCCCCCCCCCCCCGGGCAAAAGAGCCATCCGGAAAATGTCTAAAAACCAGAAAGGCAGGACAGGCCAAGGAGATAAGGGAGCCTTGTTCAGTTGCCGGGAGGGACGCAAAATGCCAACAGCCACTCTGGAGAAGCGTATGCTCGTTCCTAAAACACGTACAGAACAGAACCACAGAGCGTAGGGCACCTCCACACGTGGGCCTATATCTTGGGAAAACTAAAAATCAACCAGACGCAGGCACCCCAAAGTTTAGGGCTTCTCTCTTTACAACAACCTCGACTTCGGGACACCCTTCATCTGCCGGGGAAGAGAGAAATGGACCAAGAATTTGTGCTACTTAGGTACGAGGGAATATCCCTCAGCCATGGAATCCATGTCATAAGGCTGCTTCCAGCATAATGAGTGGATTGAGGTACGATGATGCTAAGTGAAATCTGTCCCACAGAAAAAGAAACTTGGGATATCACTTAGAGAGCGAATGTACAAATCGCTACCCACGACCCGAATGACAAAAGAGAACAGACTCACGCTTTTCGAAAACACACTTAGGCCTGCTTAAGCGGAAAGGTGAGGTGGCGTGATGCATAAAACACGACTTGGAAACGAGCACAGATACCGGTCGGAAAAGCAAATATATAATAGACACCACCTACTCCTTGCTCAGTGAACAGGACTCAACAGCTCCTATTCATCACAGAAGAATATATCAGACTCGTCAGCATCTGAAAACCTAAGTATTGATATCTCTCTGTAAGTGAATCAAGTGTGTGTCAAGCGGCATCAACACAGCACTGAAAATCAGCTAAAGCCCATTCTAAAAATACATTTCCAAAACACAGAAGAAAGAAGCACGGCGAGAGGGAGGGAAATTCTGCCAAAAAGCGTTCAGGGGCTGTGATGCAACCAGGATTGACCACATCGACACCCACAGCGGCAGAAGACATGAGGCTGGATACTCCTCAGGCTGAGAGGATTGCTGAGGTTGGAGGAGCAAAGGCAGAGCCTCTAGAGTTATCCTGCGTGCTACCCATTCCATGGGTCCCACCTCTCCAGGTTCAAGGCAACTTTCCTACAGCCAAACCACTCATGGGAATCCCAGGGGATGGTACACCGTGTGATCGGGAAAGCTTTCGAAAGCGCACCTCATTTGTCACCTCCGGGTGCTAGCGTCCGCCATTCCAGCCGCTTGACTAACAATTCCCCCACTTGCAGGATCAGCGTCTTGACACTCCTCTTTCGTAGGCTCTGCAAGTGGTCCGAAGGATGACCTGGAAGACGGGGAACCAATGAGAGACCAGCTGGCGGTGTTCGGACAGGCCCACGTCACTCTAATTTCCCATCACGAAGAGGAATTCACCAAAGGCTCGGCCTGCCTCGCCGCAAGCACAACAGGGCCTGAAGCAATCTGGCGCTATTGCGGCCAGCTCACACCAAAGCGAGCTGCCAAACGGAGCTCTGGGGCACTGCACTTCACAAACCTGCCGAGCTCTAAATGATAACACTCGTCCAAAAACATACTGAGGTAAGGCCACGAAGGGGATTTGAACGCAAGGCAGAATTGCACGAAACGGAGTTCAGGAGGTAGATGGGAATGGCCTTCCCAGCACAGGAAAAGCGGCAGAACGTGGACAATGATGCAGTTGGCCAAAAAGGGCGTATGCGTTTTTTCCTGAATATATTCAGGAAAAAACGCATACGCCCTTTTTGGCCAACCAAGCACCCGGGGAGAGCAAATCGGCACTACACAGAAATCTCACCCCCCCCCCCCGGGCAAAAGAGCCATCCGGAAAATGTCTAAAAACCAGAAAGGCAGGACAGGCCAAGGAGATAAGGGAGCCTTGTTCAGTTGCCGGGAGGGACGCAAAATGCCAACAGCCACTCTGGAGAAGCGTATGCTCGTTCCTAAAACACGTACAGAACAGAACCACAGAGCGTAGGGCACCTCCACACGTGGGCCTATATCTTGGGAAAACTAAAAATCAACCAGACGCAGGCACCCCAAAGTTTAGGGCTTCTCTCTTTACAACAACCTCGACTTCGGGACACCCTTCATCTGCCGGGGAAGAGAGAAATGGACCAAGAATTTGTGCTACTTAGGTACGAGGGAATATCCCTCAGCCATGGAATCCATGTCATAAGGCTGGTTCCAGCATAATGAGTGGATTGAGGTACGATGATGCTAAGTGAAATCTGTCCCACAGAAAAAGAAACTTGGGATATCACTTAGAGAGGGAATGTACAAATCGCTACCCACGACCCGAATGACAAAAGAGAACAGACTCACGCTGTTCGAAAACACACTTAGGCCTGCTTAAGCGGAAAGGTGAGGTGGCGTGATGCATAAAACACGACTTGGAAACGAGCACAGATACCGGTCGGAAAAGCAAATATATAATAGACACCACCTACTCCTTGCTCAGTGAACAGGACTCAACAGCTCCTATTCATCACAGAAGAATATATCAGACTCGTAAGCATCTGAAAACCTAAGTATTGATATCTCTCTGTAAGTGAATCAAGTGTGTGTCAAGCGGCATCAACACAGCACTGAAAATCAGCTAAAGCCCATTCTAAAAATACATTTCCAAAACACAGAAGAAAGAAGCACGGCGAGAGGGAGGGAAATTCTGCCAAAAAGCGTTCAGGGGCTGTGATGCAACCAGGATTGACCACATCGACACCCACAGCGGCAGAAGACATGAGGCTGGATACTCCTCAGGCTGAGAGGATTGCTGAGGTTGGAGGAGCAAAGGCAGAGCCTCTAGAGTTATCCTGCGTGCTACCCATTCCATGGGTCCCACCTCTCCAGGTTCAAGGCAACTTTCCTACAGCCAAACCACTCATGGGAATCCCAGGGGATGGTACACCGTGTGATCGGGAAAGCTTTCGAAAGCGCACCTCATTTGTCACCTCCGGGTGCTAGCGTCCGCCATTCCAGCCGCTTGACTAACAATTCCCCCACTTGCAGGATCAGCGTCTTGACACTCCTCTTTCGTAGGCTCTGCAAGTGGTCCGAAGGATGACCTGGAAGACGGGGAACCAATGAGAGACCAGCTGGCGGTGTTCGGACAGGCCCACGTCACTCTAATTTCCCATCACGAAGAGGAATTCACCAAAGGCTCGGCCTGCCTCGCCGCAAGCACAACAGGGCCTGAAGCAATCTGGCGCTATTGCGGCCAGCTCACACCAAAGCGAGCTGCCAAACGGAGCTCTGGGGCACTGCACTTCACAAACCTGCCGAGCTCTAAATGATAACACTCGTCCAAAAACATACTGAGGTAAGGCCACGAAGGGGATTTGAACGCAAGGCAGAATTGCACGAAACGGAGTTCAGGAGGTAGATGGGAATGGCCTTCCCAGCACAGGAAAAGCGGCAGAACGTGGACAATGATGCAGTTGGCCAAAAAGGGCGTATGCGTTTTTTCCTGAATATATTCAGGAAAAAACGCATACGCCCTTTTTGGCCAACCAAGCACCCGGGGAGAGCAAATCGGCACTACACAGAAATCTCACCCCCCCCACCCCCGGGCAAAAGAGCCATCCGGAAAATGTCTAAAAACCAGAAAGGCAGGACAGGCCAAGGAGATAAGGGAGCCTTGTTCAGTTGCCGGGAGGGACGCAAAATGCCAACAGCCACTCTGGAGAAGCGTATGCTCGTTCCTAAAACACGTACAGAACAGAACCACAGAGCGTAGGGCACCTCCACACGTGGGCCTATATCTTGGGAAAACTAAAAATCAACCAGACGCAGGCACCCCAAAGTTTAGGGCTTCTCTCTTTACAACAACCTCGACTTCGGGACACCCTTCATCTGCCGGGGAAGAGAGAAATGGACCAAGAATTTGTGCTACTTAGGTACGAGGGAATATCCCTCAGCCATGGAATCCATGTCATAAGGCTGGTTCCAGCATAATGAGTGGATTGAGGTACGATGATGCTAAGTGAAATCTGTCCCACAGAAAAAGAAACTTGGGATATCACTTAGAGAGGGAATGTACAAATCGCTACCCACGACCCGAATGACAAAAGAGAACAGACTCACGCTTTTCGAAAACACACTTAGGCCTGCTTAAGCGGAAAGGTGAGGTGGCGTGATGCATAAAACACGACTTGGAAATGAGCACAGATACCGGTCGGAAAAGCAAATATATAATAGACACCACCTACTCCTTGCTCAGTGAACAGGACTCAACAGCTCCTATTCATCACAGAAGAATATATCAGACTCGTAAGCATCTGAAAACCTAAGTATTGATATCTCTCTGTAAGTGAATCAAGTGTGTGTCAAGCGGCATCAACACAGCACTGAAAATCAGCTAAAGCCCATTCTAAAAATACATTTCCAAAACACAGAAGAAAGAAGCACGGCGAGAGGGAGGGAAATTCTGCCAAAAAGCGTTCAGGGGCTGTGATGCAACCAGGATTGACCACATCGACACCCACAGCGGCAGAAGACATGAGGCTGGATACTCCTCAGGCTGAGAGGATTGCTGAGGTTGGAGGAGCAAAGGCAGAGCCTCTAGAGTTATCCTGCGTGCTACCCATTCCATGGGTCCCACCTCTCCAGGTTCAAGGCAACTTTCCTACAGCCAAACCACTCATGGGAATCCCAGGGGATGGTACACCGTGTGATCGGGAAAGCTTTCGAAAGCGCACCTCATTTTTCACCTCCGGGTGCTAGCGTCCGCCATTCCAGCCGCTTGACTAACAATTCCCCCACTTGCAGGATCAGCGTCTTGACACTCCTCTTTCGTAGGCTCTGCAAGTGGTCCGAAGGATGACCTGGAAGACGGGGAACCAATGAGAGACCAGCTGGCGGTGTTCGGACAGGCCCACGTCACTCTAATTTCCCATCACGAAGAGGAATTCACCAAAGGCTCGGCCTGCCTCGCCGCAAGCACAACAGGGCCTGAAGCAATCTGGCGCTATTGCGGCCAGCTCACACCAAAGCGAGCTGCCAAACGGAGCTCTGGGGCACTGCACTTCACAAACCTGCCGAGCTCTAAATGATAACACTCGTCCAAAAACATACTGAGGTAAGGCCACGAAGGGGATTTGAACGCAAGGCAGAATTGCACGAAACGGAGTTCAGGAGGTAGATGGGAATGGCCTTCCCAGCACAGGAAAAGCGGCAGAACGTGGACAATGATGCAGTTGGCCAAAAAGGGCGTATGCGTTTTTTCCTGAATATATTCAGGAAAAAACGCATACGCCCTTTTTGGCCAACCAAGCACCCGGGGAGAGCAAATCGGCACTACACAGAAATCTCACCCCCCCCCCCGGGCAAAAGAGCCATCCGGAAAATGTCTAAAAACCAGAAAGGCAGGACAGGCCAAGGAGATAAGGGAGCCTTGTTCAGTTGCCGGGAGGGACGCAAAATGCCAACAGCCACTCTGGAGAAGCGTATGCTCGTTCCTAAAACACGTACAGAACAGAACCACAGAGCGTAGGGCACCTCCACACGTGGGCCTATATCTTGGGAAAACTAAAAATCAACCAGACGCAGGCACCCCAAAGTTTAGGGCTTCTCTCTTTACAACAACCTCGACTTCGGGACACCCTTCATCGGCCGGGGAAGAGAGAAATGGACCAAGAATTTGTGCTACTTAGGTACGAGGGAATATCCCTCAGCCATGGAATCCATGTCATAAGGCTGGTTCCAGCATAATGAGTGGATTGAGGTACGATGATGCTAAGTGAAATCTGTCCCACAGAAAAAGAAACTTGGGATATCACTTAGAGAGGGAATGTACAAATCGCTACCCACGACCCGAATGACAAAAGAGAACAGACTCACGCTTTTCGAAAACACACTTAGGCCTGCTTAAGCGGAAAGGTGAGGTGGCGTGATGCATAAAACACGACTTGGAAATGAGCACAGATACCGGTCGGAAAAGCAAATATATAATAGACACCACCTACTCCTTGCTCAGTGAACAGGACTCAACAGCTCCTATTCATCACAGAAGAATATATCAGACTCGTAAGCATCTGAAAACCTAAGTATTGATATCTCTCTGTAAGTGAATCAAGTGTGTGTCAAGCGGCATCAACACAGCACTGAAAATCAGCTAAAGCCCATTCTAAAAATACATTTCCAAAACACAGAAGAAAGAAGCACGGCGAGAGGGAGGGAAATTCTGCCAAAAAGCGTGCAGGGGCTGTGATGCAACCAGGATTGACCACATCGACACCCACAGCGGCAGAAGACATGAGGCTGGATACTCCTCAGGCTGAGAGGATTGCTGAGGTTGGAGGAGCAAAGGCAGAGCCTCTAGAGTTATCCTGCGTGCTACCCATTCCATGGGTCCCACCTCTCCAGGTTCAAGGCAACTTTCCTACAGCCAAACCACTCATGGGAATCCCAGGGGATGGTACACCGTGTGATCGGGAAAGCTTTCGAAAGCGCACCTCATTTTTCACCTCCGGGTGCTAGCGTCCGCCATTCCAGCCGCTTGACTAACAATTCCCCCACTTGCAGGATCAGCGTCTTGACACTCCTCTTTCGTAGGCTCTGCAAGTGGTCCGAAGGATGACCTGGAAGACGGGGAACCAATGAGAGACCAGCTGGCGGTGTTCGGACAGGCCCACGTCACTCTAATTTCCCATCACGAAGAGGAATTCACCAAAGGCTCGGCCTGCCTCGCCGCAAGCACAACAGGGCCTGAAGCAATCTGGCGCTATTGCGGCCAGCTCACACCAAAGCGAGCTGCCAAACGGAGCTCTGGGGCACTGCACTTCACAAACCTGCCGAGCTCTAAATGATAACACTCGTCCAAAAACATACTGAGGTAAGGCCACGAAGGGGATTTGAACGCAAGGCAGAATTGCACGAAACGGAGTTCAGGAGGTAGATGGGAATGGCCTTCCCAGCACAGGAAAAGCGGCAGAACGTGGACAATGATGCAGTTGGCCAAAAAGGGCGTATGCGTTTTTTCCTGAATATATTCAGGAAAAAACGCATACGCCCTTTTTGGCCAACCAAGCACCCGGGGAGAGCAAATCGGCACTACAAAGAAATCTCACTCCCCCCCCCCCCGGGCAAAAGAGCCATCCGGAAAATGTCTAAAAACCAGAAAGGCAGGACAGGCCAAGGAGATAAGGGAGCCTTGTTCAGTTGCCGGGAGGGACGCAAAATGCCAACAGCCACTCTGGAGAAGCGTATGCTCGTTCCTAAAACACGTACAGAACAGAACCACAGAGCGTAGGGCACCTCCACACGTGGGCCTATATCTTGGGAAAACTAAAAATCAACCAGACGCAGGCACCCCAAAGTTTAGGGCTTCTCTCTTTACAACAACCTCGACTTCGGGACACCCTTCATCTGCCGGGGAAGAGAGAAATGGACCAAGAATTTGTGCTACTTAGGTACGAGGGAATATCCCTCAGCCATGGAATCCATGTCATAAGGCTGGTTCCAGCATAATGAGTGGATTGAGGTACGATGATGCTAAGTGAAATCTGTCCCACAGAAAAAGAAACTTGGGATATCACTTAGAGAGGGAATGTACAAATCGCTACCCACGACCCGAATGACAAAAGAGAACAGACTCACGCTTTTCGAAAACACACTTAGGCCTGCTTAAGCGGAAAGGTGAGGTGGCGTGATGCATAAAACACGACTTGGAAATGAGCACAGATACCGGTCGGAAAAGCAAATATATAATAGACACCACCTACTCCTTGCTCAGTGAACAGGACTCAACAGCTCCTATTCATCACAGAAGAATATATCAGACTCGTCAGCATCTGAAAACCTAAGTATTGATATCTCTCTGTAAGTGAATCAAGTGTGTGTCAAGCGGCATCAACACAGCACTGAAAATCAGCTAAAGCCCATTCTAAAAATACATTTCCAAAACACAGAAGAAAGAAGCACGGCGAGAGGGAGGGAAATTCTGCCAAAAAGCGTGCAGGGGCTGTGATGCAACCAGGATTGACCACATCGACACCCACAGCGGCAGAAGACATGAGGCTGGATACTCCTCAGGCTGAGAGGATTGCTGAGGTTGGAGGAGCAAAGGCAGAGCCTCTAGAGTTATCCTGCGTGCTACCCATTCCATGGGTCCCACCTCTCCAGGTTCAAGGCAACTTTCCTACAGCCAAACCACTCATGGGAATCCCAGGGGATGGTACACCGTGTGATCGGGAAAGCTTTCGAAAGCGCACCTCATTTTTCACCTCCGGGTGCTAGCGTCCGCCATTCCAGCCGCTTGACTAACAATTCCCCCACTTGCAGGATCAGCGTCTTGACACTCCTCTTTCGTAGGCTCTGCAAGTGGTCCGAAGGATGACCTGGAAGACGGGGAACCAATGAGAGACCAGCTGGCGGTGTTCGGACAGGCCCACGTCACTCTAATTTCCCATCACGAAGAGGAATTCACCAAAGGCTCGGCCTGCCTCGCCGCAAGCACAACAGGGCCTGAAGCAATCTGGCGCTATTGCGGCCAGCTCACACCAAAGCGAGCTGCCAAACGGAGCTCTGGGGCACTGCACTTCACAAACCTGCCGAGCTCTAAATGATAACACTCGTCCAAAAACATACTGAGGTAAGGCCACGAAGGGGATTTGAACGCAAGGCAGAATTGCACGAAACGGAGTTCAGGAGGTAGATGGGAATGGCCTTCCCAGCACAGGAAAAGCGGCAGAACGTGGACAATGATGCAGTTGGCCAAAAAGGGCGTATGCGTTTTCTCCTGAATATATTCAGGAAAAAACGCATACGCCCTTTTTGGCCAACCAAGCACCCGGGGAGAGCAAATCGGCACTACAAAGAAATCTCACTCCCCCCCCCCCCCGGGCAAAAGAGCCATCCGGAAAATGTCTAAAAACCAGAAAGGCAGGACAGGCCAAGGAGATAAGGGAGCCTTGTTCAGTTGCCGGGAGGGACGCAAAATGCCAACAGCCACTCTGGAGAAGCGTATGCTCGTTCCTAAAACACGTACAGAACAGAACCACAGAGCGTAGGGCACCTCCACACGTGGGCCTATATCTTGGGAAAACTAAAAATCAACCAGACGCAGGCACCCCAAAGTTTAGGGCTTCTCTCTTTACAACAACCTCGACTTCGGGACACCCTTCATCTGCCGGGGAAGAGAGAAATGGACCAAGAATTTGTGCTACTTAGGTACGAGGGAATATCCCTCAGCCATGGAATCCATGTCATAAGGCTGCTTCCAGCATAATGAGTGGATTGAGGTACGATGATGCTAAGTGAAATCTGTCCCACAGAAAAAGAAACTTGGGATATCACTTAGAGAGCGAATGTACAAATCGCTACCCACGACCCGAATGACAAAAGAGAACAGACTCACGCTTTTCGAAAACACACTTAGGCCTGCTTAAGCGGAAAGGTGAGGTGGCGTGATGCATAAAACACGACTTGGAAACGAGCACAGATACCGGTCGGAAAAGCAAATATATAATAGACACCACCTACTCCTTGCTCAGTGAACAGGACTCAACAGCTCCTATTCATCACAGAAGAATATATCAGACTCGTCAGCATCTGAAAACCTAAGTATTGATATCTCTCTGTAAGTGAATCAAGTGTGTGTCAAGCGGCATCAACACAGCACTGAAAATCAGCTAAAGCCCATTCTAAAAATACATTTCCAAAACACAGAAGAAAGAAGCACGGCGAGGGGGAGGGAAATTCTGCCAAAATGCGTTCAGGGGCTGTGATGCAACCAGGATTGACCACATCTACACCCACAGCGGCATAAGACATAAGGCTGGATACTCCTCAGGCTGAGAGGATTGCTGAGGTTGGAGGAGCAAAGGCAGAGCCTCTAGAGTTATACTGCGTGCTGCCCATTCCATGGGACCCACCTCTCCAGGTTCAAGGCAACTTTCCTACAGCCAAACCACTCACGGGAATCCCAGGGGATGGTACACCGTGTGATCGGGAAAGCTTTCGAAAGCGCACCTCATTTTTCACCTCCGGGTGCTAGCGTCCGCCATTCCAGCCGCTTGACTAACAATTCCCCCACTTGCAGGATCAGCGTCTTGACACTCCTCTTTCGTAGGCTCTGCAAGTGGTCCGAAGGATGACCTGGAAGAGGGGGAACCAATGAGAGACCAGCTGGCGGTGTTCGGACAGGCCCACGTCACTCTAATTTCCCATCACGAAGAGGAATTCACCAAAGGCTCGGCCTGCCTCGCCGCAAGCACAACAGGGCCTGAAGCAATCTTGCGCTATTGCGGTCAGCTCACACCAAAGCGAGCTGCCAAACGGAGCTCTGGGGCACTGCACTTCACAAACCTGCCGAGCTCTAAATGATAACACTCGTCCAAAAACATACTGAGGTAAGGCCACGAAGGGGATTTGAACGCACGGCAGAGTTGCACGAAACGGAGTTCAGGAGATAGATGGGAATGGCCTTCCCAGCACAGGAAAAGCGGCAGAACGTGGACAATGATGCAGTTGGCCAAAAAGGGCGTATGCGTTTTTTCCTGAATATATTCAGGAAAAAACGCATACGCCCTTTTTGGCCAACCAAGCACCCGGGGAGAGCAAATCGGCACTACAAAGAAATCTCACTCCCCCCCCCGGGCAAAAGAGCCATCCGGAAAATGTCTAAAAACCAGAAAGGCAGGACAGGCCAAGGAGATAAGGGAGCCTTGTGCAGTTGCCGGGAGGGACGCAAAATGCCAACAGCCACTCTGGAGAAGCGTATGCTCGTTCCTAAAACACGTACAGAACAGAACCACAGAGCGTAGGGCACCTCCACACGTGGGCCTATATCTTGGGAAAACTAAAAATCAACCAGACGCAGGCACCCCAAAGTTTAGGGCTTCTCTCTTTACAACAACCTCGACTTCGGGACACCCTTCATCTGCCGGGGAAGAGAGAAATGGACCAAGAATTTGTGCTACTTAGGTACGAGGGAATATCCCTCAGCCATGGAATCCATGTCATAAGGCTGCTTCCAGCATAATGAGTGGATTGAGGTACGATGATGCTAAGTGAAATCTGTCCCACAGAAAAAGAAACTTGGGATATCACTTAGAGAGCGAATGTACAAATCGCTACCCACGACCCGAATGACAAAAGAGAACAGACTCACGCTTTTCGAAAACACACTTAGGCCTGCTTAAGCGGAAAGGTGAGGTGGCGTGATGCATAAAACACGACTTGGAAACGAGCACAGATACCGGTCGGAAAAGCAAATATATAATAGACACCACCTACTCCTTGCTCAGTGAACAGGACTCAACAGCTCCTATTCATCACAGAAGAATATATCAGACTCGTCAGCATCTGAAAACCTAAGTATTGATATCTCTCTGTAAGTGAATCAAGTGTGTGTCAAGCGGCATCAACACAGCACTGAAAATCAGCTAAAGCCCATTCTAAAAATACATTTCCAAAACACAGAAGAAAGAAGCACGGCGAGGGGGAGGGAAATTCTGCCAAAATGCGTTCAGGGGCTGTGATGCAACCAGGATTGACCACATCTACACCCACAGCGGCATAAGACATAAGGCTGGATACTCCTCAGGCTGAGAGGATTGCTGAGGTTGGAGGAGCAAAGGCAGAGCCTCTAGAGTTATACTGCGTGCTGCCCATTCCATGGGACCCACCTCTCCAGGTTCAAGGCAACTTTCCTACAGCCAAACCACTCACGGGAATCCCAGGGGATGGTACACCGTGTGATCGGGAAAGCTTTCGAAAGCGCACCTCATTTTTCACCTCCGGGTGCTAGCGTCCGCCATTCCAGCCGCTTGACTAACAATTCCCCCACTTGCAGGATCAGCGTCTTGACACTCCTCTTTCGTAGGCTCTGCAAGTGGTCCGAAGGATGACCTGGAAGAGGGGGAACCAATGAGAGACCAGCTGGCGGTGTTCGGACAGGCCCACGTCACTCTAATTTCCCATCACGAAGAGGAATTCACCAAAGGCTCGGCCTGCCTCGCCGCAAGCACAACAGGGCCTGAAGCAATCTTGCGCTATTGCGGTCAGCTCACACCAAAGCGAGCTGCCAAACGGAGCTCTGGGGCACTGCACTTCACAAACCTGCCGAGCTCTAAATGATAACACTCGTCCAAAAACATACTGAGGTAAGGCCACGAAGGGGATTTGAACGCACGGCAGAGTTGCACGAAACGGAGTTCAGGAGATAGATGGGAATGGCCTTCCCAGCACAGGAAAAGCGGCAGAACGTGGACAATGATGCAGTTGGCCAAAAAGGGCGTATGCGTTTTTTCCTGAATATATTCAGGAAAAAACGCATACGCCCTTTTTGGCCAACCAAGCACCCGGGGAGAGCAAATCGGCACTACAAAGAAATCTCACTCCCCCCCCCGGGCAAAAGAGCCATCCGGAAAATGTCTAAAAACCAGAAAGGCAGGACAGGCCAAGGAGATAAGGGAGCCTTGTGCAGTTGCCGGGAGGGACGCAAAATGCCAACAGCCACTCTGGAGAAGCGTATGCTCGTTCCTAAAACACGTACAGAACAGAACCACAGAGCGTAGGGCACCTCCACACGTGGGCCTATATCTTGGGAAAACTAAAAATCAACCAGACGCAGGCACCCCAAAGTTTAGGGCTTCCCTCTTTACAACAACCTCGACTTCGGGACACCCTTCATCTGCCGGGGAAGAGAGAAATGGACCAAGAATTTGTGCTACTTAGGTACGAGGGAATATCCCTCAGCCATGGAATCCATGTCATAAGGCTGGTTCCAGCATAATGAGTGGATTGAGGTACGATGATGCTAAGTGAAATCTGTCCCACAGAAAAAGAAACTTGGGATATCACTTAGAGAGGGAATGTACAAATCGCTACCCACGACCCGTATGACAAAAGAGAACAGACTCACGCTTTTCGAAAACACACTTAGGCCTGCTTAAGCGGAAAGGTGAGGTGGCGTGATGCATAAAACACGACTTGGAAACGAGCACAGATACCGGTCGGAAAAGCAAATATATAATAGACACCACCTACTCCTTGCTCAGTGAACAGGACTCAACAGCTCCTATTCATCACAGAAGAATATATCAGACTCGTCAGCATCTGAAAACCTAAGTATTGATATCTCTCTGTAAGTGAATCAAGTGTGTGTCAAGCGGCATCAACACAGCACTGAAAATCAGCTAAAGCCCATTCTAAAAATACATTTCCAAAACACAGAAGAAAGAAGCACGGCGAGGGGGAGGGAAATTCTGCCAAAATGCGTTCAGGGGCTGTGATGCAACCAGGATTGACCACATCTACACCCACAGCGGCATAAGACATAAGGCTGGATACTCCTCAGGCTGAGAGGATTGCTGAGGTTGGAGGAGCAAAGGCAGAGCCTCTAGAGTTATACTGCGTGCTGCCCATTCCATGGGTCCCACCTCTCCAGGTTCAAGGCAACTTTCCTACAGCCAAACCACTCATGGGAATCCCAGGGGATGGTACACCGTGTGATCGGGAAAGCTTTCGAAAGCGCACCTCATTTTTCACCTCCGGGTGCTAGCGTCCGCCATTCCAGCCGCTTGAGTAACAATTCGCCCACTTGCAGGATCAGCGTCTTGACACTCCTCTTTCGTAGTCTCTGCAAGTGGTCCGAAGGATGACCTGGAAGAGGGGGAACCAATGAGAGACCAGCTGGCGGTGTTCGGACAGGCCCACGTCACTCTAATTTCCCATCACGAAGAGGAATTCACCAAAGGCTCGGCCTGCCTCGCCGCAAGCCCAACAGGGCCTGCAGCAATCTGGCGCTATTGCGGCCAGCTCACACCAAAGCGAGCTGCCAAACGGAGCTCTGGGGCACTGCACTTCACAAACCTGCCGAGCTCTAAATGATAACACTCGTCCAAAAACATACTGAGGTAAGGCCACGAAGGGGATTTGAACGCAAGGCAGAATTGCACGAAACGGAGTTCAGGAGGTAGATGGGAATGGCCTTCCCAGCACAGGAAAAGCGGCAGAACGTGGACAATGATGCAGTTGGCCAAAAAGGGCGTATGCGTTTTTTCCTGAATATATTCAGGAAAAAACGCATACGCCCTTTTTGGCCAACCAAGCACCCGGGGAGAGCAAATCGGCACTACAAAGAAATCTCACTCCCCCCCCCGGGCAAAAGAGCCATCCGGAAAATGTCTAAAAACCAGAAAGGCAGGACAGGCCAAGGAGATAAGGGAGCCTTGTTCAGTTGCCGGGAGGGACGCAAAATGCCAACAGCCACTCTGGAGAAGCGTATGCTCGTTCCTAAAACACGTACAGAACAGAACCACAGAGCGTAGGGCACCTCCACACGTGGGCCTATATCTTGGGAAAACTAAAAATCAACCAGACGCAGGCACCCCAAAGTTTAGGGCTTCTCTCTTTACAACAACCTCGACTTCGGGACACCCTTCATCTGCCGGGGAAGAGAGAAATGGACCAAGAATTTGTGCTACATAGGTACGATGGAATATCCATCAGCCATGGAATCCATGTCATAAGGCTGGTTCCAGCATAATGAGTGGATTGAGGTACGATGATGCTAAGTGAAATCTGTCCCACAGAAAAAGAAACTTGGGATATCACTTAGAGAGGGAATGTACAAATCGCTACCCACGACCCGAATGACAAAAGAGAACAGACTCACGCTTTTCGAAAACACACTTAGGCCTGCTTAAGCGGAAAGGTGAGGTGGCGTGATGCATAAAACACGACTTGGAAACGAGCACAGATACCGGTCGGAAAAGTAAATATATAATAGACACCACCTACTCCTTGCTCAGTGAACAGGACTCAACAGCTCCTATTCATCACAGAAGAATATATCAGACTCGTAAGCATCTGAAAACCTAAGTATTGATATCTCTCTGTAAGTGAATCAAGTGTGTGTCAAGCGGCATCAACACAGCACTGAAAATCAGCTAAAGCCCATTCTAAAAATACATTTCCAAAACACAGAAGAAAGAAGCACGGCGAGGGGGAGGGAAATTCTGCCAAAATGCGTTCAGGGGCTGTGATGCAACCAGGATTGACCACATCTACACCCACAGCGGCATAAGACATAAGGCTGGATACTCCTCAGGCTGAGAGGATTGCTGAGGTTGGAGGAGCAAAGGCAGAGCCTCTAGAGTTATACTGCGTGCTGCCCATTCCATGGGTCCCACCTCTCCAGGTTCAAGGCAACTTTCCTACAGCCAAACCACTCACGGGAATCCCAGGGGATGGTACACCGTGTGATCGGGAAACCTTTCGAAAGCGCACCTCATTTTTCACCTCCGGGTGCTAGCGTCCGCCATTCCAGCCGCTTGAGTAACAATTCGCCCACTTGCAGGATCAGCGTGTTGACACTCCTCTTTCGTAGTCTCTGCAAGTGGTCCGAAGGATGACCTGGAAGAGGGGCAACCAATGAGAGACCAGCTGGCGGTGTTCGGACAGGCCCACGTCACTCTAATTTCCCATCACGAAGAGGAATTCACCAAAGGCTCGGCCTGCCTCGCCGCAAGCACAACAGGGCCTGAAGCAATCTTGCGCTATTGCGGCCAGCTCACACCAAAGCGAGCTGCCAAACGGAGCTCTGGGGCACTGCACTTCACAAACCTGCCGAGCTCTAAATGATAACACTCGTCCAAAAACATACTGAGGTAAGGCCACGAAGGGGATTTGAACGCAAGGCAGAATTGCACGAAACGGAGTTCAGGAGGTAGATGGGAATGGCCTTCCGAGCACAGGAAAAGCGGCAGAACGTGGACAATGATGCAGTTGGCCAAAAAGGGCGTATGCGTTTTTTCCTGAATATATTCAGGAAAAAACGCATACGCCCTTTTTGGCCAACCAAGCACCCGGGGAGAGCAAATCGGCACTACAAAGAAATCTCACTCCCCCCCCCGGGCAAAAAGGCCATCCGGAAAATGTCTAAAAACCAGAAAGGCAGGACAGGCCAAGGAGATAAGGGAGCCTTGTTCAGTTGCCGGGAGGGACGCAAAATGCCAACAGCCACTCTGGAGAAGCGTATGCTTGTTCCTAAAACACGTACAGAACAGAACCACAGAGCGTAGGGCACCTCCACCCGTGGGCCTATATCTTGGGAAAACTAAAAATCAACCAGACGCAGGCACCCCAAAGTTTAGGGCTTCTCTCTTTACAACAACCTCGACTTCGGGACACCCTTCATCTGCCGGGGAAGAGAGAAATGGACCAAGAATTTGTGCTACTTAGGTACGAGGGAATATCCCTCAGCCATGGAATCCATGTCATAAGGCTGGTTCCAGCATAATGAGTGGATTGAGGTACGATGATGCTAAGTGAAATCTGTCCCACAGAAAAAGAAACTTGGGATATCACTTAGAGAGCGAATGTACAAATCGCTACCCACGACCCGAATGACAAAAGAGAACAGACTCACGCTTTTCGAAAACACACTTAGGCCTGCTTAAGCGGAAAGGTGAGGTGGCGTGATGCATAAAACACGACTTGGAAACGAGCACAGATACCGGTCGGAAAAGCAAATATATAATAGACACCACCTACTCCTTGCTCAGTGAACAGGACTCAACAGCTCCTATTCATCACAGAAGAATATATCAGACTCGTAAGCATCTGAAAACCTAAGTATTGATATCTCTCTGTAAGTGAATCAAGTGTGTGTCAAGCGGCATCAACACAGCACTGAAAATCAGCTAAAGCCCATTCTAAAAATACATTTCCAAAACACAGAAGAAAGAAGCACGGCGAGGAGGAGGGAAATTCTGCCAAAATGCGTTCAGGGGCTGTGATGCAACCAGGATTGACCACATCTACACCCACAGCGGCATAAGACATAAGGCTGGATACTCCTCAGGCTGAGAGGATTGCTGAGGTTGGAGGAGCAAAGGCAGAGCCTCTAGAGTTATACTGCGTGCTGCCCATTCCATGGGTCCCACCTCTCCAGGTTCAAGGCAACTTTCCTACAGCCAAACCACTCATGGGAATCCCAGGGGATGGTACACCGTGTGATCGGGAAAGCTTTCGAAAGCGCACCTCATTTTTCACCTCCGGGTGCTAGCGTCCGCCATTCCAGCCGCTTGAGTAACAATTCGCCCACTTGCAGGATCAGCGTCTTGACACTCCTCTTTCGTAGTCTCTGCAAGTGGTCCGAAGGATGACCTGGAAGAGGGGCAACCAATGAGAGACCAGCTGGCGGTGTTCGGACAGGCCCACGTCACTCTAATTTCCCATCACGAAGAGGAATTCACCAAAGGCTCGGCCTGCCTCGCCGCAAGCACAACAGGGCCTGCAGCAATCTGGCGCTATTGCGGCCAGCTCACACCAAAGCGAGCTGCCAAACGGAGCTCTGGGGCACTGCACTTCACAAACCTGCCGAGCTCTAAATGATAACACTCGTCCAAAAACATACTGAGGTAAGGCCACGAAGGGGATTTGAACGCAAGGCAGAATTGCACGAAACGGAGTTCAGGAGGTAGATGGGAATGGCCTTCCCAGCACAGGAAAAGCGGCAGAACGTGGACAATGATGCAGTTGGCCAAAAAGGGCGTATGCGTTTTTTCCTGAATATATTCAGGAAAAAACGCATACGCCCTTTTTGGCCAACCAAGCACCCGGGGAGAGCAAATCGGCACTACAAAGAAATCTCACTCCCCCCCCCGGGCAAAAAGGCCATCCGGAAAATGTCTAAAAACCAGAAAGGCAGGACAGGCCAAGGAGATAAGGGAGCCTTGTTCAGTTGCCGGGAGGGACGCAAAATGCCAACAGCCACTCTGGAGAAGCGTATGCTTGTTCCTAAAACACGTACAGAACAGAACCACAGAGCGTAGGGCACCTCCACCCGTGGGCCTATATCTTGGGAAAACTAAAAATCAACCAGACGCAGGCACCCCAAAGTTTAGGGCTTCTCTCTTTACAACAACCTCGACTTCGGGACACCCTTCATCTGCCGGGGAAGAGAGAAATGGACCAAGAATTTGTGCTACTTAGGTACGAGGGAATATCCCTCAGCCATGGAATCCATGTCATAAGGCTGGTTCCAGCATAATGAGTGGATTGAGGTACGATGATGCTAAGTGAAATCTGTCCCACAGAAAAAGAAACTTGGGATATCACTTAGAGAGCGAATGTACAAATCGCTACCCACGACCCGAATGACAAAAGAGAACAGACTCACGCTTTTCGAAAACACACTTAGGCCTGCTTAAGCGGAAAGGTGAGGTGGCGTGATGCATAAAACACGACTTGGAAACGAGCACAGATACCGGTCGGAAAAGCAAATATATAATAGACACCACCTACTCCTTGCTCAGTGAACAGGACTCAACAGCTCCTATTCATCACAGAAGAATATATCAGACTCGTAAGCATCTGAAAACCTAAGTATTGATATCTCTCTGTAAGTGAATCAAGTGTGTGTCAAGCGGCATCAACACAGCACTGAAAATCAGCTAAAGCCCATTCTAAAAATACATTTCCAAAACACAGAAGAAAGAAGCACGGCGAGGAGGAGGGAAATTCTGCCAAAATGCGTTCAGGGGCTGTGATGCAACCAGGATTGACCACATCTACACCCACAGCGGCATAAGACATAAGGCTGGATACTCCTCAGGCTGAGAGGATTGCTGAGGTTGGAGGAGCAAAGGCAGAGCCTCTAGAGTTATACTGCGTGCTGCCCATTCCATGGGTCCCACCTCTCCAGGTTCAAGGCAACTTTCCTACAGCCAAACCACTCATGGGAATCCCAGGGGATGGTACACCGTGTGATCGGGAAAGCTTTCGAAAGCGCACCTCATTTTTCACCTCCGGGTGCTAGCGTCCGCCATTCCAGCCGCTTGAGTAACAATTCGCCCACTTGCAGGATCAGCGTCTTGACACTCCTCTTTCGTAGTCTCTGCAAGTGGTCCGAAGGATGACCTGGAAGAGGGGCAACCAATGAGAGACCAGCTGGCGGTGTTCGGACAGGCCCACGTCACTCTAATTTCCCATCACGAAGAGGAATTCACCAAAGGCTCGGCCTGCCTCGCCGCAAGCACAACAGGGCCTGCAGCAATCTGGCGCTATTGCGGCCAGCTCACACCAAAGCGAGCTGCCAAACGGAGCTCTGGGGCACTGCACTTCACAAACCTGCCGAGCTCTAAATGATAACACTCGTCCAAAAACATACTGAGGTAAGGCCACGAAGGGGATTTGAACGCAAGGCAGAATTGCACGAAACGGAGTTCAGGAGGTAGATGGGAATGGCCTTCCCAGCACAGGAAAAGCGGCAGAACGTGGACAATGATGCAGTTGGCCAAAAAGGGCGTATGCGTTTTTTCCTGAATATATTCAGGAAAAAACGCATACGCCCTTTTTGGCCAACCAAGCACCCGGGGAGAGCAAATCGGCACTACAAAGAAATCTCACTCCCCCCCCCGGGCAAAAGAGCCATCCGGAAAATGTCTAAAAACCAGAAAGGCAGGACAGGCCAAGGAGATAAGGGAGCCTTGTTCAGTTGCCGGGAGGGACGCAAAATGCCAACAGCCACTCGGGAGAAGCGTATGCTTGTTCCTAAAACACGTACAGAACAGAACCACAGAGCGTAGGGCACCTCCACACGTGGGCCTATATCTTGGGAAAACTAAAAATCAACCAGACGCAGGCACCCCAAAGTTTAGGGCTTCTCTCTTTACAACAACCTCGACTTCGGGACACCCTTCATCTGCCGGGGAAGAGAGAAATGGACCAAGAATTTGTGCTACTTGGTACGATGGAATATCCCTCAGCCATGGAATCCATGTCATAAGGCTGGTTCCAGCATAATGAGTGGATTGAGGTACGATGATGCTAAGTGAAATCTGGCCCACAGAAAAAGAAACTTGGGATATCACTTAGAGAGGGAATGTACAAATCGCTACCCACGACCCGTATGACAAAAGAGAACAGACTCACGCTTTTCGAAAACACACTTAGGCCTGCTTAAGCGGAAAGGTGAGGTGGCGTGATGCATAAAACACGACTTGGAAACGAGCACAGATACCGGTCGGAAAAGCAAATATATAATAGACACCACCTACACCTTGCTCAGTGAACAGGACTCAACAGCGCCTATTCATCACAGAAGAATATATCAGACTCGTCAGCATCTGAAAACCTAAGTATTGATATCTCTCTGTAAGTGAATCAAGTGTGTGTCAAGCGGCATCAACACAGCACTGAAAATCAGCTAAAGCCCATTCTAAAAATACATTTCCAAAACACAGAAGAAAGAAGCACGGCGAGAGGGAGGGAAATTCTGCCAAAATGCGTTCAGGGGTTGTGATGCAACCAGGATTGACCACATCTACACCCACAGCGGCATAAGACATAAGGCTGGATACTCCTCAGGCTGAGAGGATTGCTGAGGTTGGAGGAGCAAAGGCAGAGCCTCTAGAGTTATACTGCGTGCTGCCCATTCCATGGGTCCCACCTCTCCAGGTTCAAGGCAACTTTCCTACAGCCAAACCACTCACGGGAATCCCAGGGGATGGTACACCGTGTGATCGGGAAAGCTTTCGAAAGCGCACCTCATTTTTCACCTCCGGGTGCTAGCGTCCGCCATTCCAGCCGCTTGACTAACAATTCGCCCACTTGCAGGATCAGCGTCTTGACACTCCTCTTTCGTAGTCTCTGCAAGTGGTCCGAAGGATGACCTGGAAGAGGGGGAACCAATGAGAGACCAGCTGGCGGTGTTCGGACAGGCCCACGTCACTCTAATTTCCCATCACGAAGAGGAATTCACCAAAGGCTCGGCCTGCCTCGCCGCAAGCACAACAGGGACTGAAGCAAACTTGCGCTATTGCGGCCAGCTCACACCAAAGCGAGCTGCCAAACGGAGCTCTGGGGCACTGCACTTCACAAACCTGCCGAGCTCTAAATGATAACACTCGTCCAAAAACATACTGAGGTAAGGCCACGAAGGGGATTTGAACGCACGGCAGAATTGCACGAAACGGAGTTCAGGAGGTAGATGGGAATGGCCTTCCCAGCACAGGAAAAGCGGCAGAACGTGGACAATGATGCAGTTGGCCAAAAAGGGCGTATGCGTTTTTTCCTGAATATATTCAGGAAAAAACGCATACGCCCTTTTTGGCCAACCAAGCACCCGGGGAGAGCAAATCGGCACTACAAAGAAATCTCACTCCCCCCCCGGGCAAAAGAGCCATCCGGAAAATGTCTAAAAACCAGAAAGGCAGGACAGGCCAAGGAGATAAGGGAGCCTTGTTCAGTTGCCGGGAGGGACGCAAAATGCCAACAGCCACTCTGGAGAAGCGTATGCTCGTTCCTAAAACACGTACAGAACAGAACCACAGAGCGTAGGGCACCTCCACACGTGGGCCTATATCTTGGGAAAACTAAAAATCAACCAGACGCAGGCACCCCAAAGTTTAGGGCTTCTCTCTTTACAACAACCTCGACTTCGGGACACCCTTCATCTGCCGGGGAAGAGAGAAATGGACCAAGAATTTGTGCTACTTAGGTACGATGGAATATCCCTCAGCCATGGAATCCATGTCATAAGGCTGGTTCCAGCATAATGAGTGGATTGAGGTACGATGATGCTAAGTGAAATCTGGCCCACAGAAAAAGAAACTTGGGATATCACTTAGAGAGCGAATGTACAAATCGCTACCCACGACCCGAATGACAAAAGAGAACAGACTCACGCTTTTCGAAAACACACTTAGGCCTGCTTAAGCGGAAAGGTGAGGTGGCGTGATGCATAAAACACGACTTGGAAACGAGCACAGATACCGGTCGGAAAAGCAAATATATAATAGACACCACCTACTCCTTGCTCAGTGAACAGGACTCAACAGCTCCTATTCATCACAGAAGAATATATCAGACTCGTAAGCATCTGAAAACCTAAGTATTGATATCTCTCTGTAAGTGAATCAAGTGTGTGTCAAGCGGCATCAACACAGCACTGAAAATCAGCTAAAGCCCATTCTAAAAATACATTTCCAAAACACAGAAGAAAGAAGCACGGCGAGGGGGAGGGAAATTCTGCCAAAATGCGTTCAGGGGCTGTGATGCAACCAGGATTGACCACATCTACACCCACAGCGGCATAAGACATAAGGCTGGATACTCCTCAGGCTGAGAGGATTGCTGAGGTTGGAGGAGCAAAGACAGAGCCTCTAGAGTTATACTGCGTGCTGCCCATTCCATGGGTCCCACCTCTCCAGGTTCAAGGCAACTTTCCTACAGCCAAACCACTCATGGGAATCCCAGGGGATGGTACACCGTGTGATCGGGAAAGCTTTCGAAAGCGCACCTCATTTTTCACCTCCGGGTGCTAGCGTCCGCCATTCCAGCCGCTTGACTAACAATTCCCCCACTTGTAGGATCAGCGTCTTGACACTCCTCTTTCGTAGTCTCTGCAAGTGGTCCGAAGGATGACCTGGAAGAGGGGGAACCAATGAGAGACCAGCTGGCGGTGTTCGGACAGGCCCACGTCACTCTAATTTCCCATCACGAAGAGGAATTCACCAAAGGCTCGGCCTGCCTCGCCGCAAGCACAACAGGGCCTGAAGCAATCTTGCGCTATTGCGGCCAGCTCACACCAAAGCGAGCTGCCAAACGGAGCTCTGGGGCACTGCACTTCACAAACCTGCCGAGCTCTAAATGATAACACTCGTCCAAAAACATACTGAGGTAAGGCCACGAAGGGGATTTGAACGCACGGCAGAATTGCACGAAACGGAGTTCAGGAGATAGATGGGAATGGCCTTCCCAGCACAGGAAAAGCGGCAGAACGTGGACAATGATGCAGTTGGCCAAAAAGGGCGTATGCGCTTTTTCCTGAATATATTCAGGAAAAAACGCATACGCCCTTTTTGGCCAAGCAAGCACCCAGGGAGAGCAAATCGGCACTACAAACAAATCTCACTCCCCCCCCCCGGGCAAAAGAGCCATCCGGAAAATGTCTAAAAACCAGAAAGGCAGGACAGGCCAAGGAGATAAGGGAGCCTTGTTCAGTTGCCGGGAGGGACGCAAAATGCCAACAGCCACTCTGGAGAAGCGTATGCTCGTTCCTAAAACACGTACAGAACAGAACCACAGAGCATAGGGCACCTCCACACGTGGGCCTATATCTTGGGAAAACTAAAAATCAACCAGACGCAGGCACCCCAAAGTTTAGGGCTTCTCTCTTTACAACAACCTCGACTTCGGGACACCCTTCATCTGCCGGGGAAGAGAGAAATGGACCAAGAATTTGTGCTACTTAGGTACGAGGGAATATCCCTCAGCCATGGAATCCATGTCATAAGGCTGCTTCCAGCATAATGAGTGGATTGAGGTACGATGATGCTAAGTGAAATCTGTCCCACAGAAAAAGAAACTTGGGATATCACTTAGAGAGCGAATGTACAAATCGCTACCCACGACCCGAATGACAAAAGAGAACAGACTCACGCTTTTCGAAAACACACTTAGGCCTGCTTAAGCGGAAAGGTGAGGTGGCGTGATGCATAAAACACGACTTGGAAACGAGCACAGATACCGGTCGGAAAAGCAAATATATAATAGACACCACCTACTCCTTGCTCAGTGAACAGGACTCAACAGCTCCTATTCATCACAGAAGAATATATCAGACTCGTAAGCATCTGAAAACCTAAGTATTGATATCTCTCTGTAAGTGAATCAAGTGTGTGTCAAGCGGCATCAACACAGCACTGAAAATCAGCTAAAGCCCATTCTAAAAATACATTTCCAAAACACAGAAGAAAGAAGCACGGCGAGGGGGAGGGAAATTCTGCCAAAATGCGTTCAGGGGCTGTGATGCAACCAGGATTGACCACATCTACACCCACAGCGGCATAAGACATAAGGCTGGATACTCCTCAGGCTGAGAGGATTGCTGAGGTTGGAGGAGCAAAGGCAGAGCCTCTAGAGTTATACTGCGTGCTGCCCATTCCATGGGTCCCACCTCTCCAGGTTCAAGGCAACTTTCCTACAGCCAAACCACTCATGGGAATCCCAGGGGATGGTACACCGTGTGATCGGGAAAGCTTTCGAAAGCGCACCTCATTTTTCACCTCCGGGTGCTAGCGTCCGCCATTCCAGCCGCTTGAGTAACAATTCGCCCACTTGCAGGATCAGCGTCTTGACACTCCTCTTTCGTAGTCTCTGCAAGTGGTCCGAAGGATGACCTGGAAGAGGGGGAACCAATGAGAGACCAGCTGGCGGTGTTCGGACAGGCCCACGTCACTCTAATTTCCCATCACGAAGAGGAATTCACCAAAGGCTCGGCCTGCCTCGCCGCAAGCACAACAGGGCCTGCAGCAATCTGGCGCTATTGCGGCCAGCTCACACCAAAGCGAGCTGCCAAACGGAGCTCTGGGGCACTGCACTTCACAAACCTGCCGAGCTCTAAATGATAACACTCGTCCAAAAACATACTGAGGTAAGGCCACGAAGGGGATTTGAAAGCAAGGCAGAATTGCACGAAACGGAGTTCAGGAGGTAGATGGGAATGGCCTTCCCAGCACAGGAAAAGCGGCAGAACGTGGACAATGATGCAGTTGGCCAAAAAGGGCGTATGCGTTTTTTCCTGAATATATTCAGGAAAAAACGCATACGCCCTTTTTGGCCAACCAAGCACCCGGGGAGAGCAAATCGGCACTACAAAGAAATCTCACTCCCCCCCCCGGGCAAAAGAGCCATCCGGAAAATGTCTAAAAACCAGAAAGGCAGGACAGGCCAAGGAGATAAGGGAGCCTTGTTCAGTTGCCGGGAGGGACGCAAAATGCCAACAGCCACTCTGGAGAAGCGTATGCTTGTTCCTAAAACACGTACAGAACAGAACCACAGAGCGTAGGGCACCTCCACACGTGGGCCTATATCTTGGGAAAACTAAAAATCAACCAGACGCAGGCACCCCAAAGTTTAGGGCTTCTCTCTTTACAACAACCTCGACTTCGGGACACCCTTCATCTGCCGGGGAAGAGAGAAATGGACCAAGAATTTGTGCTACTTGGTACGATGGAATATCCCTCAGCCATGGAATCCATGTCATAAGGCTGCTTCCAGCATAATGAGTGGATTGAGGTACGATGATGCTAAGTGAAATCTGTCCCACAGAAAAAGAAACTTGGGATATCACTTAGAGAGGGAATGTACAAATCGCTACCCACGACCCGAATGACAAAAGAGAACAGACTCACGCTTTTCGAAAACACACTTAGGCCTGCTTAAGCGGAAAGGTGAGGTGGCGTGATGCATAAAACACGACTTGGAAACGAGCACAGATACCGGTCGGAAAAGCAAATATATAATAGACACCACCTACACCTTGCTCAGTGAACAGGACTCAACAGCGCCTATTCATCACAGAAGAATATATCAGACTCGTCAGCATCTGAAAACCTAAGTATTGATATCTCTCTGTAAGTGAATCAAGTGTGTGTCAAGCGGCATCAACACAGCACTGAAAATCAGCTAAAGCCCATTCTAAAAATACATTTCCAAAACACAGAAGAAAGAAGCACGGCGAGAGGGAGGGAAATTCTGACAAAATGCGTTCAGGGGCTGTGATGCAACCAGGATTGACCACATCGACACCCACAGCGGCAGAAGACATAAGGCTGGATACTCCTCAGGCTGAGAGGATTGCTGAGGTTGGAGGAGCAAAGGCAGAGCCTCTAGAGTTATACTGCGTGCTGCCCATTCCATGGGTCCCACCTCTCCAGGTTCAAGGCAACTTTCCTACAGCCAAACCACTCACGGGAATCCCAGGGGATGGTACACCGTGTGATCGGGAAACCTTTCGAAAGCGCACCTCATTTTTCACCTCCGGGTGCTAGCGTCCACCATTCCAGCCGCTTGACTAACAATTCGCCCACTTGCAGGATCAGCGTCTTGACACTCCTCTTTCGTAGTCTCTGCAAGTGGTCCGAAGGATGACCTGGAAGAGGGGGAACCAATGAGAGACCAGCTGGCGGTGTTCGGACAGGCCCACGTCACTCTAATTTCCCATCACGAAGAGGAATTCACCAAAGGCTCGGCCTGCCTCGCCGCAAGCACAACAGGGCCTGAAGCAAACTTGCGCTATTGCGGCCAGCTCACACCAAAGCGAGCTGCCAAACGGAGCTCTGGGGCACTGCACTTCACAAACCTGCCGAGCTCTAAATGATAACACTCGTCCAAAAACATACTGAGGTAAGGCCACGAAGGGGATTTGAACGCAAGGCAGAATTGCACGAAACGGAGTTCAGGAGGTAGATGGGAATGGCCTTCCCAGCACAGGAAAAGCGGCAGAACATGGACAATGATGCAGTTGGCCAAAAAGGGCGTATGCGTTTTTTCCTGAATATATTCAGGAAAAAACGCATACGCCCTTTTTGGCCAACCAAGCACCCGGGGAGAGCAAATCGGCACTACAAAGAAATCTCACTCCCCCCCCGGGCAAAAGAGCCATCCGGAAAATGTCTAAAAACCAGAAAGGCAGGACAGGCCAAGGAGATAAGGGAGCCTTGTTCAGTTGCCGGGAGGGACGCAAAATGCCAACAGCCACTCTGGAGAAGCGTATGCTCGTTCCTAAAACACGTACAGAACAGAACCACAGAGCGTAGGGCACCTCCACACGTGGGCCTATATCTTGGGAAAACTAAAAATCAACCAGACGCAGGCACCCCAAAGTTTAGGGCTTCTCTCTTTACAACAACCTCGACTTCGGGACACCCTTCATCTGCCGGGGAAGAGAGAAATGGACCAAGAATTTGTGCTACTTAGGTACGATGGAATATCCCTCAGCCATGGAATCCATGTCATAAGGCTGGTTCCAGCATAATGAGTGGATTGAGGTACGATGATGCTAAGTGAAATCTGGCCCACAGAAAAAGAAACTTGGGATATCACTTAGAGAGCGAATGTACAAATCGCTACCCACGACCCGAATGACAAAAGAGAACAGACTCACGCTTTTCGAAAACACACTTAGGCCTGCTTAAGCGGAAAGGTGAGGTGGCGTGATGCATAAAACACGACTTGGAAACGAGCACAGATACCGGTCGGAAAAGCAAATATATAATAGACACCACCTACTCCTTGCTCAGTGAACAGGACTCAACAGCTCCTATTCATCACAGAAGAATATATCAGACTCGTAAGCATCTGAAAACCTAAGTATTGATATCTCTCTGTAAGTGAATCAAGTGTGTGTCAAGCGGCATCAACACAGCACTGAAAATCAGCTAAAGCCCATTCTAAAAATACATTTCCAAAACACAGAAGAAAGAAGCACGGCGAGGGGGAGGGAAATTCTGCCAAAATGCGTTCAGGGGCTGTGATGCAACCAGGATTGACCACATCTACACCCACAGCGGCATAAGACATAAGGCTGGATACTCCTCAGGCTGAGAGGATTGCTGAGGTTGGAGGAGCAAAGACAGAGCCTCTAGAGTTATACTGCGTGCTGCCCATTCCATGGGTCCCACCTCTCCAGGTTCAAGGCAACTTTCCTACAGCCAAACCACTCATGGGAATCCCAGGGGATGGTACACCGTGTGATCGGGAAAGCTTTCGAAAGCGCACCTCATTTTTCACCTCCGGGTGCTAGCGTCCGCCATTCCAGCCGCTTGACTAACAATTCCCCCACTTGCAGGATCAGCGTCTTGACACTCCTCTTTCGTAGTCTCTGCAAGTGGTCCGAAGGATGACCTGGAAGAGGGGGAACCAATGAGAGACCAGCTGGCGGTGTTCGGACAGGCCCACGTCACTCTAATTTCCCATCACGAAGAGGAATTCACCAAAGGCTCGGCCTGCCTCGCCGCAAGCACAACAGGGCCTGAAGCAATCTGGCGCTATTGCGGCCAGCTCACACCAAAGCGAGCTGCCAAACGGAGCTCTGGGGCACTGCACTTCACAAACCTGCCGAGCTCTAAATGATAACACTCGTCCAAAAACATACTGAGGTAAGGCCACGAAGGGGATTTGAACGCAAGGCAGAATTGCACGAAACGGAGTTCAGGAGGTAGATGGGAATGGCCTTCCCAGCACAGGAAAAGCGGCAGAACATGGACAATGATGCAGTTGGCCAAAAAGGGCGTATGCGTTTTTTCCTGAATATATTCAGGAAAAAACGCATACGCCCTTTTTGGCCAACCAAGCACCCGGGGAGAGCAAATCGGCACTACAAAGAAATCTCACTCCCCCCCCGGGCAAAAGAGCCATCCGGAAAATGTCTAAAAACCAGAAAGGCAGGACAGGCCAAGGAGATAAGGGAGCCTTGTTCAGTTGCCGGGAGGGACGCAAAATGCCAACAGCCACTCTGGAGAAGCGTATGCTCGTTCCTAAAACACGTACAGAACAGAACCACAGAGCGTAGGGCACCTCCACACGTGGGCCTATATCTTGGGAAAACTAAAAATCAACCAGACGCAGGCACCCCAAAGTTTAGGGCTTCTCTCTTTACAACAACCTCGACTTCGGGACACCCTTCATCTGCCGGGGAAGAGAGAAATGGACCAAGAATTTGTGCTACTTAGGTACGATGGAATATCCCTCAGCCATGGAATCCATGTCATAAGGCTGGTTCCAGCATAATGAGTGGATTGAGGTACGATGATGCTAAGTGAAATCTGGCCCACAGAAAAAGAAACTTGGGATATCACTTAGAGAGCGAATGTACAAATCGCTACCCACGACCCGAATGACAAAAGAGAACAGACTCACGCTTTTCGAAAACACACTTAGGCCTGCTTAAGCGGAAAGGTGAGGTGGCGTGATGCATAAAACACGACTTGGAAACGAGCACAGATACCGGTCGGAAAAGCAAATATATAATAGACACCACCTACTCCTTGCTCAGTGAACAGGACTCAACAGCTCCTATTCATCACAGAAGAATATATCAGACTCGTAAGCATCTGAAAACCTAAGTATTGATATCTCTCTGTAAGTGAATCAAGTGTGTGTCAAGCGGCATCAACACAGCACTGAAAATCAGCTAAAGCCCATTCTAAAAATACATTTCCAAAACACAGAAGAAAGAAGCACGGCGAGGGGGAGGGAAATTCTGCCAAAATGCGTTCAGGGGCTGTGATGCAACCAGGATTGACCACATCTACACCCACAGCGGCATAAGACATAAGGCTGGATACTCCTCAGGCTGAGAGGATTGCTGAGGTTGGAGGAGCAAAGACAGAGCCTCTAGAGTTATACTGCGTGCTGCCCATTCCATGGGTCCCACCTCTCCAGGTTCAAGGCAACTTTCCTACAGCCAAACCACTCATGGGAATCCCAGGGGATGGTACACCGTGTGATCGGGAAAGCTTTCGAAAGCGCACCTCATTTTTCACCTCCGGGTGCTAGCGTCCGCCATTCCAGCCGCTTGACTAACAATTCCCCCACTTGCAGGATCAGCGTCTTGACACTCCTCTTTCGTAGTCTCTGCAAGTGGTCCGAAGGATGACCTGGAAGAGGGGGAACCAATGAGAGACCAGCTGGCGGTGTTCGGACAGGCCCACGTCACTCTAATTTCCCATCACGAAGAGGAATTCACCAAAGGCTCGGCCTGCCTCGCCGCAAGCACAACAGGGCCTGAAGCAATCTGGCGCTATTGCGGCCAGCTCACACCAAAGCGAGCTGCCAAACGGAGCTCTGGGGCACTGCACTTCACAAACCTGCCGAGCTCTAAATGATAACACTCGTCCAAAAACATACTGAGGTAAGGCCACGAAGGGGATTTGAACGCACGGCAGAATTGCACGAAACGGAGTTCAGGAGATAGATGGGAATGGCCTTCCCAGCACAGGAAAAGCGGCAGAACGTGGACAATGATGCAGTTGGCCAAAAAGGGCGTATGCGTTTTTTCCTGAATATATTCAGGAAAAAACGCATACGCCCTTTTTGGCCAACCAAGCACCCGGGGAGAGCAAATCGGCACTACAAAGAAATCTCACTCCCCCCCCGGGCAAAAGAGCCATCCGGAAAATGTCTAAAAACCAGAAAGGCAGGACAGGCCAAGGAGATAAGGGAGCCTTGTTCAGTTGCCGGGAGGGACGCAAAATGCCAACAGCCACTCTGGAGAAGCGTATGCTCGTTCCTAAAACACGTACAGAACAGAACCACAGAGCGTAGGGCACCTCCACACGTGGGCCTATATCTTGGGAAAACTAAAAATCAACCAGACGCAGGCACCCCAAAGTTTAGGGCTTCTCTCTTTACAACAACCTCGACTTCGGGACACCCTTCATCTGCCGGGGAAGAGAGAAATGGACCAAGAATTTGTGCTACTTAGGTACGATGGAATATCCCTCAGCCATGGAATCCATGTCATAAGGCTGGTTCCAGCATAATGAGTGGATTGAGGTACGATGATGCTAAGTGAAATCTGGCCCACAGAAAAAGAAACTTGGGATATCACTTAGAGAGCGAATGTACAAATCGCTACCCACGACCCGAATGACAAAAGAGAACAGACTCACGCTTTTCGAAAACACACTTAGGCCTGCTTAAGCGGAAAGGTGAGGTGGCGTGATGCATAAAACACGACTTGGAAACGAGCACAGATACCGGTCGGAAAAGCAAATATATAATAGACACCACCTACTCCTTGCTCAGTGAACAGGACTCAACAGCTCCTATTCATCACAGAAGAATATATCAGACTCGTAAGCATCTGAAAACCTAAGTATTGATATCTCTCTGTAAGTGAATCAAGTGTGTGTCAAGCGGCATCAACACAGCACTGAAAATCAGCTAAAGCCCATTCTAAAAATACATTTCCAAAACACAGAAGAAAGAAGCACGGCGAGGGGGAGGGAAATTCTGCCAAAATGCGTTCAGGGGCTGTGATGCAACCAGGATTGACCACATCTACACCCACAGCGGCATAAGACATAAGGCTGGATACTCCTCAGGCTGAGAGGATTGCTGAGGTTGGAGGAGCAAAGGCAGAGCCTCTAGAGTTATCCTGCGTGCTACCCATTCCATGGGTCCCACCTCTCCAGGTTCAAGGCAACTTTCCTACAGCCAAACCACTCATGGGAATCCCAGGGGATGGTGCACCGTGTGATCGGGAGCGCTTTCGAAAGCGCACCTCATTTTTCACCTCCGGGTGCTAGCGTCCGCCATTCCAGCCGCTTGAGTAACAATTCGCCCACTTGCAGGATCAGCGTCTTGACACTCCTCTTTCGTAGTCTCTGCAAGTGGTCCGAAGGATGACCTGGAAGAGGGGCAACCAATCAGAGACCAGCTGGCGGTGTTCGGACAGGCCCACGTCACTCTAATTTCCCATCACGAAGAGGAATTCACCAAAGGCTCGGCCTGCCTCGCCGCAAGCACAACAGGGCCTGAAGCAATCTTGCGCTATTGCGGCCAGCTCACACCAAAGCGAGCTGCCAAACGGAGCTCTGGGGCACTGCACTTCACAAACCTGCCGAGCTCTAAATGATAACACTCGTCCAAAAACATACTGAGGTAAGGCCACGAAGGGGATTTGAACGCAAGGCAGAATTGCACGAAACGGAGGTCAGGAGGTAGATGGGAATGGCCTTCCCAGCACAGGAAAAGCGGCAGAACGTGGACAATGATGCAGTTGGCCAAAAAGGGCGTATGCGTTTTTTCCTGAATATATTCAGGAAAAAACGCATACGCCCTTTTTGGCCAACCAAGCACCCGGGGAGAGCAAATCGGCACTACAAAGAAATCTCACTCCCCCCCCGGGCAAAAGAGCCATTGGAAAATGTCTAAAAAACAGAAAGGCAGGACAGGCCAAGGAGATAAGGGAGCCTTGTTCAGTTGCCGGGAGGGACGCAAAATGCCAACAGCCACTCTGGAGAAGCGTATGCTCGTTCCTAAAACACGTACAGAACAGAACCACAGAGCATAGGGCACCTCCACACGTGGGCCTATATCTTGGGTAAACTAAAAATCAACCAGACGCAGGCACCCCAAAGTTTAGGGCTTCTCTCTTTACAACAACATCGACTTCGGGACACCCTTCATCTGCCGGGGAAGAGAGAAATGGACCAAGAATTTGTGCTACTTAGGTACGAGGGAATATCCCTCAGCCATGGAATCCATGTCATAAGGCTGGTAGCAGCATAATGAGTCGATTAAGGTACGATGATGCTAAGTGAAATCTGTCCCACAAAAAAAGAAACTTGGGATATCACTTAGAGAGGGAATGTACAAATCGCTACCCACGACCCGAATGACAAAAGAGAACAGACTCACGCTTTTCGAAAACACACTTAGGCCTGCTTAAGCGCAAAGGTGAGGTGGCGTGATGCATAAAACACGACTTGGAAATGAGCACAGATACCGTCGGAAAAGCAAATATGTAATAGACACCAGCTACTCCTTGCTCAGTGAACAGGACTCAACAGCTCCTATTCATCACAGAAGAATATATCAGACTCGTAAGCATCTGAAAACCTAAGTATTCATATCCCTTCTAAATGAATCAAGTGTGTGGGGACGGTACACCGTGTGATTGGGAAAGCTTTCTAAAGCGCACCTCATTTTTCACTTCCGGGTGCTAGCGTCCGCCATTCCAGCCGCTTGACTAACAATTTCCCCACTTGTAGGATCATCGTCTTGACACTCCACTTTCGTAGTCTCTGCAAGTGGTCCGAGGGATGAACTGGAAGAGGGGGAACCAATGAGACACCAGCTGGCGGTGTTCAGACAAGCCCATGTCACTTTAATTTCCCATCACGAAGAGGAATTCACCAAAGGCTCGGCCTGCCTCGCCGCAAGCACAACAGGGCCTGAAGCAATCTGGCGCTATTGCGGCTAGCTCACACCAAAGCGAGCTGCCAAACGGAGCTCTGGGGCACTGCACTTCACAAACCTGCCGAGCTCTAAATGATAACACTCGTCCAAAAACATACTGAGGTAAGGCCACGAAGGGGATTTGAACGCAAGGCAGAATTGCACGAAACGGAGTTCAGGAGGTAGATGGGAATGGCCTTCCCAGCACAGGAAAAGCGGCAGAACGTGGACAATGATGCAGTTGGCCAAAAAGGGCGTATGCGTTTTTTCCTGAATATATTCAGGAAAAAACGCATACGCCCTTTTTGGCCAACCAAGCACCCGGGGAGAGCAAATCGGCACTACAAAGAAATCTCACTCCCCCCCCGGGCAAAAGAGCCATCCGGAAAATGTCTAAAAACCAGAAAGGCAGGACAGGCCAAGGAGATAAGGGAGCCTTGTTCAGTTGCCGGGAGGGACGCAAAATGCCAAAAGCCACTATGGAGAAGCGTATGCTCGTTCCTAAAACACGTACAGAACAGAACCACAGAGCGTAGGGCACCTCCACACGTGGGCCTATATCTTGGGAAAACTAAAAATCAACCAGACGCAGGCACCCCAACGTTTAGGGCTTCTCTCTTTACAACAACCTCGACTTCGGGACACCCTTCATCTGCCGGGGAAGAGAGAAATGGACCAAGAATTTGTGCTACTTAGGTACGATGGAATATCCCTCAGCCATGGAATCCATGTCATAAGGCTGCTTCCAGCATAATGAGTGGATTGAGGTACGATGATGCTAACTGAAATCTGTCCCCCAGAAAAAGAAACTTGGGATATCACTTAGAGAGGGAATGTACAAATCGCTACCCACGATCCGAATGAGAAAAGAGAACAGACTCACGCTTTTCGAAAACACACTTAGGCCTGCTTAAGCGGAAAGGTGAGGTGGCGTGATGCATAAAACACGACTTGGAAATGAGCACAGATACCGGTCGGAAAAGCAAATATATAATAGACACCACCTACTCCTTGCTCAGTGAACAGGACTCAACAGCTCCTATTCATCACAGAAGAACATATCAGACTCGTAAGCATCTGAAAACCTAAGTATTGATATCTTTCTTTTAGTGAATCAAATGTGTGTCAAGCGGCATCAACACACCACTGAAAATCAGCTAAAGCCCATTCTAAAAATACATTTCCAAAACACAGAAGAAAGAAGCACGGCGAGAGGGAGGGAAATTCTGCCAAAATGCGTTCAGGGGCTGTGATGCAACCAGGATTGACCACATCTACACCCACAGCGGCATAAGACATAAGGCTGGATACTCCTCAGGCTGAGAGGATTGCTGAGGTTGGAGGAGCAAAAGCAGAGCCTCTAGAGTTATACTGCGTGCTACCCATTCCATGGGTCCCACCTCTCCAGGTTCAAGGCAACTTTCCTACAGCCAAACCACTCATGGGAATCCCAGGGGATGGTACACCGTGTGATCGGGAAAGCTTTCTAAAGCGCACCTCATTTTTTACCTCCGGGTGCTAGCGTCCGCCATTCCAGCCGCTTGACTAACAATTTCCCCACTTGTAGGATCAGCGTCTTGACACTCCTCTTTCGTAGTCTCTGCAAATGGTCCGAAGGATGAACTGGAAGAGGGGCAACCAATGAGAGACCAGCTGGCGGTGTTCGGACAGGCCCACGTCACTCTAATTTCCCATCACGAAGAGGAATTCACCAAAGGCTTGGCCTGCCTCGCAGGAAGCACAATATGGCCTGAAGCAATCTTGTGCTATTGAGGCCAGCTCACACCAAAGCGAGCTGCCAAATGGAGCTCTGGGGCACTGCACTTCACAAACCGGCCGAGCTCTAAATGATAACACTCGTCCAAAAACATATTGAGGTAAGGCCACGAAGGGGATTTGAACGCAAGGCAGAATTGCATGAAACGGAGTTCAGGAGGTAGATTGGAATGGCCTTCCCAGCACAGGAAAAGCGGCAGAACTTGGACAATGATGCAGTTGGCCAAAAAGGGCATATGCGTTTTTTCAGAAAAAAACGCATACGCCCTTTTTGGCCAACCAAGCACCCGGGGAGAGCAAATCGGCACTACAAAGAAATCTCACTCCCCCCCCCCCCGGCAAAAGAGCCATCCGGAAAATGTGTAAAACCCAGAAAGGCAGGACAGGCCACGGAGATACGGGAGGCTTGTTCAGTTGCCGGAGGGACGGAAAATGCCAACAGCCACTCTGGGGAAGCGTATGCTCTTTCCTAAAACACGTACAGAACAGAACCACAGAGCATAAGGCACCTCCACACGTGGGCCTATATCTTGGGAAAACTAAAAGTCAACCAGACGCAGGCACCCCAACGTTTAGGGCTTCTCTCTTTACAACAACCTCCACTTCGGGACACCGGTTTTATGCCGCCGAAGGGAGAAATTGACCAAGAATTTGTGCTACTTAGGTACGATGGAATATCCCTCAGCCATGGAATCCATGTCATAAGGCAGGTTCCAGCATAATGAGTGGATTGAGGTACGATGATGCTAAGTGAAATCTGTCCCACAGAAAAAGAAACTTAGGATATCACTTAGAGAGGGAATGTAAAAATCGCTACCCATGAACTGTATTATAAAAGAGAACAGACTCACGCTTTTAGAAAACACACTTATTCCTGCTTAAGCGGAAAGGTGAGGTGGCGTGATGCATAAAACACCACTTGGAAATGAGCACAGATACCGGTCCGAGAAGCAAATATATAGTAGACACCACCTAATCCTTCCTCAGTGAACAGCTCTTTCCTAAAACACGTACAGAACAGAAGCATGGAGCATACGGCACCTCCACACATGGGCCTATATCTTTGGAAAACTAAAAATCAACCAGACTCAGGCACCCCAATGGGTAAGGCTTTTCTCTTTACAAAAACCTGGACTTCGGTACACCTTTCCTATCTCAGGGAAGAGAAAAATGGACAAAATGTGTGCTACTTACCCCAAGCATTGTAAATGGATGACCACAACCAAAGTAACAATGATTGCAATTACAAAACACACTCATACTATGTCGTAATATTGACATTCAGTGCTGTAATCCTCCGCTGTAACAGTTTCTTTACTTTGCGGTGAAAGACATCATGTATTTTTAAATTAACAGCACTCACCTGAGGTCTTTAAAAATCAACAAAAGCATAATTTTTTGATCTCTTTCACTTATTCTGGTTCTAAGTGATCATATCTAAATGAAAGTATTTAAGTATTTTATCGTCTTCTTATAACATCATATTTCAAAGGGCTGACTACTCTTTCTCCAAAGATGAAATATGAGGAACTCATAATTAGGGTCTCCAAAGCTTTACTCTCTGAATCTGTATTAACCTTCTGCTGAACTCCACACTGTTCATTATTCTCTGAGAATATTATTTTTCTTTTATGGCCATCACATGGTCTTTCATTTCATGAAGTTTTTTCCTACAATTTTATGCCTAGTTTATTTCTGAAAATATGCATTATTTCAGATTGATATTTCTAGACACAAAGACTTCTCTAGAATTCCCTGAGAGCTTGAAGAACTCCTTCTTTTTTGTAATACTTAGATTCTGAAGCTCTCCACAAAGCATTACTAAGATTCCATTTACATAAATATATGCATATTAATCACACATTAATACATTTACAATTGTATTATGCTTTATCGCTAATTTTGGAGCATATACTTAGCTGTCTTTTTTACCACCCTCTTGGAAATCATTTTAAAATCTGCACTTAAGACTTGAACGAGAATGGATACATAAAAACATGAAGAACATGCAAATACAATTTATATATTTCTCATAAAATTATCCAGGAAAAAGAAGAGTCCAAATACTCTGCAGGCATGATACTCGAGAATGTGTAGTCTTCTGGCAGGAAAACATGCAGTAATCCATGTGGCAGAGTTTACCTGTGACCAGTTGGGGTTAGTGACCTAGGCATTCCTTACGTGCAACATATCAGGAGTGGAAAAAGGGGATTTGTCAGTTGTGGCAATAAGTATAATGAAGATTTATAGCAGGTCATGCTCATATATTCAGCACAGGTACAATCAAAAGTTTGCTCATTTCTGGTAGATCTAAGTCTGTATCTGTTACCCTGTCTTTAACGAGGAAATGTCAGAACTTACTTACCAAAAAAAAAGTGTTTTGTTTGTTTGTTTTAATTACAGTCACGGTGAGTAAGACATAGCTCAGAACAGCTAATGTGACTTACTGATTCTCTCATCAGGAAATACAGTTTCACCTTCCCTGTTTATTCTCCACATCCTGTAGTAAACTAAGTTTCAATAAAAGATAAATCTACAGGGCGAAAAGAAAAGAAAACTTACATGTGTTGAAAAGATCATTCTGACAGGTTTGACCACGTATGTCAGTGTTTCTGGTGATGGACACAAACCAGAGCTCCCTACTGACATTTTCACTGATGTCATTCCCCTTGATCCTCAATTTGAAAGTGGATAAAAATGTTTTCTATGTTTTCTTCTTTAAGAAATTAAATAAAGAATGCTTTCTAGACATGATCCTCTAATGATTTTCAGTCAGTGGTCATCAAGAGAAGAAAAGCACAGAATCTCATCCCCACAGAAGGGTGACATTCAGTCAGGTAAGAAAATTCTCCCCAAAATCAGAGCTTCATCTTTAACATGGAATCAAAGGTTTTAACAGGTTCTACATCACTCTGCAGCCAGCCCTACCATATGGGATTGGCTCTGAGAATCTCACATCAGATGACGGACAAACATGTCATAGTACCCTGATCTGGTACCACATCCTGCCTCTCTTAATGATCTCCTGCAGGGACATTGGAATATTCCAGGATATTTCCTGGAGCTCTCTACTCTACACAGGACTTCCACGTAGAAATGGAAGTTTTGATTTTCACTGGGACCCCTGCTCTGTCCAACAAACCTCTCTAGAAATATGATGTTCTAATATCTCCTGATTAGAACATTTCAAGGTCTCTCCCTGTGATAATTTAGTAAAGGTAAAGGAGAAACAAGAAAGAGCAAACTATGCAGGGAGCAATATATAACATTCCTTTACTTAATGTATTTATCTGATATACCCAAATATTGAGAAATATAGATTCATTTCATAATGGTCAAGAAAAGAGGAGGAGGAACCTCTATGCCAGCAGTATGGAATCAATATTGCATAAGCTCCAGCCTAAGCTTAGCTACGAGGTACTAACTCTTCTCATAAAGAAGAAATAGTTCTCCATTATTTGAAGCACACTGACGACTCAGACAGCTGGACACTGAGGGTGTCGTCTCCTCACTCGAATTCTGTACCTGCATCACAGAGCAATGAAATATTCCCAAAGAATTATTAAGGATGAGGTGGGGAACCGAAAGAAGAAAGATGAATCCATACTCTCCCCTACCATCTGTTCTGCTGGATATTACCACCACCTTAGCCCAATATGACCTTCCCACTTTTCTCTGGGCCTCCCTACTTTCCACCTCCATCCTCTCAGTATATCTTACCTACACTTGGAAACGACTCTAGTTTTTCCACTGATCTTTATCAACAAGTAATCCAAATAGCAACTGTGTATATCACTCCTTAGAAACCTCAGGTCTGACTCATTAATACATGACCTTCGAAGTCCAAAGTTTTCCTAATTCCCTTTATTATTATTTTTTTCTAATTTCCATGTACTTACACTCTCAGGGCCTCCACTGTTCTCAGGTTCGTGTTCCCTGCAAAATCGGTCAACCTAGACATAGACTTAAGTACCACCCTCTAATTGTCTCCTAGGTTGTCCAGTTTTAAAAAAAAAACACAGCGAGCCTTATGGACTTTATTAAAGACTCTTTAAGATAACCCATGGGAGAGAGCAGTACACCCACAGATATCTATTTAATACACCCTCAGAGTAATGAAGACTCTCAGCTCTTCTTCTTCAACATATGCAATGACTCACCCATCTGCTTACTCTCTGCTCTATCCCAGGTCCACTCCCTTTCCTCATATTACATTCTTTCCCAATTTTGTATGTTGGTAAAATCAAATAACATAAAATATAACATGTTAATTATTATAAAGTGCACCGTTCAGTAATATTAAATACCTTCATATTATTGGGCGATCAACATCGCCATTTATCTTTCTAATTCTTTTCTACGTTTGAAAACTGTAACTCTATATCCTTTAAACATAACTTTCCTTTTTGTTCCATAAACACATGAAAAGCATCATTACCCTCCCAGATTCTATGGTTTTGACTGCACTAAGTATCCCGTATAATTGAAATAAGTAGTTGTATTGTTATGACTCAGTAAAAGTCATAAAAATGGCATTCTGGGAAACTAAATTTCCTCAAAATTCATCCATGTTGTAGCACATTCTTGATCTTTTCCATCTTAACACTGAATAATATTGTATTATATGGGTATACCACACTTTGCTTATCCAGGAACTAGTGGATGAACACTTACTTTGCTTTCATATTTTAGCTACTCTGATTATTACTGCTCTAAACACTGGAGTACAAATATTTAAGACCCTGATTTCAATTCCTTTGGGTATACCTCAGAGTAAGATTCCTGGATCATGTAGTAATTCTATTTTTCAATATCTGAAAAACTGCCACCCTCTTTTGCAAAACACCTGTATCATTCTACATTCCTACTGACATAGCACAATGCTTCCTACTCCCTCACTTCCTCACCAATACTTGTTTTCTGCTTGTGTATGTGTGTGTGTGCTTGTGTGTGTATGCATGCACACAAATATATAAACATGCATTTAGTAATATGGAGCATCTATTCAAGTGCTTAGTCATTTGTACATCTTTTTGAAGAACCATCTATTCAAGTCTTTTATCCATTTTTGAATCAGGGTGTTTGCTTTTAGTTGAGTTGTAGAAGTTCTTGGTATATTCTGAAGAGAAATCTCTTGTCAGATAGATGGCTTTCAAATATTTTCTCCCATCTGTGGGTTGTCATTTTATTCTGTTTACATTTCTTTCATACACATTATTTTTTAATTATGTACTACAAATTGTTTATTTTTTTGTTAGCTGTACCTTTGTTGTTCCTTCATTTCATACTGAGGAACACACTGCCAAATCCAATGTCATGAAGCCCTTGTCTTGTGTCTTCTTCTAAGACTTTTTAGTTTATAAGGTCTTATATTTAGTTTCTTGATATGTTTTCATTAATTTTTGCATATGATATTAGGTAAGGGTCCATCTTCCTTATTTTGCACGTTGACAACAAGACTTCTCAGCACCATTTGTTGAAAATACTATCCTTTCTACTTTGAAAAGTCTTGGCAACTTGTCAAAAATCATTTGGCCATATATCAGGGTTTGTTTCTAGGTGTTCTATTCTATTCTATTGGTCTTGAATAAAGGAGAAAATAGTATAACCTATCCAGGTTGATGAAGAACATAAAGACCAGGACTGAGAATTAGGAGGGCAATATAAAACAGCAGGGAGTAAAAGACAGTGTGAGAGAAGATCTTGTATTTGCCAGTCCATGGAAATATGATCATGCTAAAACCACTAAACGTCTCACTTTGAACAATACGGTAAATGTGCTGGCAAGAAACATAACACTTACCCATCTCTGTGAAATATAGTATGGGTATAAAGATAAACTACACACAAATATATTAAAAGGGGAAGGGTTTTCATGGTGTGAGAATATTGTGGGATTTGAAATACAATTTACTTCTGTTCTAACATTGTCTCTAAAATTTAGCAAAGTGTATATACAAGCAATTCCAATTCTGGTAATGCGTTTGACAGGTTTATATATGAACTTCAGCAGACCAGTAAATGTACATTCATAGTAGGACTGTTCCTTAAACCAAAAAACAAAACACAAAAAACTGGAAAGACCAATGTTCACATTGTCAACACACATGCAGATGCAATGATGGTTTAGGTTCCAAAAACAGAAGGTGAGCATGGGTGCAAGAGGTTAATCCCCAGGCTGGGCTGGGGTGCAGAGTTTGAGGGTAACACAGGTAGAAAAGGCTTTTGTCATATCCTTCATTTTTCAGGTATGGAAATTCACAGGTCACTACCTTCATTTCAAAATGAATGAATGCACTATTCAATTTTTTAAAACAGGTGAAGTAAACATGAGTGATAATAAATTTCAAACTGTGCTAATCAAACAAGATACTAAGAAAAAATAAACAATATGATTTAAGAATGAAGTGGAGAGATTGTCCAAGATGACAGTGTTCAGAGACCCAGAGCTCGATGCCTCTCATGTGCACACCAAAGTCACAACTGTTTACAGAACAGCAACTGATGAAAAAGGCGGGACCCCCCATGAAAGCTCTTTTATAGCTAAAGACATAAGGAGGCCCCTCGGCAAGGCAGGAAGGATGGGCAACATCTCAATAGCGTCATGACCCACACCACCAGGGGGGGTGGCCCACACTTGGGAGAATTATTACAGTTTCTGAGGGGCTCCCAGGGAGCAAGGGGTATGAACCCAACACCAGGCTCCCAAGCCCAGGGATCCTGTGCTGGGAAGAAGAGTTCCTAGAAAGTTGGGCTTTGAACACCAGTAGTGCTTATTTTCCAGAGAGCCAGAGGGTTGTGGGAAATAGAGATTCCACTCTTAAAAGATGTTCACAAAATCTCACATGATCCGAGAATCAGAACAGAAGCAGTCATTTGAAAGGATCCTGGGTTACACCTACCTCCTGATCTTGGAGAGTCTCCCAGAGACGCAAGAGGTAATTACAGCACAGCCTCAGGGACATGGACACTGGCAGCAGCCATCTGGGGGAGCTCCTTCTACCTCGTGGCCACTGGTACCAGCAAGCAAAATTTCAGAACCCTCCCTCTATCATTTTAGCCTCAAGACCTAGCCCCACCCATTTCCACCACACTATACACACAAGCACTAGGGGGCTGCAGGCCAAGCAACTAACTGAGCAGGGGCATAGACACATCCACCAGCAAAAAGGATGCCTTCAGACCGTCAGTGCACAGCTGCCCCTGGACATGGGCCCAGCCACCAAACGCCCCAGGACCAGCCTCCACACCTCCACACCTCAGTGGACAGGCACCAGCCCCAGAGTCCCTGACCCCTCTGAAAAGTGAGCCTCCTCTGGCCTTGGAATCAGCCTCACCGTTGCCAGGTGATTACTGCACAGGGACTGGATGGAGCTTGGACCTACACAACGGCAAACCTGCACTAGCAGTGGGATCAGCCTCATACACCAACAGGCACACACCGGCTCCAGGAATACCACAGCCCAGAAGCCTGTGTGACCAAAACACTCCCTTGCAGGCCAGAAGCAGCCATGGGCTCAGCTGGGTCCTGACCCTGCCCATCAGAATGCCAACACAAGATTAGGGATACCCCAGACCCTGCAGAGAGCTGTGTCAGGGACAGTGATCCAACACCAACTCTGTGACTCCTGGGGCCTGCAGCCAGAACTCAGGACCTGTGTCTTCCTCCCAGTAGCCAGCATAGCCCCAGGACCAGTGACTGGGCACTAGCCCTGGTATCACCTGGACTGCAATTCTACCCACAAGTGAACCAGCACTAGATTTGGTTCTCCCAGAGCTTTTCAGCGAGCTGCCTTATGATTTAGCCTCACCAAGCAGCACAGACAGCCTCCATACAAGGCAGAGTCTGGCAAACAAGCACTCTGGGGACAGCCAAGCCTACCAGACCATCCACACTAGTCAGCCCACCACAACAGAAGAGCCCAAGCAGCCCACATAGGGGGTACACCTAGAACATATAGTTCTAGTGACCAGGGGACAATGGGTTGCTGGGACACATAGGACCTCTCCTACAAAAAGCCACTTCTCCAAGGTCAGGAAATGTAACAAACCTACTACATGCAGAGCAATAAAAACAGCAAGTTAAGAAAAATGAGGTGATACAGAAACATGATCCAAATGAAGGAACAAGATAAGAACTCAGAAGAAGGTCTAAGTGAAGTGGAGATAGCCAATCTCCTCAACAAAGAGTTCAAGGTAATGACTGTAAAGATGATCAAAGAACTCAGGAGAAGAATGGACAACCAGAGCAAGAAGTTAAAATTTTTTTAAAGAATTAGACCATTAAAGAACAACAAAACAGAGATTAGGAATACAATAACTGAAAAATAAATGAAAAATACACTAAAAGGAAACTACTGTAGACTAAATGATACAGAGGAATGAATCAGAAAACTGAAGGACAGAGTACTGGCAATCACTGAGGATGAATGGTAAAACAATAGATTAAAATGAAATGAGGAAAGTTGAACAGACGTGTGAAACAACATCAAGTGTACTAATGTTTGCATTATACTGGTCCCAGAAGCAAAAAGGTAAGAGAAAGCAATGTAGAACATACCTGAAGACATAAGAGCTGAAAAGTTCCATAACCTGGGAAAGAAAAAAAGAAAACAGACATCCAAGTCCAGTAAACACATTAAGGCCAAAACAGGATCAACCCAAAGAGGACCACACCAAGACTCATTGTAAATAAAATGGCCAAAAAATAAAGATTAAAAGACACTATTAAAAGGAGCAAAGGGAATGCAACAAGTTACAAACATGGGAACTTGCATAAAGTTATCAGCTGACTTTTCAGATTAACCTCTGCATGCCAGAAGGGAGTGGCATGGTATATTTAAAGTCATGAAAGGGAAAAGCTTATAACCAAAAATACTCTACCCAGCAAGGCTCTCCTTCAGATTTGGTGGTGAGATCTAAAGATTTACAGAGAAGCAAAACTAAAATAGCTCACAGCGTCAAACCAGCTGGATGAGAAATCTTAAAGGGGCTTTTCTAAATGAAAAAGAAAAGGCCACGATTGAAACATAAAAATTAGGAACGGAAACTTACTAAAGGAAAAACCTCACTGGATAAGGCATATATTCAACAAAGGTAGTAAATCAACCATGAACACAGCTAATAGGAAGGATGAAAGAAAATACTAATAAAATCATCTATATTCACAATAAGAAGGTAAGAGACACACAAAACAAGTAGATGTAAAATATAAGGTCCAAGTCAGTAACTGTGGTGGAGCAGAGTAACAATGCAGGGTTGTTAGTGTCCATGTGAAATTAAGAGCTCAGCAACGTAAATAATCACACACACACACATACACACACACAAAAAAACTGAAAGAAATCCAAACATAATATTAAAGATAGTCCTCACATCACAGATGAAGGGAATAAAAGGAGAAGAAAGGAACACTGAAGAAATTAAAGAGAGATTCTAAAAATACCCAAGACAAATGAAAATGAACACACAATGATCCAAAATCTATGGGACACAGCCAATGCAGTTCACAGGGAGAAGTTATAGTGATACAAACTTATTGTTAGGAAACAAGAAAAATATCAAATAAACAACCTAACATTACACCTGAAGGAATTAGAAAAAGAAGAACAAAACAAAACTCAAAGCTGTCAGAAAGAAAAAAATTAAGAAAACAATACCATATGCAATCACACCAAAAAGAATAAGATACCTAGGAACAAACACACCTAAGCAGTAAAAGACATGTACTCAGAAATCTATCAGTCATTAGTGAAAGAAGTTGAAGGCAACAGAAAAAGATGGGAAAATATAGCATGTGCGTGGATGGAAGAATTAATACTGTTAAAATGAACTTACTACCAAAGACAACCTACAGATTTAATGCAATCCCTATAAGAATACCAAAGCATTTTCACAGAACTTGAAAAAGTAATTTTAAAATTTGTATAGAAACACAAAGACTCCAAATAGCCAAACAATCTTGAGAAAGAACAGAGCTGGAGGCATCACGCACCTTGACTTCAGATTAGACTGCAAAGCGACAGTAATCAAAGAGAATCGTACCGGAGCAAAAACAGATACAAAGATCACTGGAATAGAATAGATATCCCAGAAATAAGCCCACACACTTATATTTAGTTGATTTATGATGAAGCAGGCAATATGGAGAAAAAACTGTCTCTTCAATAAGTGGTACTGGGAAAACTGGTCAGCTACATGGAAAAGAATAAAATTAGATTATTTTAGAACACCATATATAAAATAAATGCAAAACTGAATAAGGACCTAAATGTAGGACCAGAGACCATAAAACCCCTAGAGGAAAATATAGAACATTCTTGAACATAAATGATAGCAACAGTTTTAGGTTCAGTCTACTAAGACAAATGAAACAAAAGCAAAAATAAACAAATGGGACTGCACTAAACTTAAAAGATTTTGCATAGCAAAGGAAACCAAAGACAAAATGAAAAGACAACCTGCTGAAGTAGTGACAATATTTGCACATGATAAGACATTAACATCAAAAAGATGACCAAGCAAGAGTTCATATCTAAACTACAGAAACAGCACATACAACTCAATATCAAAAAAATACCCAACATCTTTTTTTTTTTTAAATGAGAAGACCTAAATAGACATTTTTCCAAGGAAAAGATACAGATAGACAGACAGAACTCACAAAGATGCTAAACATAGCTAATCGGCAGTAAAATGCAAATCAAAACTATGAGATATATCACCTCAGTCTTGTCAAAATGGCTGTCATCAAAAAGATCACAAATAACAAAGGTTAGTGAGGATGTGGAGAAAGGGAAACACATGTACACTCTTGATGTGAAGGTGAAGTAGTGCAGCTACTGTGGAAAGCAGAATGGAGGTTCCACAAAAAACTAAAAAAAGAACTACCATAATATCCAACAATTTCACTCTTGGGTATATCAGAAGAAAACAAAAACACTATTTCAAAAAAATAACTGCACACCAATATTCATAACAGTGTTATTTGCCATAGCCAAGATATAGAGTCAAACTAAGTGTTCATCAACAGGTTAGGGGATAAAAAAGATTTTTTTATGATGACTTCAGCATAAAATGAAATTTTGCCATTTGCAGGAACATGGATGGACTTGGAGGGTATTATGCTTAGTAAAATAAGCCGCAGAGAAAACAAGCATGGTAGGTTATCACTTACACGTGGCATCTAAAAAATTGAATACAACAACAACAACAAGAAAAAACAGACTCACAGATTAAAGAACAGACTAGTGGTTACCAGCAGGGAGAGATAGGGTGGAAGAGCAAAATGGTGGTAGGAGATTTTGAGGTATAATCACTAGGTATAAAATCAATAATCTACAGTGATGTACTGTATACCATGGGGAATATAGCCACTCTTTTATAATAAGTATAAATGGAGAAGAACCTAAACTTTTATGAATCACTATGTTGTACCTCTGAAACTAATATAATAATGTATATTAACTATAGATCAATAAAATATAAAGAAACAATAAAAGGGAGACACAGATTATTAGATAGAAATCAATTAAATAAACACAAGTTTTGAAAATCAAGGAATTAAAAAACAACATGTAAGACACAACATTGGCATTTGAAGTGCACAATCTATTTATTTAAAAGAAATCATTTAAGTGGTGAAAAATGGTACCCATTCTCACAATTTTGTATATCTAGGGTAAATTTTTTTTTTTTTTTTTTTTTTTTTTTTTGCGGTACGCGGGCCTCTCACTGTTGTGGCCTCTCCCATTGCGGAGCACAGGCTCCGGACGCGCAGGCTCAGCGGCCATGGCTCACGGGCCCAGCCGCTCCGCGGCATGTGGGATCCTCCCGGACCGGGGCACGAACCCGTGTCCCCTGCATCGGCAGGCAGACTCTCAACCACTGTGCCACCAGGGAAGCCCTAGGGTAAATTATTATCTACAAAAATATGTTACAAATATTCACTCTAAAAGAAAGAGAAAATTTGGATTAACCCATTTTAGTATACAAATTTAATATCAAAGTCTCCATGTAAAATTGATTTGAATAAGTTCTGTTAGCCACTTTTAGTTTCTCTGTGATGTAAAATCTTTTAAAGCATAAAATCAGCCTTTCTGCATTATTCCATTAGACATACATAGAAGTTAAAAGAAAGGAGAAGACAGAACAATCAACCAGGAAGGTGAATTTACTGAGAAACAGCCATTCGTTCTCCCTCCTCCTTTTCTTTTCCTCCTTTTCCAGGTCTCTTTCGGTTCCAATCAAGAGAAGTCTTGAGAGTTCTGAGAATATTTCTTTGGGGTCTTCAAATCACCATACCTACATCCTCTGCCACAACTACACACACGGGAACAAAAATAAACCTCTGCTATCTACTCATGTAGGAGGGATTCATGCAAAATAAACTCCTACATGGAGAACAACAGGTGAGTTTTTTCTACCTGTTCATTATAATGTCCTTCCATTATAGTAAATCCCACACATGATGAGGCAGAAGCAGTTATGTGAGCTTTTCCTTGAAGTCAAAAAACTTGCATTCACTTCAAGTACCTGGTGATCATGGGGTACAGCCAGGGAAGGTGCCATCCCCCTTGCAGTGGGGGGTGAATGGGCTCCCACAACCATGCACCTCCTGATGTACACATTCTGGAGAAACAAAGGGCGGCCACACCGCAGTCAGCCTGTCAGGCTGTCGAGCCACTGGCAACCCGACCAGCCTGGAAGTGCCCCATCAGTTGCTGAAAGCAAAACTCCGTCCCCCCTGTGAAGCCAGGCAATTTTGGCCAGAGAGTCAGAGGAGACTGGTAATCAACTCCTCCTCTCTGATCACCTCCTTGAGGTAACAGCAACCCCATCTCCAAGCCCAAATCTGACCCTGGAGTGCCGAACTGGAAGTGGCAGGTGGGCTCTGCCGGTGCTTCAGCGCACTCTGAAGGTTGTCTGCTCTAATGGCAACTCTCAGCCTTTCCCCCTCCTTCTTCCCTAGTCCTGGGGTCCGCCTTGGCCTCCTGCAGCTGCTGGCCTGTTTTCCTTCTTCTTTTTTCACCAATTACAATGAAGTGTCTTACAGAGGTATGGAATCTCTTGAAGAAGGAAGATCTTTTAGTCAATACACCTTAACAGTGAGAAGTTGGTTTCAAGAATGAACCTGAAATACTATATTTTTCTCCTGATGATTCCAAGGAGAGACAGCTCATGTTTTCTAAATCATAAGAAAAACCAAGGTAAATATGATATTCTGAGCCAGAGATGAAAAAGCAGTTTTTAGCACCCTCTCCTCATGTCATATGACTGGGATTTAAATCAATCAACTGCCACTGGTTTTCAAATCACATGACCCAACTTTAAATCAATCTGCTGCTTCCCTGTAACTCAGGTGACTTGGCTTTGAATAGTAAGAAATGCAGTGGTGAACAATGACATTCTGAACAATAAATGGAAAAACAACATTTAGAAAGTGTTTTTTCTTTTTGAATGGACCATTCATTAAATACAGAATAAAGGATTCTCTTGTGGATTTCTTGAACTGTAAGAATGTACAATGTCTCCGTTGGCTTGATTGACTTAGTTTTGGGGTTTTTTTTTTGTTGCTGTTGTTAACATCCTTATTGGAGTACAATTGCTTTACCATGTTGTGTTAGTTTCTTCTGTATAACAAAGTGAGTCAGCTATTCGTATACATATATTGCCATATCCGTGCTCTCTTGCATCTCCCTCCCACCCTCCCTATCCCACCCCTCTAGGTGGTCACAAAGCACTGAGCTGATCTTCCTGTTCTATATGCAGCTGCTTCCCACTAGCTATCTACTTCACGTTTGCTAGTGTATGTATGTCCATGCCACTCTCTCACTTCATCCCAGCTTACCCTTCCCCCTCCCTGTGTCCTCAAGTCTGTTCCCTACATCTTTATTCCTCTGCAGCAACTCCTGCTAGGGATGGATACTTCCTTTTATGCTCAGGAATATCCCCTAGTTTAAATATGATTTGAGTTTGATCCTGTGAACCATCAGAACTTCCCACCAGAGATAAATGAGGAGATTCTGGCCTTTATTAGTATGCAAGGTGAACACAGGTGTCCTGGCTGTACTTGCCAACCCTCCTATTTTACCCACCTATTTTTATCCACCTTCCTCCCTGTGAGTACCTTTGACCAACCCTGAGCTCAAACTCCTGACCTATTACAGTGACTTTGTCAGTCTTTCTTTAAAAACGGACAGGTAACAAAATGAATTTAACCTAGAAGCAGCAGCTCAGTAAGGGAAATAAAATCACCAGAAGTTATCTAATCACAGCCACAGCCATCCAGGGCTCTGTCTTATCTGCTGGGTCATAAGAATGGGACCTTCCTCAATTTGAAGGGCATCCAATCAAATAAGTAAAGGTGTTGCTCACCTCTGCCTCTTGGAGGGATTGCTAGGCAGTCTACCGAGTGTATACTAACTGCAAAACACTGTCATGGTTTTGAAACACCTATGTTCCAGGAAAGATTTTTGGGGTGCATGGGGAAGGTTTCTTTTTGACATCAAGCAAAAAATAAATCACCAAGCTCTTTAAGCACAGGGGTTTTTAAGAGGGCAGTAGAAGGAAGGAATGGGCAGAAAAGACGATCTCCTCTGAAGTGAAGGTCGTTTTTCCAAAAGAGTAGGATTTAGTCTCGGTTTAAGGAAAACACTTTTAAATAGCTGGGGCAGCTCCAAACTGCAGTTTAGGGAACGAGTGCTTCAAAAGAACAGTGCTTTAAAAGTCCTGGCAAGGCAGCAAGAGGATGAAGAGTTGGTTTTGCATAGTTTTGAACACAGGAGTAAAGAAGCAGAGGCATCTCTGACTAAAGGGCCCTGAGGTCCTATGGCATCAGTGGGTCAGTTGCAGGGGGCAGGGGGTGTGGGGGACGATATTTCTCTCTCAACGTCTCCCAGGGCAGCCACCCCTCCCTACCCCACCCCCCTACTCCCTTCACCCTTCCTGCCTCCACTGTTGGGTCCCCAGGGACAGCACTTCTTAAGCTGGAGCGCTCAGGCACCATCTCTGCAGTCTGGATTCTTCCTGGAGCCTGGCATGTTCTGGGACAGGAAGGCAGCTCTGCAAGGCCGCTGGGGTGCAGTCGGACCTGGAAGCCTGGAGGGGAACTGGAGCCGTGAAGCCCACCCATGTCCTTGAAGCCGGGGGAGGAACACATCCTCCTAACAGTACTTCTCAGGGCTCAGCGGGCTCCCCACCCGATGGTGATACATACTCACTTGAGGCAGAAAGGACTGCCTCTAACTGGCCCCCTCGATTCCGCCTTAAGGGTCCTCGCACATGTGTGAGAGCACAGGTCCCGGATCTATGCACTCAGCTGAGGCCAGTGCTGCCGGGGTCCCTCCAGTCCCATCCCCCGACCGCTCCCTCTGGGACTGTATCTAATAGAAGGAAGAGCACAGAGGAATTGGCTGATCAATGGACCTGGGAGCCTGGGTATGAGTTTGAAGACCGAGAACCTAAAGCACAATTACATATTATTGGAAACTCTTGTGCGGTGTGTAGGGTGAGGTTAGGAGGTTGAGAGGCTGAGTCGACCTTGTGAGTCCAGCCCCAGGACACCACAAAGCCCCTCCCCCCTTTCCCTGCCATCAGACAAGGGGTGCCGCAACTTCAGCCGGGACTCTGCACTTCCCCCCTCCCTGATTCTCCTCCAGAAGAGCAGGTGGCCTCCCTCTGAGGGCAGGGGCAAGACAACGGACCAAGTCCCCCTGCACTAAGGCGCTACTGGAAGCTCTTCCTGAACAGCAGTGCTGGCTTGGAGCGAACCCGTGCACCGCCAAATTTGGTCTCATCCTGCAGCTGAGGGACGCAGGCTTTATGTCAGCTGCCCTGGCTTTAAATCAAGCAGCCCCCCGCCTTTAAGTCAGGTGACGCGACTTTAAATCACTGTGTGCCCCTCAAGCCTGCAACTTCAAAAGTTGGGAACTTCACTTTGATCCCAGCACCTAACATAGCTGAATGCACACTGTACTAATCCCCAAGCCTGGCTTAGAGGCAGGATATAAGGTAAGGGGATGGGCGTACACACATGGTATGAGGGTGTACTTCATGTACCAGAAGGGTCTAGGTACCCTGAGGTACAGCAAGCAGTGCAGGACGCAGCAGCTCCCTGGCAAAGCTGGTGATGCACAGAGAGAGCAGGCACACCCAGGCATGCAGAGGTTCCAGGACAGGAGCTGGGGCACAGCGAGCCGCGAGGCTGTGAAAGAGGAGGATCTGAGCCTTCTTGAAAAAGGCAAACCCAGGGGATGGATGAGAAACAAAGACCAGATGAAACATGGATTTGAAAAACACACGCTGCTCTTGAAATTGGGGTGGGGGCACCCCAGATTTGAATCCTCTTACTCAACAGTGGCTAGTGCTTTGGCATTTGCCCAATTCCTTATAAAATTTACTGATAATATCTAACCCATAGAATACTGCATTTGTAGTGGTATTGTGTATTAAAGTTTCTACAGTGGAATAATCTTTTCTACAAGAAAAATGGACACTATCTGAATTAAATTAAATCCCCTCTCTATAAAGTACTGTATCGGACTCCCCTGGTGGCACAGTGGTTAAGAATCTGCCTGCCAAGGCAGGGGACATGGGTTAGAGCCCTGGTCAGGGAAGATCCCACAGGCCGCGGAGCAGCTAAGCCCATGCGCCACAACTACTGAGCCTGGAGGCCACAACTACTGAGGCCCACACGCCTAGAGCCGATGCTCCACAACAAGCGCAGCAAGAGAAGCCACTGCAATGAGAAGCCCACGCACTGCAACAAAGAGTAGCCCCCGCTTGTTGCAACTAGAGAAAGCCCACGCATAACAACAAAGACCCAAAGCAGCAATAAATAAATAAATATATATATATATATATATATATTTTTTTTTTAAAGTACTATATCCTTCTGTACAACTTCTCTGGGAAGAACAGAGAGATGGTATGGGAGAGTGAGAAAGACCAATATTTAGTGCACATGTCTCATGCAGGTACTCTGCTGGCTCAGATAGTTTTATCTCCACTTTTACAAAGGAGGAAATAATCTCAGAGAGGTTTAGTAATTTTCCCAAAGCCAAACAGCTATTGAGTGGCAGAACCAGGATCTGAACCAAGTCTGTTACCTTCAAAGCCTAAGTCCTCATCACAACAAAACTCAATTCATATTTACATTTATCGAATTACATTGCAACCTGGGGAGTACTTGGCACAATCCTGAATAAGAATGAGAAAGAAAGAAATAGCATTGTTCATACAGGCAATCAAAATTTTTGGAGCAGCTGCTAGAGGCGTGGCCCTTTTTGGGGTTCAGCAGTGATCAAGACAGGAAGAGTCCTGCTTACATGAACCATGTAGTGGGGAGGAGAGAAGGGTGCAACTTGGCTTAGGGATTTAACCTTGCTAGGGCTCTGCTTTCTCATCTGGAAAATGGGATGGGTGTTCCTCATTTCCTGGGATTGTCCAGCCCTCACATTCTCTGATTCCATAAGAATCATTTGTTTTCCTCTTTCCTTAAAATTCATTCAGGCCATGAGCTGTGATAAATGTTGTCAGCTGCTCCCCAAATCACTCTATTCCCACCCTCTTCCTGTGATGAAACATGACTCACAATCAATCAAGTCACAGAACCTAAGGGGCACCCAGCAGAAAAATTCCAGTCCTTGTTTCTCAGGAGCTCTGAGGGCTACCTGTGATGTAAACTTAACTCACCTGGCACAAGGGGGCCATCCCTGGTTTCACATCACCATGATCTCAGGCACAAATCTCCTTGTTTTTCCATTTTGTCTTTCAGTTACTTGTTCAAACAACTGCACAAATATGACAAAGATATAAAATCAGGCATCTTCTGCCCCAGTGCCTACTAATAAATGATTTTCTGCCACTTTAATGATAAAGATAGAACATTTCAACATTCTGCTGCCCTTATTATTTGTCACTTTTGTTGATATTTCTATTGAATACTCTTTCAATATTTTAACAATGGAACATTTATTTAGGCTGTTCCAGACCCAGCCTTTAGTGGTAAAGGTTTTGTTGTTATATTTCTATTATGTTTCCTTTTAAAATCATTATCCTATTTAACTGGATTAACTCAATTCTATAGGCATTTATCTTATGATATTGATGACATTAATACATAGAGGGCAGTAGTACAAGTTGATTGTACTCGAGAGCCTCTATTAGCACAGTTAAGTATAAATATTATCTATACGTAAACCAAAGTACATGCCAAGTGAGATTCTCCGACTCTTTTTCACTGTCTGCCCCTAAAGCCTGTGAGAAATGGAATATTTCTTGCCATCTCAGTAAACAAAAGATGTCACAGCCATCAGCACCTGCAGGCCTGCAATGTGAGCTAACAGGTCCTGAGGCACTCAGGATATGCAAATCCAGAATGCAGGCCCCAGAGAGCTGAGGTGCATATCAAAGGAAGGAATTCGGTGAGCCCAACTCTGGCATCTGCCTATGAAAAGGAAAGCCCTGCATTCCTCACCTTGGGAGAGCTGGTTTTCCTTAGCTGACAATCACCTTTTCACGTCCCCCAACACCTGCGCCAGCCCCCCCGCCCTGTCGCCTCCCCCCGGTACTTTAGCTCAGGGAGGAAGGGGCGCAGAGGGGCTCGGCTGAATAAGAGGCCTGCGAGCCTCGGGAGGAACTTTCGGGCGCTTTCCCCGCCGTCGGGAGGAGGGGTGCTGACGCTGCGGCCGGACCCTGCGCCTCCCTTGCCCGTGTCCCCTCAGACCGCTCAGGCCGCCCCCTCTCCACGGCCCTAGGCCCCGCGAGCCAGGCCGAGGGCAGGGCCGAGAGGAGGGGCCGAAGTTCCCTGGGACCAGACCCCGGCGCCGCTCGTTCTGCACAGCAGCGGCGGGTGACAGCGAACCCCTGCCCCTCAGAAGCTGCTCTTGCCCTGCCGCCCGGGCACCGGACTCACGTACCCGGCCCGCCGTCCCGAAGTCTGTCGCGGCTTCGGCCGCCGGGGCCCCTCCGCAGCCGGCAGCCTCAGTGAGGCCGCCCTCCCCACGGGCCCCGTGGCAGCTCCGTGACGGCGGAGGGAAGAGACCCCGAGCGGGGAGTTCCAGCTCTGCGGAAACGCAGGCTCCGTTCTGGGCGCAGCGGGTGGGGCCGCTCTGCCCCGAGGCCTTCCGGGAGGGAGGGGGCGCCGGGGGAGGAGCTGCCAGGAGCTCAGGGTCCCGTCGGGGGTCCTGGAGGGGCGGCCCGGCCTGGGAGCCCCGCCCACTGTGGCCGCAGCGCAGACCTTTTTCCTGGAATCCTACACAAAATGTCGGAAAGATCCACGGTCTACAGTAAATGTTCACAAATGATTGTTGCTGCTGTGCTTACTATCGTATTAAACGTTTGAACTCCATAAAACACGAAGTTAAAAGTTAATTATGAATTTTTACCTTTCCTTATTATGTCTCTGCTATTCACAATTGTCTTTAATGAATCAGAGACTGTGGCACCACTAGTTAAAAATGAGCTTGCTAAAAAAATAGAACTCAGGCCCACCGGACCTACTGAATCAGAATCTGCTATTTTACAATCTCTCCAGTGTACTTGTGGACCCATGAATAGTTGAAAGGTTCATTTCTACCTCGACATGTCTTTTCTGTCAGAAATACACACATTTTATCCAGTTTGATATAAATAAAACACTCAAAAATTCATATGCCTGTGTTGAAACCATCATTTTATCATTTCTTTTCCAGATAAGTATAGTCTCTATACTGCTTTTGTGGATCACATGTCATACTCTTTTTTGTACTTAGAATTAGAGGAAGTTACTTTGTAAAAAAATATAGATAGATAGATAGATAGATAGATAGATAGATAGATAGATAGATAGATAGATATTAGTGGATAATTGAAGACACTCTTCTAAATTAATACCAGTTCTCTTAATTTGCTGTTTTCTTCTTGAGTCACATTATGAACTCTTCCCGTGGCCACATGCCATGTGTATTTTTAATTTCAGGGACTGCTGACATTCCAGGATGTGCCCATAGATTTCTCTCAAGAGGACTGGGAATGCCTGGACCAAGATCAATGGGAATTTTACAGGGACGCGATATGAGAAAAGTATAGGAACCTGCTCTCCTTGGGTGAGGATACCTTCCTTCCAGAATTCCTTATCCACCCACAGGGTTTAGAGTCCTTCATTTGCAGAATGTCTCCTGGAATGTTCTGCTTCCTACAATAGGGTTTCAGATTGCAACGTTCCAGGAAAGATTGGGAGTTTGTGGGTATAATTTATCTTATTCTTTGAAAATTGCAGCCTCCTTTTTAATATACTTTGTAACTGCTTGGAATGTGTCTATATGAACTGTGTACTACATGCTTCTGTTATACTCCTTCCAATATTTTATTCTCTTATTTTCTGTAACAGTTTTCCATGTATTCTTTGCGCTTAAGGTATATTAAAAGGGAGGCTGCGATTCTGGGACTTCCCTGGTGATGCAGTGGTTAAGAATTCACCTGCCAATTCAGGGAACACGGGTTCGATCCCTGGCCCGGGAAGATCCCACGTGCCATGGAGCAATTAAGCCAGTGAGCCACAACTAGTGAGCCTGTGCACCACAACTACTGAAGCTGGTGTGCCTTGAGCCCGTGCGCCATTTATTTTTGGAGAATAAAACCACCTCTGAGTGATTACAATTTAGACCAGCTAGACAAAATTCTTTATCACCTGTTCTTCTCAAACACTGATAAACGGAACAAGTTTTACTAAGGATAACAGTCTAATGGTATTCTGGAGTTCATATAGGCAATATGGTTTACGACCTTGATGCTGGATCATAACATTTCAATGGTATAAATGCTATTAATTGTCTATTTGTTCAACAATTAATATCTCATGTGATCTGAGTTCAGACTGGAGTTATCCTGGTTGGTTTCTGTCTATTGCAGATTTCTTCCAGTTTGAAAGGACAAGAGCAATACAGCTTACTGTACAAAATGTCTTGAAACTAAATGATGATATAATCTACATTCAATTAATTTATACATACCCTACTGTAGAAAAGGGTTTGTTACAGTGGCAGAGCCCGGTAATTATGTAAAACTGAAACCTTTATCTGTACTGGTTCAAGTCCTCTTCCTAAGAATATGTTTATAATCAACAGTTTTTCACAAATTACCCAATTTAATTCACCATAGCATTCCTCATATTAACTAAATGGAAAATCCTAAGCTATATACAAATCCAGAAAGGGTCAACAATCATCAGCCCCCATGAATTATTACAACCCATTGTTGAGGCATTCAAATTATTTATTAAAGAACCACTATGTCCATCAACATCAGCAATTTATATATTATTGCCCCAATGCTAGCCTTAACCCTGGCTCTCACAACATGAATTCCTCTTCCCATATCTTATCCACTAATTAATATAAACGTAGGCATATTATTTATATTAGCCATATCACACCTAGCCATTTATTCCATCCTCAGTTCTGGATGAGCTTCACATTCAAAATACTCACACACTGGAGCTCTAGGGACAGTAGTATAGACAATCTCATAGGAAGTAATGTAGCAGTTATTCTATTCTCAGTCTTACTGATAAATGGATCATTTACACTTTCAACCATAATTATTACACAAGAACACCTATGACTAATTTTCTCCTGACCACTACCCAGAATTTGATTATCTCCGCTGTAGCAAAAATCCAATGAAGCCTCACTTGATTTAACAGAATTAGAATCAAAACCTGTAATTGTCTTCAATGTCGAAAATCTAGCAGGCCCATTCACCCCGTCCTTCCTAGAGAATATGTCAATTTCCTTATAATAAACATTTCCACAACAATCCATTTTTAGGAGCATTCAACTATCCCTAGGTGCCAGAATTATATACAGCCCAAGTCATCATTAAAACACATCTAACAATCTCCTTTCTATGAATTTAAACATCCTACCCACAATTTTGACATGATCAATGTATACATCTCTTATAAATTTTTTTACTACTAACATTAGCCCAATGTATATGGAAGTTTCACTACCTGTCATCGTACCAAGCAACCCACCACAAACTTAAGAAATATATCTGACAAAAGAGTTACTTTGATAGAGTAAATCATAGAGGTTTCAATGCTCTTATTCCTGGAATTGAATTCTTCCTAAGAATTTTACATTCTCCATGCTACCACATTACACCACATGCTATATACTAAGGTTCTCTAAGTAAGCTTCAGGCCCATACCCCCAAAATGTTGTCATATATCCTTCCTGTACTAATAAACACTCATTGTCTTTACTCTCATTCTACTGACCATTATCTCAGGAAATATAATTGTATAAGAAGCTCACACTGGTTAATGGTATCCCCATTCTAATAAAAAACACGAACCCATAAGCTACAGAAGCATCCAACAAATATTTCCTAAAACAATCCACCACATCAATACTACTTATAACGGCTATTATCATTAATCTAATATACTCTGGTCAAGGAACACAATGAATAACAATAATCTTTAATCCAGCAGCATCCACCCTCATGACAATCGCCTTTGTCACAAAAGTAGGACTTTCCCCATTTCAATTCTGAGTGCCTGGCGTCACACAAGGTGTCCCATGAACAGCAGACCTGATGCTAACAACATGATAAAATTGCACCCTTATCAGTTTTATATCACATGTCACCATCCATCAACCTAAAAATACTATTAATCATAGTGATATTATAAGTCGTAGCTGGAGGCTGAGGCAGACTTAACCATACTCACCTGAAAAAATTACACTCTCCTCACCAATTGCCCATATAGGATGAATAACAGCTATTATAATGTATACTCAGATTATAACAATCCTAAACATACTAATTTATGTCATAACAACACTATCTTCTTCTTATTTATGCAAAGATCATGTACTACAAGAGTATCATTATCACACAGATCAGGTAAAACACCTCTCATCACAATTCTTCTCCTCACCCATATAGTATCCTTAGGACATCGCCCATCACTATCAGGGTTTTTACACAAATGAATACTTATCCAAGAGATAACAAAAATGACAACATCATTCTACCAACATTAATAGCCATCATAGCAGTCCTCAGCATATATTTCTACTCGCAGCTAACATACTCCACATCACTAACTGTATTCCCTTCCTTAAACAACACAAACACAAAGCAATTTGCACATACAAAGAAATAACCTTCCTATCATTACCAATCATAAAACCCAGACAATTACTACACATAACACCCATTCTACCAGTGCTGGACTAGGAATTTAGGTTAGTTCTGACCAAGAGCTTTCAAAACCCTAAACAAATAAAATTTACTTAATTCCTAAAAATAGGGATTGCAGGACTTCATCCTACATCAATGGAATGTAAAGCACGCATTGTAATTAAGCCAAATCTTTACGAGATTGATGAGTTTTAACCCCAGGAAACTTTAGCTAACAGGCAAATCCTCTAGTCAACTGACTTCAGTCTACTTCTCCTTCATTTGAGAAAGAAATAAAGGGAAAAAAAGGCAGGAAAATCACCGGCAGAATTGAAGCTGCTTCTCTGAAGTTACAATTCGATTTGTTGATTCACCACAGGGGTTGCGAGAAAGAGGGCTCAATCTCTGTCTTTAGAGTTTCAGTCGAATGCTAGCTCAGTCACTTTACCTCTGTTCATACACTGCTGATTATTTTCAACAAATCACAAAGATATCGATTTTATATTTGGTGCTTGAGCTGGAGTAGCAGGCAGCACCTTGTGTATATTAATCCAGGACGAGCTATGCTAACCTGGAGTGCTACTTGGAGATGCCCACATCTATAAGGTGGTCATAACAGTCTCTGCACTTGTAATAATTTTCTTTATTGTTGTACCCATTGTATTGCAGGGTTTGAAAACTCACTTGGGCCGCTAATAACTCAGACACCTGAGGTACCATTTCCCCGAATAAATCATGTAAACTTTTGACTACTTCCCCCATCATTCTTACCCCTACTCATGTCACCAATATTAGAAGCTGGTTCTGGTACCAGTGGACCGTGTATTCAGCTCTAGCCTGCAATCTGGCCCACGCAGGAGCCTCTGTCGACATAAGCATTTCCTCATTACATTTAGTAGGCGTCTCTTCACTACTTGGTGCTATTATTTTTATAACTATTGTCTTTCATACAAAACGAGCAGTCATATCCCAATACCAAACACCATTATGTGTTTAATCTTCCCCAACTATAGCCATATTACTATAATTACCACTCTCAGTCCGAGCAGCCAGAACTGCCATACTGTTAAGAGACAGAAATCTCAACACTGCTTTCGTGACATTGAAGGAGGAGACTGAATCCTATATCAACACCTATTTTGATTTCTTGGTCACCCTGAAATCTCTATTCATGGCCTACCAGGGCTTGTTATAAACTCACATATCGTTACATACTATTTAGGACAAAAAGTACCTTTCAACTATTTGGGAATAGTATGAGTCATGCCCACTGACTTTTTAGGATTTCTCTTGTGGGCCCATCACATATTTACCATAGGGATAGCTGTCCACTCAGGAGCATATTTTGCAAAAGCTATCCCTACAGGAGTGGGCTTTCTCTGGTTGCAGTGAGTGGCAGCTACTCTTCATTGTAGTGCAGGGCCTTTTTCATTGCAATGGCTTCTCTTGTTGCAGAGCACGGCCTCTAGGCACATGGGCTTCAGTAGTTGTGCCTTGCAGGCTCTAGAGGGCAGGCTCAGTAGTTGTGGAGTTTGGGCCTTTTGCTCCACGGCATGTGGAATCTTCCCAGACGAGGGCTCGAACCTGTGTCCACTGAATTGGCAGGCGAATTCTTAACCACTGCACCATCAGGGAAGTCCCTGGTTAGCAACTGTTCACAGAGGTAATATTATATGACCTCCCACTATATTATGAGTTTTAGGCTTTAGTATTTCTTTTTACAGTAAGAGGTTTGACAGTAATCATCTTAGCCAACTCATTCCCGGACACTGTCCTCCAGGATACATACTATGTAGCAGCACACTTACATGACGTAGTGCCCATGGGAGCAGCCTTCACTATTATAAGAGGCTTCCTACACTGATCCCCACTATTCTCACGTTACACAGTTAACTCAATATGAGCAAAAATTCACTTCACAAGTATATCTGTAGTAGTAAATATGACTTCCCACAGCACTTCCTTGGCCTCTCAGGGACGTCACTATGTTAGTCTGAGTACCCTGAGGCACACACCACATGAAAAATTTTGTCTTTAGGCTCATTCATCTCAGTAGCAGCAGTAATGCTAATAATAATCTTCACACTTTGAAAAGCATTTGCGTCTAAACAAGAAGTCTTAGCCCTGGAAACTGCTACTCCTACCTAACCTAGAATGGTTACACAAATGTCCTCCACCATATCCTATGTTTCAAGATCCTACCTAAGTAAATGTAAAATAAGGAAGGTCTCAAGTCCTTTTCAACCACTTTCAAGCCAACACCATAACAATTATGTCTTTCTCAATAAATGAGATAAAAGTAATAAGTGATGTAAATTTTTCAAAGTTAAATTATAGGCTAAAATACTGTATATCACGAAGGCATATCAATTTCATCTAGGCCCTCAAGATACAACATCACCGATTATGGAAGAACATTTACATTTTCATCATCACACATTAATAGTGACTTTTAAAAGAAGTTCTCTAGTCCTCTATATTATTTCACTAATATTGAAAACTAAACTAACTCATATACATACAATAGATGCACAGGTAGAGAAAATGTGAACAATTTACCAGCCATTATTGTAATCTGAATTGCCCTATCATCATTGTGAATCCTTTACATGATACGTGAAATCAATAACTCTTCCCAAACCATAAAAACTATGGGTCAGTAATGATACTGAAGCTACAAATACACAGATTATGAAGATTTAAATGTTGACTCCTCTGTAATCCCCACATCAGAGCTAAAACCAGGAGAATAATGACTAATAGAAGTCAACAACCGCGGAGTTAGAGATACTCACTGAATATTAGTTTCATCTGAAATTGTTGTACACTCTTGAGCTGTTCCTTCTCAGGCCTAAAAAGGGCTGCTATCCCAGGACGCCTAAATTAAAGAATCTTAATACCAACAGGACCAGGCCTATGTTGTGGACAATGATCAGTAGAGGTCACTTTCCTGAGTTCAAAGACAGGACAGAAGGATATGGCTGAGATATGGGGTGAATCTGGAGCCCATGGGCATGCACTCTCCAAGCTCCAGGATAGGAATGAGGCCTCTGGGGTCCCAGGCCACCCCACACCCTCCCAAACAGGATCTTGGCAACATTCTTTGTCAGAGATGAGGCAACCTAACACTTGTCATGCCACGATGTTGTGTCCTATGTGGGCCCCATGCTCTGGGAACCACACCCACACTCTTCGGGTCCATGCTACAGGATCCTTCGTGCCTCAGGAGTAGAGACCACACAGCAAGCAGTTCCCTCCCCAACCAGCAGGAGGAGGGGAGGAGGGCAGTGGCACCAGGGGAATCTCACTCAGACAACAACACCCAGGGGTGCCAGCAGGGATAGTGATGATGCAGATGAGGCACAGACCAAGAGATGGGACCAGAGGACGCAAAAGGCAGCTGGTCAGGTCCTGGCCCAACTGCAACACAGATACCTTTGTCCCTCATACACCCCTTCCTCATATACCCCCTCCTTAAATGCAGATTCTTCAGATGCAAACAGGCAGAGCTTCAGACTGAAAGTCAGCTCTTCTAAAATGACCCATCAGCAAACACTGCAGGATTCTACTCCAGTGGGGACCCCTGGAGTTGACAACTCAGGGACTGAAGTGGACATCGGGGCCAGGGCCAGTGTGAGGGGATGGGGAGTGAGACTTTCATGGTTGTGGAATTTTGGTTTTGCAAGGTGAAAGTTCTAGGCATGGTGTTGATGGCTCCACGAGAAAGTGAATAGATCGGATGCCACAGAAACGTGCACTTAAAATGGTGACGATGGTAAAGGGTATGTGACATGTGTTTTATTTCACTGAAAATAAATTCATAAAATAATGTCTTTTTAAATGAGATTCCATTTCGACTGCCGTTCATCACAAATGTCGGAGGCCCAAACACAGTCCCCTACCTTAGGGACCATCACGGTACCCTCACATGACACATGGGAGACCATTCTCAGGGTGGCCTAGTCTGTGCTCACCTGACCTCTGTCCAGGGGGACCCAGGCAGTGGTGACCCCCATAGATTAGACATATGATATGCTATGATATTAATATGACACCACCAAACGTTGTCACTCACCAGAACAAAGAGCAGCAACCCACTCAAACATACATGACCTCATATAAATGTGACAAGATTAAGGGAAGAAAAGGATCCACCGGTTGATCAGGGCAACACCCTTAATGCAGAGGTTGGAAATCTCAAAAGGGAATAGACACACTGCAGGCAAAGAGCACATAGGGGTCTCCCCATACATGTGATCCTGACGCATGCAGGTGAGACCCACACAGTCCCCGCGCCCTATACCTGGGTCACACATCTACACTCACCACGGTGAACCCACCTCCCCAGACCCTGCACCTAAAGTCACACGTTCTCTTGCAACAGGTGACCCCTCCTCGCCAGACCCCCGCACCTGGGTCACATGTCCACAGTCCCAGGGTGAGCTGCCCTCCCCAGACTCCCCCAACTGGGGTCACACGTGCACATTCTCCAGGGTGACCTCACCTCCCCAGACCCTGCACCTGGGGTCACACGTCCCCTTGGTCAGGACACCATAGTTCTGCTGCTTGCTTCCCTAATGTGGAAACAAGCTGGGTTCCTGGGACCTCCTGGAATGGGAAAAAGTGTAAGGTGCGTCTCCTCTCCCCACACTTGTCCCAGAGAAGTCCTCCTCTTTTCACTTTGGTTCTGTGTGATTTTACCTCTTTTTAAAGCTTTCATGCTAGAGTTGAACACATTACTTGGTTCTGGCAGGCGCAGTCCTTTCTTGTCTCCCTTACTTGTTGAGAAAACTCACAGGACAGCAGGGCTGAAAGCCGAGAGGCAGCTCTGGACGCTGCTGAGTAGGGATGGGAGACTGGAAGGAGAGTTCAGCAGCAGTCTCAGCTGTTGCCCATCGGCCTTTTGCCCGATCTGCGTGCCCTGCAATCAATTCACCAGCTAAACCTACCTCCCTACGCACAATGCACGTGCTGGTAAATTGGAATAATCGACAGGTAGCCCTCCTGAGGATTCTCCACGGGCCCCAAGGAAGGTGAACCTTGCAGGAATAAATACTAAGGCCCCAACCATAGCACTGACCCTTGGGAGGACCAGGTCACCACACTCAGAAGAGAGGCTGTTACCTAGACAAGCCCACCTCAGCTCCAGACCCCAGACATCTAAGCACTGACTTTCATATGCAGGCACAGAGCTTCCCAGTACTGAGGCCAGGCTGGCTCTCTTCCCACCTCTCCATACTCCTAGCGTACACAGAACATGGTCTGTTCTAAATCTTCTTATTATAGACAACACATGGTCAGCTCTAAAGATAAACTGTAGATAGGACATGGAGAGGTCTTAATTTATCGTGTAGACAGAACTTGATCATGTTTAAACTAGCTCAGGGCTGATCTCATAGGAGGTACAGATCACACATATGGGTCTCTCATCTTTGGACACCCACATCAGGGAACTGAACAATATCGTTGTCATTAAACATTTCAACAGGCAAAACAGAAATATTACCAGTGTCTCTGGCCACCTGATGGTCAGGATCCACGTGTGATCTAAGAACTTCTCAGAGTGCAGCCCAGTCTGCTGCCAGGCCAGACAAGAAGTGGCCTGATTCCAGCCTCCCAGGCTTCCAGAAGGAGACGGCCGCACAGGAGACCCAGGCAGGACAGTTCTGCATGGTGCAGGCCGGGAGATCCGGTCTGTCCATTCCACTGGCCGATTCCGGCCGGGGCGCTCAGGGCCGCTGAGAGCCCTGCACTCAGATCCTGCCTCCCTGAAGCATGTGCGTGTGTGTGTGTGTGTGTGTAGAGGGGGCGGTGGCTGACGGCTCCCATGGTTCCCATCCCGGGCACCACACTGTCTTCGAAGGGAGACATAGGGAGAGGTAGGGGCACAGAAGCCATTGGAGAGGAGAACCCACTGCGGAAACAATTGCACACTGGCACACCCCACTCGGGGACCCGAGAGCCTTCGTGGGCCGAATGTCACCCCTCAGCCTCCACCCCCGAGGGCAGGGTGCCTGCCTTTTCAACAGCACAGGGTCTCACATGAAGTAGCCTCAGTGGGGACTGTCACCCCCCCCTACTCCTGATACTGAGTTTGAGGAGAACGAACCCCCTTAACTGGGCGATGGGACCCTGTGATGAAAGATGTGGTGCCCCATCCAAGTCGGGGCCTGGCTGACACATGGGAACACAGGAGCCACGTGCAGGGCCTGGAGGCCAGGCCAACAGGAGGGGCACCCCCAGCCCTGGCCGGGCTCTCCAACTGTGACTTTGTAGCTTATAGGGGACCCGGGGCAGGTGACTGAATGTAATGGGGGCCTAAGATGGACCCTGAATGGGGTTTAAAGAAGCTGTGAAGGATGTTACTGAGACAGTGACAGTCATTGGAAGACAGATCCTGTGTCAGGACATCCTGCTCCATCCATTTAAATCCCTGAGATCTCTGATCTTTACGTGGAAAAGCAGGAACGTTAGAGCAGATGTGTGCAGACATATCTTGGAGCACAATTCAGTCTGCAACCAACTTGCAAATGGTTTCAGAAAACACACAGTTGTGCACAGAGGCAGGCACAGCTCCCACATAAACATATGCATGTGCACAGCACAAATATATTCACACACTAGCATATGAACACACATGCACGCATATACCCATACAGACACTAACGTGTGCAAGTGTACATACCTATGGACATGCACAGCATATGTAGGCAAACAGGCACATGCACACACGTAGCACAAACAGAGGGAAAAAAGTGAATCCGTAAAGAATTAATTCCTGAACACAAGTGAAGCTGACATGTATTTTCCCTTTTTCTTAGCTTTGATGTTTTTCACAATAAAAAGTTTAAGAAAAAAGTTGATGGCAAATGACTTTAGATTCAAAGGACTTTCTGACGTTATTCCACAATTATTATGACATGAGAAATGAATGTAGATATTACATGTGTCCACTAATGGATGAATGGAGAAGAAAAACACGGTCCATCAATACAAGAGAATGTTATTCAGCCTAAAAAGGAAGGCAATTCTGACACAGCCTTCAGCAGGGATGAGCCTTGAGGGCATTATGCTCAGTGATGTAAGCTAGACACAAAACAACACACAGGCTGGATCCATTCACACAAGGCCCTTAGAGCAGTCAGGAACATAGAGACAGAATGTAGGATGTTGAGTGCCAGGGGCTGAGGGAGGGAGAATGGGGAGTGAGTGTTTAATGGGGACTGTTTCAATGTTGCAAGATGAGAAAGTTCTGGAGGACGATGACGGTCAGATTTGCACAACAGTGCCAATTACTTCTTCACCCTGAAATGTGCACTTAAAAATGGTTAAGATACTAAATTTTATGTTATGTGTTTTGGACCACAAGTTTTAAAACTTTTTAAAACCAACAGGAAATAGTCCATGAATACCACTAGATGCACAACTTCACTAACCACCGAGGGATTAAAAGCAAAAGAAAAATACTGTGCAGACACCTACCAAAATGGCAGACGTGAAAGACATAGTATCAAATATCAGCAGGCTGTGGGGCAATGGAAAGCCTGGTACGCAGCGGGGGGATGCAACCACTTCTGAAACAATCGGGCCTCAGAGAGTGAAGTCCCTGCACACAGACCCGCAGGGCTCCTCCCAGCTGAACACAAACCCAACGGCCCTGCACCAGGACACACGGACATGGGCTCCGCAGCCACACGAGCCAAACCTGAAGGAACCTGAAGGCCATCACAAGCAGATGCAGAAATGAACCATGCACGCTCCTATGAAGGAATATTCCACAGCAATGGAGTACATTTTGTTTGAAGTTCGTAAAACTATAAAAATTATATTTTTAAAAAAACGCTATTGGGCTTCCCTGGTGGCGCAGTGGTTGAGAATCCGCCTGCCGATGCAGGGGACACGGGTTCGTGCCCCGGTCCGGGAAGATCCCACATGCCGCCGAGCGGCTGGGTCCGTGAGCCATGGCCGCTGAGCCTGCGCATCCGGAGCCTGTGCTCCGCAACAGGAGAGGCCACAACAGTGAGAGGCCCGCGTATCACAAAAAAAAAAAAAAAACAAAAAAACAAAAAAAAAAAACCGCTATTCACAAGATGAAAGGATCCCATGGACACAATGCTGAGCCATCAAGAGCAATAAAGCAGCATGCATGGTACACGCACTTACCAACTTGGAACTAGGCAAAGCTGGGCTGCGTTGTGCAGAGATGCATCTCTGGGTGAAAACTCTGAGGACAAGTCACTGGCACAAAATCAGGAGAACAGCTACCTCATGGTGGGGAGGAGGCTGTGACGAGGGAAAGGCACTCCTGGGTGTCCACTCATCATGTTCTGTTTCTTGATCTTTATGATTATTCTTTACATGTATATAACCTAATCCTTAATATGTACTTTCAGCTTATCATTTTTGTTTAGTAAAAAGGGAGTCTCCCCAACAAAGTAGAAGGAGCCCTGTTTCTCCCAGGGAAAAAAAGGAATAGTTTCTACCAGTGAAATCTCGATACCATGGCTGCTTCAACCATCAAGTCTGACAGCAACTCCTGTGAGAGGGGCACCGGGGCCACGACACTCAGAAGGACGCTCGGGGGCCTCAGTCCTGGGTCATTGCCTCTGAGGAGTCTGCAGCACCTGTCCAAAAAAAAAAAGTCATTTGCCATTAACTCTTTTCTTAAAGTTTTTATTGTGAAAAACATCAAAGCTAAGAAAAAGGGAAAAATATATGTCAGCTTCACTTGCTTTCAGGAATTAATGCTTTAAGAACTCACTTTATTCCATGTGTGTGTTCTACGTGTGTGCATGTGCCTGTTTGCATACATATGCTGTGCATGTGCATAGGTATGTGCACTTGCACACGTTAGTGTATGCATAGGCATATGCGTGCATGTGTGTTCATATGCTAGTGTGTGAATATATTTGTGCTGTGCACGTGCATATGTTTGTGTGTGTGCTGTGTCTACCTGTGTGCACACCTGTGTGTTTTCTGGAACCACTTGCAAGTTGGTTGCAGACTGAATTGTGCCCCAGATATGTCTGCACGCACCTGCTCTAACAATCCTGCATAGCCACATAAAGTGCAGAGATCTCAGGGAGTTAGATGGATGGAGAAGGATGTCCTGACACAGGGTCTGTCTTCCAATGACTGTCACTGTCTCAGTAACATCCTTCACACGTTCTTTAAGCCCCATTCAGGGTCCAGTTTAGACCCCATTACATTCAGTCACCTGCCCCAGGTCCCTTAACGCTACAATGTCACAGTTGGAGAGCCAGACCAAGGCTGGAGGTGCTCATCCTGTTGGCCTGGCCTCCAGGCCCTGCACTTGGCTCCTGTGTTCCCATCTCTCAGGCTCACCTCGACTTGGATGGGGCCACCACCTCTTTCCTCACAGGCTCCCATCGCCCAGTCAAGGGTGTTCATTCTCCCCAAAATGAACATCAGGAGTGGAGGAGTGGGTGACAGTCCCCACTGAGTCTCCTTCATGTGAGACGCTGTGCTGTTGAAAGAGCAGGTGCCCTGCCTTTGGGGGTGGGGGGTGGCATGCGACCCACGATGGGTAGGCCGGTCCCCGGGTGGAGCGAGCCAGTGTGCAAGGAGCTCCGCAGTGGGTACTCCTCTTCAATGGCTTCTGTGCCCCTATCTCTCCCCATGTCTCCCCTCGAAGATAGCGCGGTGCCTGGGATGGGAGACATGGGAGCGGTCAGCCACTGTCTCCTCTACACACACACACACACACACACACACACACACACACACACACACACACACACACACATGCACACACACATGCTGCAGGGAAGCAGGACATGAGTGCAGGCTCTCAGCTGCCCTGAGCACCCCGCCCGGAATCGGCCAGTGGAATGGACAGACCGGATCTCCCAGCCCAGACCCTGAACTACTGTCCTGCCTGGGCTTCCAGTGTGGCCTCCTCCTTCTGGAAGCCTGGGAGGCTGGAATCAGGCCACTTCTTGTCTGGCCTGGCAGCAGACTGGGCTGCACTCTAAGAAGATCTTGGATCACACGTGGATCCTGACCATAAAGTGGCCAGAGACACTGGTAATATTTCCATTTTGCCTGTTGAAATGTTTAATGACAATGATATTGTTCAGTTTCCTGATGTGGGTGTCCAAAGATGAGAGACTCATATGTGTGATCTGTACCTCCTATGAGATCAGCCCTGAGCTAGTTTAAACATGATCAAGTTCTGTCTACACGATAAATTTAGACCTCTCCATGTCCTATCTACAGTTTATCTTTAGAGCTGACCATGTGTTGTCTATAATAAGAAGATTTAGAACAGACCATGTTCTGTGTACGCTAGGAGTATGGAGAGGTGGGAAGAGAGCCAGCCTGGCCTCAGTACTGGGAAGCTCTGTGCCTGCATATGAAAGTCAGTGCTTAGATGTCTGGGGTCTGGAGCTGAGGTGGGCTTGTCTAGGTAACAGCCTCTCTTCTGAGTGTGGTGACCTGGTCCTCCCAAGGGTCAGTGCTATGGTTGGGGCCTTAGTATTTATTCCTGCAAGGTTCACCTTCCTTGGGGCCCGTGGAGAATCCTCAGGAGGGCTACCTGTCGATTATTCCAATTTACCAGCACGTGCATTGTGCGTAGGGAGGCAGGTTTAGCTGGTGAATTGATTGCAGGGCACGCAGATCGGGCAAAAGGCCGATGGGCAACAGCTGAGACTGCTGCTGAACTCTCCTTCCAGTCTCCCATCCCTACTCAGCAGCGTCCAGAGCTGCCTCTCGGCTTTCAGCCCTGCTGTCCTGTGAGTTTTCTCAACAAGTAAGGGAGACAAGAAAGGACTGCGCCTGCCAGAACCAAGTAATGTGTTCAACTCTAGCATGAAAGCTTTAAAAAGAGGTAAAATCACACAGAACCAAAGTGAAAAGAGGAGGACTTCTCTGGGACAAGTGTGGGGAGAGGAGACCCACCCTACACTTTTTCCCATCCCAGGAGGTCCAAGGAATCCAGCTTGTTTCCACATTAGGGAGCAAAGAGCAGAGCCACGGTGCCCTGACCAAGGGGATGTGTGACCCCAGGTGCAGGGTCTGGGGAGGTGAGGTCACCCTGGAGTATGTGCACGTGTGACCCCAGTTGGGGGAGTCTGGGGAGGGCATTTCACCCTGGGACTGTGGACATGTGACCCAGGTGGAGAGGTCTGAGTAGGAGGGGTCACCTGTTGCAAGAGAACGTGTGACTTTAGGTGCAGGGTCTGGGGAGGTGGGGTCATGTGTTGAGAGAGAGTGCGTTACTTTAGGTGCAGGGTCTGGGGAGGTGGGGTCACCGTGGTGAGTGTGGATGTGTAACCCCAGGTATAGGGTGTGCAGACTCTGTGGGTCTCACCACATCTGCATGGGTCAGGATCACATGTATGAGGAGACCGCATATGTGTTCTTTACCTGCAGTGTGTCTTTACCCCTTTGAGATTTCCAACCTCTGCATTAAGGGTGTTGCCCTGATTAACCGGTGGTTCCTTTTCTTCCCTTAACCTTGTCACATTCATATGAGGTCATGCATGTTTGAGTGGGTTGCTGTTCTGGTGAGTGACAACGTTTGGTGGTGTCATTTTAATATCATAGCATATCATATGTCTATTCTATGGGGGTCACCACTGCCTGGGTCCCCCTGGACAGAGGTCAGGTGAGCACAGACTAGGCCACCCTGAGAATGGTCTCCCATGTGTCATGTGAGGGTACCGTGATGGTCCCTAAGGTAGGGGACTGTGTTTGGGCCTCCGACATTTGTGATGAACGGCAGTCGAAATGGAATCTCATTTAAAAAGACATTATTTTATGAATTTATTTTCAGTGAAATAAAACACATGTCACATACCCTTTACCATCGTCACCATTTTAAGTGCACGTTTCTGTGGCATCCGATCTATTCACTTTCTCGTGGAGCCATCAACACCATGCCTAGAACTTTCACCTTGCAAAACCAAAATTCCACAACCATGAAAGTCTCACTCCCCATCCCCTCACACTGGCCCTGGCCCCGATGTCCACTTCAGTCCCTGAGTTGTCAACTCCAGGGGTCCCCACTGGAGTAGAATCCTGCAGTGTTTGCTGGTGGGTCATTTTAGAAGAGCTGACTTTCAGTCTGAAGCTCTGCCTGTTTGCATCTGAAGAATCTGCATTTAAGGAGGGGGTATATGAGGAAGGGGTGTATGAGGGACAAAGGTATCTGTGTTGCAGTTGGGCCAGGACCTGACCAGCTGCCTTTTGCGTCCTCTGGTCCCATCTCTTGGTCTGTGCCTCATCTGCATCATCACTATCCCTGCTGGCACCCCTGGGTGTTGTTGTCTGAGTGAGATTCCCCTGGTGCCACTGCCCTCCTCCCCTCCTCCTGCTGGTTGGGGAGGGAACTGCTTGCTGTGTGGTCTCTACTCCTGAGGCACGAAGCATCCTGTAGCATGGACCTGAAGAGTGTGGGTGTGGTTCCCAGCGCATGGGGCCCACATAGGTCACAATATCGTGGCATGACAAGTGTTAGGTTGCCTCATCTCTGACAAAGAATGTTGCCAAGATCCTGTTTGGGAGGGTGTGGGGTGGCCTGGGACCCCAGAGGCCTCATTCCTATCCTGGAGCTTGGAGAGTGCATGCCCATGGGCTCCAGATTCACCCCATATCTCAGCCATATCCTTCTGTCCTGTCTTTGAACTCAGGAAAGTGACCTCTACTGATCATTGTCCACAACATAGGCCTGGTCCTGTTGGTATTAAGATTCTTTAATTTAGGCGTCCTGGGATAGCAGCCCTTTTTAGGCCTGAGAAGGAACAGCTCAAGAGTGTACAACAATTTCAGATGAAACTAATATTCAGTGAGTATCTCTAACTCCGCGGTTGTTGACTTCTATTAGTCATTATTCTCCTGGTTTTAGCTCTGATGTGGGGATTACAGAGGAGTCAACATTTAAATCTTCATAATCTGTGTATTTGTAGCTTCAGTATCATTACTGACCCATAGTTTTTATGGTTTGGGAAGAGTTATTGATTTCACGTATCATGTAAAGGATTCACAATGATGATAGGGCAATTCAGATTACAATAATGGCTGGTAAATTGTTCACATTTTCTCTACCTGTGCATCTATTGTATGTATATGAGTTAGTTTAGTTTTCAATATTAGTGAAATAATATAGAGGACTAGAGAACTTCTTTTAAAAGTCACTATTAATGTGTGATGATGAAAATGTAAATGTTCTTCCATAATCGGTGATGTTGTATCTTGAGGGCCTAGATGAAATTGATATGCCTTCGTGATATACAGTATTTTAGCCTATAATTTAACTTTGAAAAATTTACATCACTTATTACTTTTATCTCATTTATTGAGAAAGACATAATTGTTATGGTGTTGGCTTGAAAGTGGTTGAAAAGGACTTGAGTCCTTCCTTTTTTTACATTTACATAGGTAGGATCTTGAAACACAGAATATGGTGCAGGGTATTCGTGCAATCATTCTAGGTTAAGAGTAGCAGTTTCTACTGCTGACACTTCTCATTTGTACACAAATGTTTTTCACAGTATGAAGATTATTAGCATTACTGCTGCTACTGAGATGAATGAGCCTAAAGACAAAATTTTTCATGTGGTGTGTGCCTCAGGGTACTCAGACTAACGTAGTGACATCCCTGAGAGGCCAGAAAGTGCTGCAGGAAATCATATTTACTACTACAAATATACCTGTGAAGTGAGTTTTTGCTACTGCTGAGTTTAGTGTATAAGCTGATAATAGTGGGAATGCTTGTAGGAAGCCTCCTATAATAGTGAAACCTGCTCCCATGGGCACTACATCATGTAAGTGTGCTGCTACATAGTATGCATCCTGGAGGACAATGTCTGGGGATCAGTTGGCTAAGATGATTCCTGTCAAACCTCCTACTGTAAAAAGGAAAATAAAGCCTAAAACTCATAATATAGTGGGAGGTCGTATAATATTTAATATTACCTCCATGAACAGTTGCTAACCAGGGACTTCCCTGGTGATGCAGTGGTTAAGAATTGGCCTGCCAATGCAGGGGAATCACGTTCGATCCCCTGTATGGGAAGATTCCACATGCCGCGGAGTAAAAAGCCTTTGCACCACAACTACTGAGCCTGCCCTCTAGAGCCCGTGAGCCACAACTACTGAGCCCATGCGCCAGAGCCCGTGCTCTGCAACAAGAGATGCCACTGCAGTGAAAAGACCGTGCAACGCAACGAAGAGTAGCTGCCACTCACCACAAGCAGAGAAAGCCCATGTGCAGCAACCAAGACCCAACACAGCCAAAATAAAACAAGAAAAAAGAAAAATTAAAGAAAGAGTTGCTAATCAACTGGATGGATACTTTTGCTCCTGTAGGGATAGAAGTAATTACGGTAGCTTTTGCAGAGTATGCTCCTGAGTGGACAGCTATCCCTATGGTAAATGTATGATGGGCCCACAAGAGAAATCCTAAAAAACCAGTGGACATGACTCATACTATTCCCAAATAGCTGAAAGGCATTTTTTGTCCTAAATAGTATGTAATGATGTGTGAGTTTATAACAATCCCTGGTAGGCCATGAATACAGACTTCAGGGTGACCAAAGAATCAAAATAGGTGTTTTTATAGGATTTGGTCTTCTCCTACAGGGTCAAAGAAAGTAGTGTTGAGATTTCTATCTCTTAACAGTATGGCAATTCTGGCTGCTCGGACTGAGAGTGGTAATTATAGTAATATGGCTATAGTTGGGGAAGATTAAACAAATAATTGTGTTTGATATTGGGGTATGACTGCTGGTTTCGTATGAAAGACTATAGGAATAAAAGTAATAGCAACAAGAAATGAAGAGACACCTGCTAAATGCAAGGAGGAAATGGTTAGGTCAACAGAGGCTCCTGCGTGGGCCAGATTGCAGGCTAGAGCTGAATACACGGTCCACTGGTACCAGAACCAGCTTCTACTATTGGTGATATGAGTAGGAGTGAGAAGGATGGGGGAAGTAGTCAAAAGTTTACTTGATTTATTGGGGGAAATGCTACCTCAGGTGTCTGAGTTATTAGTGGCCCAAGTGAGTTGTCAAACCCTGCAATATAATGGGTACAACAATAAAGAAAATTATTACAAGTGCAGGGACTGTTATGACCACGTTACAGATTTGTGCATCTCCAAGTAGCGCTCCAGGTTAGCATAGCTCAGCCTGGATTAATATTCTTAAGGTGCTGCCTGCTACTCCAGCTCAAGCACCAAATAGTAATTATAAAATGCCGATATCTTTGTGATTTGTTGAAAATAATCAGCAGTGTATGAACAGAGGTAAAATGACTGAATTAGCATTTGACTGTAAATCTGAAGACAGAGATTGAGCCCTCTTTCTTGCAAATCCTGTGGTGAATCAACAAATTGAATTGTAATTTCAGAGAAGAAGCTTCAATTCTGCCAGAGATTTTCCTGCCTTTTTGTTTTTTTCTTTCTCAAATGAAGGAGAAGCAGATTGAAGCCAGTTGACTAAAGGATTTGCCTGTTAACTAAAGTTTCCTGGGGTTAAAACTCATCAATATCATAAAGATTTGGCTTAATTACAATGTTTGCTTTACACTCAATTGATGTAGGATGAAGTCTTGCAATCCTTATTTTTAGAAACTAAGTAAATTTTACTTGTTTTGGATTTTGAAAGCTCTTGGTCTGAACTAACCTAAATTCCTAGTCCAGCACTGACAGAATGGGTGTTAGGTGTAGTAATCGTCTGGGTGTTATGATTGGTAATGATAGGAAGGTTATTTCTTTGTATGTGCAAATTGCTTTGTGTTTGTGTTGTTTAAGGAAGGGAATACAGTTAGTGATGTGGAGTATGTTAGCTGCGAGTAGAAATATATGCTGAGGACTGCTATGATGGCTATTAATGTTGGTAGAATGAGGTTATCATTTTTGTTATCTCTTGGATAATTATTCATTTGGGTAAAAACCCTGATAGTGATGGGTGATGTCCTAATGATACTGTAATGGTGAGGAAAAGGATTGTGATGGGAGTTGTCTTATCTCATGTGTGTGATAATGATACTCTTGTAGCACATGATCTGGGCATAAATAATAAGAAGATAGTGTTGTTATGATATAAATTAGTATGTTTAGGATCGTTATAATTGGAATATACTTTATAATAGCTGTTATTCATCCTATATGGGCAATTGATGAGGAGGGTGTAATTTTTTCCAGATGAGTCTGGCTAAATCTCCCTCAGCCTCCAGCTATGATTTATAATATCACTATGATTAATAGTATATTTAGGTTGATGGATGGTGACATGTGGTATAAAACTGATAGGGTTGCACTTTCATCATATTAATAGCATCAGGGCTGCTGTTCATGGGACGCCTTGTGTGACTTCAGGCACTCAGAAGTGAAATGGGGAAAGTCCTACTTTTGTGACAAAGGCGATTGTCATGAGGGTGGATGTTGCTGGATTAAAGATTTTTGATATTCATTGTGTTCCTTGACCAGAGTGTATTAGATTAATGATAATAGCCATTATAAGTAGTATTGGTGTGGTGGATTGTTTTAGGAAATATTTGTTGGATGCTTCTGTAGCTTATGGGTTCGTGTTTTTTATTAGAATGGGGATACCATTAACCAGTGTGAGCTTCTTATACAATTATATTTCCTGAGATAATAGTCAGTAGAATGAGAGTAAAAACAATGAGTGTTTATTAATAGAGGAAGGATATGCGACAACATTTTGGGGATATGGGCCTGACGCTTACTTAGAGAACCTTAGTATATAGCATGTGGTGTAATGTGGTAACATGGAGAATATAAAATTCTTAGAAAGAGTTCAATTCCAGGAATAAGAGCATTGAAACCTCTATGATTTACTCTATCAAAGTAACTCTTTTTTCAGACATATTTCTTAAGTTTGTGGTGGGTTGCCTGGTATGATGACAGGTATTGAAAACTCTCATATACGTCGGACTAATGTTAGTAGTAAAAAAAAAAATTTATAAGAGATGTATACATTGATCATGTCAAAATTGTGGGTATGATGGTCAAATTCATAGAAAGGAGATTGTTAGATGTGTCTTAATGATGACTTAGGGTGCATATAATTCTGGCACCTAGGGATTGTCAAATGCTCCTAAAAATGGATTGTTGTGGAAATGTTTATTATAAGGAAATTGACATATTCTCTAGGAAGCATGGGGTGAATGGGCCTGCTAGATTTTCTACAATGAAGACAATTACAGGTTGTTTTTTTTTAACATCTTTATTTGAGTATAACTGCTTTACAATGGTGTGTTAGTTTCTCCTTTACAACAAAGTGAATCAGTTATACATATACATATGTTCCCATATCTCTTCCCTCTTGCATCACCCTCCCTCCCACCCTCCCTATCCCACCCCTCTAGGTGGTCACAAAGCACAGAGGTGAACTCCCTGTGCTATGCGGCAGCTTCCCACCAGCTATCTAACTTACATTTGGTAGTGTGTACATGTCCCTGCCACTCGCTCACATCCTCACCGCTTACCCTTCCCCCTCCCCATATCCTCAAGTCCATGCTCTAGTAGGTCTGTGTTTTATTCCCGTTCTACCACTAATCTCTTCATGACATTTTTTTTCTTAGATTCCATATATATGTGTTAGCATATGGTATTTGTTTTTCTCCTTCTGACTTACTTCACTCTGTATGACAGACTCCAGGTCTATCCACCTCATTACAAATAACTCAGTTTCATTTCTTTTTATGGCTGAGTAATATTCCATTGTATATATGTGCCACATCTTCTTTATCCATTCATCTGTTGATGGACATTTAGGTTGCTTCCATGTCCTGGCTATCGTAAATAGAGCTGCAATAAACATTTTGGTACATGACTCTTTTTGAATTATGGTTTTCTCAGGTTATATGCCTAGTAGTGGGATTGTGGGGTCATATGGTAGTTCTATTTGTAGCTTTTTAAGGAACCTCCATACTGTTCTCCATAGTGGCTGTATCAATTTGCATTCCCACCAGCAGTGCAAGAGTGTTTCCTTTTCTCCTCACCCTCTCCAGCATTTATTGTTTCTAGAGTTTTTGACGATGGCCAATCTGACCGGTGTGAGATGATATCTCATTGTAGTTTTGATTTGCATTTCTCTAATGATCAATGATGTTGAGCATTCTTTCATGTGTTTGTTGGCAGTGTGTGTATATCTTCTTTGGAAAAATGTCTATCTAGTTCTTTTGCCCATTTTTGGATTGTTTGTTTTTTTGTTATTGAGCTGCCTGAGTTGCTTATAAATTTTGACAATTACAGGTTTTGATTCTACTTCTGTTAAATCAAGTGAGGCTTCATTGGATTTCTGCTACTGTGGAGATAATCAAATTCTGGGTAGTGGTCAGGAGAAAATTAGTCATAGGTGTTCTTGTGTAATAATTATGGTTGAAAGTGTAAGTGATCCATTTATCAGTAAGACTGAGAATAGAATAACTGCTACATTACTTCCTATGAGATTGTCTATACTACTGTCCCTAGAGCTCCAGTGTGTGAGTATTTTGAATGTGAAGCTCATCCAGAACTGAGGATGGAATAAATGGCTAGGTGTGATATGGCTAATATAAATAGTATGCCTACATTTATATGAATTAGTGGATAAGATATGGGAAGAGGAATTCATGTTGTGAGAGCCAGGGTTAAGGCTAGCATTGGGGCAATAATATATAAATTGCTGATGTTGATGGACATAGTGGTTCTTTAATAAGTAATTTGAATGCCTCAGCAATAGGTTGTAATAATCCATGTGAGCTGATGATTTTTGGCCCTTTCTGGATTTGTATATAGCTTAGGATTTTCCATTTAGTTAATATGAGGGATACTATGGTGAATTAAATTGGGTAATTTGTGAAAGAATGTTGATTATAAACATATTCTTAGGAAGAGAATTTGAACCAGTGCAGATAAAAGTTTCAGTTTTACATAATTACCGGGCTCTGCCACCGTGACAAACCCTGCTCTACAGTAGGGTATGTATAAATTAATTGAATGTAGATTATATCATCATTTATTTTGAAGACATTTTGTAAAGTAAGCCGTATTGCTCTTGTCCTTTCATACTGGAAGAAATCTGCAATAGACAGAAACCAACCAGGATGACTCCAGTCTGAACTCAGATCACGTGAGACTTTAATCGTTGAACAAAGTGACAATTAATAGCAGTTATACCATTGAAATGTCGTGATCCAGTATATCAAGGTCATAAACCATATTGTCGATATGAACTCCAGAATACAATTACACCGTTATCCCTAGTAAAACTTGTTCCATTTATCAGTGTTTTAGAAGAACAGGTGATAAAGAATTTTGACTAGCTGGTCTAAATTGTAATCACTCAGAGGAGGTTTTATTCTCCAAAACAAATGGCGCACGGGCTCAAGGCGCACCAGCTTCAGTAGTTGTGGCACGCAGGCTCAGTAGTTGTGGCACACTGGCTTAGTTGCTCCGTGGCACGTGGGATCTTCCCGAACCAGGGATTGAACACGTGTCCCCTGAATTGGCAGGTGCATTCTTAACCATTGCATCACAGGGAAGTCCCAGAATCGCAGTCGCCATTTTAATACACCTTCAGCCCAAAGAATCCATGGAAGATTGTTACAGAAAATAAGAGAATAAAATATTGGAAGGACTATAACAGAAGCATATAGTACACTGTTCATATAGACACATCCCAAGCAGTTACAAAGTATATTAAAAAGGAGGCTGCAATTTTCAAAGAATAAGATAAATTTTACCCACAAACTCCCAATATTTCCTGAAACGTTGCAATCTGAAACCCTACTGGAGGAAGCAGAACATTCCAGGAGACATTCTACAAATGAAGGATTCTAAACCCTGTGGGTGGATAGGGAAATCTGGAAGGAAGGTACCCTCACCCAAGGAAAGTGAAAATGGTTCCTATACTTTTCTCACATCACATCCCTGTACAATTCCCATTGATCTTGGTCCAGGCATTCCCAGTCCTCTTGAGAGAAATCTATGGGCACATCCTGGAATGTGAGCAATCCCTGAAATTAAAAGTACACATGGCATGTGGCCACGGGAAGAGTTCATAATGTGACCCAAGAAGAAAACAGCAAATTAAGAGAACTGGTTTTAATTTAGAACAGTGTCTTCAATTATCCACTAATATATATATATATATATATATATATATATATATATATAATTTTTTTTACAAAGTAACTTTCTCTATTTCTAACTACAAAAAAGGAGTATGTCATGTGATCCACAAAACCAGTATACTGGAGACTATACTTATCTGGAAAAGAAATGATAAAATGATGGTTTCAACACTGGCATATGCATTTTTGAGTGTTTTATTTATATCAAACTGGATAAAATGTGTGTATTTCTCAGACAGAAAAGACATGTTGAGATAGAAATGTACCTTTCAACTATTCATGGGTCCACAAGTACACTGGGGAGATTGTAAAATTGCAGATTCTGATACAGTAGGTCCGGTGGGCCTGAGTTCTATTTTTTTAACAAGCTCATTTTTAACTAGTGATGCCACAGTCTCTGATTCATTAACGACAATTGTGAATAGCAGAGACATAATAAGGCAAGGTAAAAATTCATAGTTAACTTTTAACTTCAAGTGTTTTATGGAGTTCACACGTTTAATACGATAGTAAGCACAGCAGCAACAATCATTTGTGAACATTTACTGTAGACCGTGGATCTTTCCGACATTTTGTGTAGGATTCCAGGAAAAAGGTCTGCGCTGCGGCCACAGTGGGCGGGGCTCCCAGGCCGGGCCGCCCCTCCAGGACCCCCGACAGGGCCCTGCGCTCGTGGCGGCTCCTCTCCTGGCGCCCCGCTCCCTCCCGGAAGGCCTCGGGGCAGAGCGGCCCCACCCGCTGCGCCCAGAACAGAGCCCGCGTTTCCGCAGAGCTGGAACTCCCCGCTCGGGGTCTCTTCCCTCCGCCGTCACGGAGCTGCCACGGGGCCCGTGGGGAGGGCGGCCTCACTGAGGCTGCCGGCTGCGGAGGGGCCCCGGCGGCCGAAGCCGCGACAGACTTCGGGACGGCGGGCCGGGTACGTGAGTCCGGTGCCCGGGCGGCAGGGCAAGAGCAGCTTCTGAGGGGCAGGGGTTCGCTGCCACCCGCCGCTGCTGTTCAGAACGAGCGGCGCCGGGGTCTGGTCCCAGGGAACTTCGGCCCCTCCTCTCGGCCCTGCCCTCGGCCTGGCTCGCGGGGCCTAGGGCCGTGGAGAGGGGGCGGCCTGAGCGGTCTGAGGGGACACGGGCAAGGGAGGCGCAGGGTCCGGCCGCAGCGTCAGCACCCCTCCTCCCGACGGCGGGGAAAGCGCCCGAAAGTTCCTCCCGAGGCTCGCAGGCCTCTTATTCAGCCGAGCCCCTCTGCGCCCCTTCCTCCCTGAGCTAAAGTACCGGGGGGAGGGGACAGGGCGGGGGGCTGGCGCAGGTGTTGGGGGACGTGAAAAGGTGATTGTCAGCTAAGGAAAACCAGCTCTCCCAAGGTGAGGAATGCAGGGCTTTCCTTTTCATAGGCAGATGCCAGAGTTGGGCTCACCGAATTCCTTCCTTTGATATGCACCTCAGCTCTCTGGGGCCTGCATTCTGGATTTGCAGGTTTACTGAGATGGCAAGAAATATTCCATTTCTCACAGGCTTTAGGGGCAGACAGTGAAAAAGAGTCGGAGAATCTCACTTGGCATGTACTTTGGTTTACGTATAGATAATATTTATACTTAACTGTGCTAATAGAGGCTCTCGAGTACAATCAACTTGTACTACTGCCCTCTATGTATTAATGTCATCAATATCATAAGATAAATGCCTATAGAATTGAGTTAATCCAGTTAAATAGGATAATGATTTTAAAAGGAAACATAATAGAAATATAACAACAAAACCTTTACCACTAAAGGCTGGGTCTGGAACAGCCTAAATAAATGTTCCATTGTTAAAATATTGAAAGAATATTCAATAGAAATATCAACAAAAATGACAAATAATAAGGGCAGCAGAATGTTGAAATGTTCTATCTTTATCATTAAAGTGGCAGAAAATCATTTATTAGTAGGCACTGGGGCAGAAGATGCCTGATTTTATATCTTTGTCATATTTGTGCAGTTGTTTGAACAAGTAACTGAAAGACAAAATGGAAAAACAAGGAGATTTGTGCCTGAGATCATGGTGATGTGAAACCAGGGATGGCCCCCCTGTGCCAGGTGAGTTAAGTTTACATCACAGGTAGCCCTCAGAGCTCCTGAGAATCAAGGGCTGGAATTTTTCTTCTGCGATGAATAGGAGCTGTTGAGTCCCGTTCATTGAGCAAGGAGTAGGTCTTGTCTACTACATATTTGTTTTTGGAACGGTATCTGTGCTAATTTCAAAGTCTTGTTTTATGAATAACCCCAAATCACCTTTCCCCTGAAGCAGGCGTAAGTGTTTTTTCTATTTGTGTGACTCTGTTCTGTTTTAGTTCAGTTCATGTGTAGCCATGTTTACATTCCCTCTATAAGTGATATGTCATGATGTTTCTTTTTCTGTGTGCCCTATTTCACTTCGAATTATTGTACCTAAAGCCACTCATTATGCTGCTACTAGCCTTATGACATTGATTTCATGGCTGAGTGATATTCCATTGTACATAAGTTCCACAACTTCTGTATCCATTTTGCTCTTTCCTGGGATATTGAACGTGTACCGAAGTCGAGGATCTTGTAAACAGAGCAGGCCTAAGCTTTGGGGTGCCTGTGTCTTGTTGATTTTTAGTCTTCGCAAGATATACGCCCATGAGTGGAAGTGCCCTATGCTCTGTAGCTCTGTTTTTTAGATGTTTTAGGAAACACCATACACTTTTGCAGAGTGTCTGTCGGCAATTTTCATCCCGCACGTCAGCATAACAAGGTTCCCTTGTTCTCCATGGCCTGTCCTGCATTTGTGGTTTTTACACTTTTTTCGGATGGCCGTTTTGACCGGAGGGAAGTCAGACTTTTTGTAGTGCTGATTTGCATTGCCCGCTTGCTTGGTTGGCCAAAAAGGACATATGCGTTTTTACCTGAATATATTCAGGAAAGAACGCATTCGCCCTTTTTGGCCAACTGCATCATTGTCCACGTTCTGCCGCTTTTCATGTGCTGTCAGGGCCAGTCCGATCTACCTCTTGAAATCTGTTTCCTGCAATTCTGCCTTACTTTCAAATTCTCTTCGTTCCCTTAACTCAATGTATTTTTGGAAGGAAGTTGTCATTTATAACTGTGTAGGTTTGTGAGTTGCAGTGCCCCTGAGTTCCATGTTTCAACTCGCTTTTTTTGTTAGCTGGCCGGAAAACCACAGGATCGCTTCAGGCCCTATTCTGGTTCCGGGGCGTGAGGCTGAGCGTTTGGTTAATTCTTCTTCGTGATGGGAAATTAGAGTGACATGTGCCTGTCCAAACACCTACAGCTAGTCTCTCATTGGTTCCCCCTCTTCCCGTTCATCCTCCGCACATATTGCAAACTGTGCGAAACAGGAGGTTAAAGGTGCTGACTCTCCAAGTGGGGAGATTGTTAGTAAAGCGGCTGGAATGGTGAACCCGAGCACCAGGAGATGAAAAATGAGGTGCTTTGTAGAAACCTTTCATGATCACACGGTGTACCATCCTCTGGGCTTCCCATGCATCTTTTAGCTATAGGAAGATTCCCTTGAACATGGAGAGTTGGGACCCAAGGAATGGGTAGTACGCAGTATTACTTTAAAGGATCTGCATTTGCTCACTCAACCTCACCAATCCTCTCAGTCCCAAGAGTGTCCAGCCTTATGTCTCATCCTGCTGTGTGTCTAGATGTGTTCAATCCATGTTGCATCACAGCCCCTGAGCAAAAGTTATAAGGGTCTTTATGTCTGTCACTGTCTTTTTTATTATTATTATATTGGTTACAGCTGATTTTCAATGCTGTTTGTTGCTGTTCTACATCCACTTGATTCACGTAGAAACAGACATCAATAAATTCTTTTTCAGGTCCTTACCTTACATAACTTTTTCTGGTGACTTGAGTGTGCTGAGTTCAGTTCTTTGAGGTACCATGTAGACCTTGTCTATTATCAATTTGGTATTTGGAACGGTATCTTTGCTAATTTCAACCTCCTGGATAATGCCTCACCCCTCCCCACCTTTCCCTTTTAGCAGCCTTATGTGTGTTTTCTACATATTTGACTATGTTTCTGTTTTGTAATTTATTTCATGTGTAGCCATTGTTGATTCTACCTTTAAGTTATATCTTATGATATGTGTCTTTTTCTTTCTGACTTATGTTACCTAGAATGATCTTACATAACTCCTCCTGAGTTGATGCAACTGGCCTTATTTCATTGATTTCCTGGCTGAGTTATATTCCACTCTACATACGTACCACATCTCTTTTATCCATTTTTTCCTTCCAGGTATATTTAGGTTTTATCCAAGTCGAGGCTTTTTTAAACAGAGAGGCGGTAAACGTTGGGGTGCCTGTGTCCTGTCGATTTTTGTCTTTCCCAAGATATTCGCCCATGAGTGCAAGGGCCCTATGCTCTGTAGCTCATTTGTTTAGATGTTTTAGTAAACACAGTACACTTCTTCAGTGTGCCCGTTGGCAATTTACATTTCCACTATCAGCCTCACAGGGCTCCCTTCTCTCCTCGCCCTGTCCTGAATTTCTGGTATTTACACTTTATGAGGATGGCTCTTCTGACTGATGCGAAGTGATACCTTTTGTAGTATTGATTTGCAATGCCCACCTGTTTGGTTGGCTAAAAATGGTGTATGCCCTTTTCTTGAATATATTCAGGAAAAAAGCATACGCCCTTTTTGGCTAACTGCACCATTGGCGATGTTCAGCGCCTTTTTTTGTGCTTTCATGGCGAGTCCTTTCTACCTCTTCAAATCCCTTTCCTGCCATTCTCCCTTGCTTACAATTCCTTTTCGGTGACTTCCCTCAAGACATTTTTCAATGATAGATATTTTCAACTCTGCAGTTTCGTGAATTTTAGTGATCGTGAGCTCTATTTTTCAACTTGTGTTTTTGGGAACTGGCCACAAAACAGTGGGGTTTCCTCAAGCCGTATTCTTTTTCCATGGGCAATCTTAGCCTTTGGTCAATTCGTCTCCCTGATTGGAAATTAGAGTGACATGTGCCTGTCCGAACACCTAGGACTTTTCTCTCATTGTTTGTCATCCTTCCGCTTCATCCTCTGGACAAATTACAAACTGTGCGCAGCAGGATGTTGAAGGTGCTGACATCCCCAGGTGGGGAGATTGTTAGGAAAGACGCTGGAGGGGTGAACCCGACTACCAGGAGATGAGGAGATGAGATGCTTTTTCCAAACTCTTCCCGACCAAACGGTGTACCACCTTCTGGGTGTCACAGGCATGTTTTAGTTGTAGGAAGCGTCCCGTGCATGGTAAGAGAACACCAGGGATGTTTCCAAATCAGTGTCTCCCCGACCCCCAAACTGGGGAATTTTACGCTACGGCTACACGTATGTTCATTAAGGGCCTTGGGCAGTAGGCAGAGTCCGAACTTAAGATGATTGAAGTCTTCAGGGTCAGAAGTGCTGACCATCGGCCTCCCTTAGGTTACATTTTATCTGTCATTGATAGATGATGTCAATAAAAATATCTATTCGTTTTCAGATTATTTCCACTTATAGGTTATTACAAAATATTGAGTGTAGTTCCCTGTGCTATACAGTAGTTCTGTGCTGATGATCTATTTTATACATAGCAGTGTGTACGTGTTAATCCCAAACTGTTAATTTATCCCTCCCTGAACCTTTCCCCTTTGGTAATAAAAACTTATAAGGTTTTATGCTTCTCAGAAATGGGGGAGCCGAAAGAGAGGTATCATTTTCAATGGAAAGGCGTTCAAAACAATATTGAAGCTTCAGCCAAGATTATTAGATGTACACCCTTGGAAAGAAATCACTTCATTTCTCTAATGTTGACCTGAAAAATAAGACAAACCCCTTCACTGAATTTGCTTAACTAAAGTGATGGAAATATCAAATGGAAGTGTTGGAAACATCTTATTTTACCCAAGCCTTATACACTGCTCTAGGTTAATTACAGTTTGGCTCACACATCTGTTCTTTGAAGTTACAATGTTCTCAATTTCTGTCACTGATCCTGCAGAGTGGGCCCCAACAAGGGTCCCCTGCCCCGTGTCATTGGAGCCAAGAGAACAAGACTGAGTTTGGTTCAGAAGCAAAGGAAGCTTTATATTCTGATCAGGGAACGGAGAGGTGAGAGCGTGCGCTCCCCCGTGGGCTGTGGGCCGGGCTGCTGTGTAGGGATCCCGGCAGAGTCAGCGGGACGGAAGGGGCGGAGCTCTCGAGGGCCGGGTTGGCTGGAGCTCAGGCTCCATGTCGCGGAGTCTGCACGGGGCCCCGCGAGCTGAGGTGTCGGCCCAGCCATTTTGCACCAGGAAATAGGTCCTGAAGTGCCGGCTGTGGGACCTCTGCATGTGGAAACCTAGGAGCAAGTGAAATTAGACAAAGCACAAAGGAATAAAGGTTAGACTTTATTTTATTGCCCAGATTCTATGTTGATCTCCCAGGAATTTTTAATGGGCTCTGCTGGTGAGAAACCCCTCCTCTGCCTTTTGTCCCATTCCTCATTGTTGAGGCGCTGAGGGTGCAGACCCCGCTTCTGTAACTGCTTCGTGCTGAGTAGGGAGTCCTCATACCCGGGGGGAGGGGCAGAACTTCTCCCCAGCAGCCTCCAGGTGATGCTGATTGTCCCCAGGGCTCCTCCCTCACTCCTCCTCTGCCTGAGCCCCAGCATTTGAAGTGTTATAGATTCTAATGACCTTTAAGGGTGCAGGAAAGAGATGCGCAGAGACGCTGGGGGAGCCGGTTGTACCCCGCCCACATTTGTTCGGCCACCTTAGGCTGATGGTTTCTGCCAGCCTAGATGCTCTGACCAGTAGTCTGCGCTTTCTTCAGTTAGGCCCCTGAATTAACGTACAAACAGCACCAGGTGTCAGAACCGTGCCTGCTCAACTCCCAGACAGTCCAGGGCCGGTGGTGATCCAGACCCATGACGGCCACTGAGTCAACGGCCTTTTCAAGTAGCCAGGAGTCCAGCCGGTCTCATCGGCCACCGTCACCGCGCTGTCTTTAGGCTTTTCTATGGTGACAGCGTTATTTACGGTTCCCCCGCCAAGCTTATTAGCTCCGCTCTGGGTGCAGTAAGTCCTGCAAGCAGTAGTCTGCTCTTTGGGGGCACGCTCTTGTTTTCTGAGAGAAGATCCACGTCAAGTGATGGTCACACGAGTCATCATGGGGACCCGTTGCCCCCGGTTGTCCCTCTGGAGGTTGGAGTTGGAGGGTTTCCTCACTCGAGGTCAGTGTGCCCACGGAGCGACCCCTGCAACTTCAGGGCATGGTGGGTGGTTAGGTTCACCGCGTGCGGTCCTTTTCCCTTAGGAGGGAGCTGGCCTTGCGGGCTGCTGATTTCCAGGTTTTTAGATACCCCCAGTATCCTGGCCGGATGGGGCGGCGGGCCAAGCCCTTGGTGACCGTACTTTCTCCTACCTGGAGGGCATTCTTGCATTGTTCCATTTCAAGTGGTCCCAGTTTTTGCACTAATACTCCAAGGACGATTCACCTTCTACCGGGAATGTAAAGGTTAAAGGGTTTAGCTAAATTAGGGAGGTCCAGAGCAAGGGTCTGAATTAACTGCTCTTTCCATTCTTGAAAGACCGCTTCTGCATTCTATTCGAACGGATCATCATCTTTTCCTTTCAATGTTTCATATAGAGGCCCAACTATTAGACTGTAGCTAGGGATCCAGATGCAGCAAACCCCGACCTCCCCAGGAACCCTTAAGCTGTCTTCTAGTTTTAGAAGGGGTAAGGCTGCAAATGGCTTCTTCTCTTTCCTGGGATGGGCTTCTCCGACCTTCTGTGAGAATGAAGCCCAGGCAGGTCACCTTAGTCTGTGATATTTGAGCCTTTTTCTTGGACACCTTCTATCCTTTATTGGCTAGGTAGTTCAGAGGCCTCCTTAGTAGGGCTGGTGATCAGAATGTTGTCTGCATATTGAAGGAGGGTTCCCTTCTCCAGAGGTAGATCTTTGAGGTTTTAGTTAAGTTTCTCCAAAGGTGGTGTGGGAATTTTTGAACCCTTGGGACAGGACGGTCCCAGCAGTATTGTCTTTGTTGTATGTTGAGTCCTGCCAATCACAAGCCAAAATTTCTGTGACCTCTGGGACTAATGGAATACAGAAGAAAGCAACATGTAAGTCTAATACAGAATACCATATCCTGGTGGATGGTAGAATGACCAGCAGGGTGTAGGAATTAGGAACTACTGGATGTATATCCTCAGTGGCTTCACTGACTGTCCTGACATCTTTACCAGTTCCCCAGCAGCCCACGGGGCTCCCGTGGTCAGGCCCCTTGCAGGATATACAGCTCACTTGGGCAGGTACCCAGCAGCCCACGGGGCTCTCGTGGTCAGGTCCCTCCCAGGATATGGAGCTCACCTGGGCAGGTACCCAGCAGCCCACGGGGCTCTCATGGTCAGGCCCCTCCCAGGATATGGAGCTCACCTGTGCAGCTACCCAGCAGCCCACGGGGCCCTCGTGGTCAGGCCCCTCCCAGGATATGGAGCTCACCTGTGCAGCTACCCAGCAGCCCACGGGGCTCTTGTGGTCAGGCCCCTCCTTGGATACGGAACACCCCTGTGCAGGTACCACGGCAGGGCTGGGCACACAGGAACCGTGCACATAGCCCTCATTGCAGAGCACCCCCATCTCACCTGTCACTCAGAGCTGACACAGAGAACCTCAGAGCAGGACTTGAATTAACAAACAGCAGCTCCGACAGGTCTGTGACCCTGGGCGTTACTCTGTGTGGCCTCCCTTCGCCTGGTCTTCCAGAGACTTGCACTGCAGCCGGGGCACCAGGCCTCTGTCTCCACCCACCACCCCTCTTCTCCCTGACTCCTGGGTTCCTCTCATTAGGAGAGGGTCTTCTTGAAGTTGTCTCCCACTCATGGGCCAGATAAAATGATTAGAAAACAAGCCAGGGCTGCAGCCCCTTGTCTATCCTGACCCTCAGGATGCCACACCTGTTCCTTGGAACTGACCGGTGCAGCAAGGTCCATTTTCTGCAACTGTGAGGCCCTGAGGGGCGAGGATTGTCTGGCCTGGGCAGTCTGACGCAGCCGGCCCGCCCTCCCCAGGTGTACCTGAGCTGAGGTCAGTATAAACACCGCTCCAGGCAGCAAGAGCCCCTGCAGCTCTGCCTGATGCCATATTCTCTGTCCCGTCAGCAGTCTCGGGGCTGGGCTGGTGGGAGGGAGTAGGGCTCTGTGGGTGGCCCGGTGTGAGTGGGGCTCTGCTGGACTTTCTGCAGGAGTTGCCGGGCTGCCACCTGCTAAAGAAGAGGATGTGTCACCCATACCTGCCGCTGGAATTTCTCCCCGGGCAGAGGTGAGGAAGGAAAAAAGCAGTGGGGGCCGGACAGGAGGGGTACGTCAGGCAGGGAGATGGAAAGCTTCCAGAAGAGCGCCCGGGGCCAGGATCATCCTGGCTGGCCTGCAGGCCCCACGTCGGCCTGCGTGCTGTGGCTGGTGTGGCTCCACGGCCTTTCCTCTAGGTTTCCAAGTCCTTGCACACATTCAGGTGTTCTACCTGGGAAGGGTGGGAACAGTTCAGCAGCAGCTGGCCTGGGGGTCAGCTCACGTTTACTCAGGGACGCCTCGGCACGGTCCCCCAGCTTTGTAATGAGGACGCTCCTTGCGGGGGGGCTGCTGGCTGCATGGGAGATGATTCCCCACCTCTGACCAACTTCAGAATTGTTTACAACTGGAGCAAGTGTCCTGATAGGGTTTTCCTCTGTGTAACTAGTGGGTTCTTCATTAGCAACGTGAACGGTGATATCAGAGGTCCTGAATCGGGATGGAAATACTTATCCCCAACTTGTACAGGCATAAAAACCTGGGGAGGCCGCGTGCAGCCGGCACCCTTAGGGATGGGCTTCCGACTGACCCCTCAACGGTCTGGTGTCCAGGCACTGCTTTAGAATTTCTGGGGCCCAGTGCTAACTCTAAGGGTTCTGTAACCCAGCCTCTGCTGGCCTTTAATGAGACCCGCACTTCCAGGATCCTACAGAGCAGGGTCCGTGTGACTGTTCTGTAGCTTCTGTAACAAATGACCCCAAGCTGGGTGGTTTAAAACAACAGGAATTCATCCTCCCCCAGTCCTGGAGACCAAACATCTGAGATCCAGGTGTTGCAGGATGGAAGTCCCTCCAGAGGCTCCAGGATAGGGCTCTTCCTGCCTTTTCCAGCTTTGGGGGGCTCCAGGCATCCCCAGGCTTGCGGCTACAGCCCTCCCGTCTCTGCCTCTGCCTTCACGTGGCTCCTCCTCTCTGTCTGTGTTTCTCCTCTTTTGTCTCCTAAGGACTCTCTCAATTGGATTGAGGGCCATCCTAACCCAAGATGACCTCACCTCGAGATCCTTAACTACATATACAAAGACGCTTTCCCCAGATATGGTCCCGTTCCTGTGTTCTGGGGGGCACATCTTTTGGGGCCAGCATTCAACCCATCACCTGTGTATAAAATAACCCTCATTTTAGGAGATTACCAAGGTCCCGTATAGACTGGCACAGAGAGCAGCCAGCAGCCATGTGGGTGGGGGTCTGGGGAGAATGAGGACCCTGGAATCACCTGGGAAGGATGAAATCCTGGCTGCATTAGGTGAGCTCTTCCACCACGGGGCCCATGGAAACAGTCCCTCCACTCTGTCCGTGGAAAGGGACCCAGTGCTGAGTCCAGAAATGGTTATATTGCAAAGCTGGCTCTTCTGGGATTTCATCATCAATAGCATCATGTAACCAGTAACTACGGGCTTGGAGGAGTCACTCTGGCACGTGATGACAGCACTGTCACTTTAGGCTCATCAAGCCTAGAATAGGAATGTTTGAAGGAGAAGAGTTTGGGAGATTGCGAAGCTTGGTTGTTAAGGAAACTGAGCAGGTTTGTCAAGGTTGTCAAGGAAACTTCTCGCTTAAACTGAAGGCAGGGCTGGGAGAGCTGAAATCCAGGGATATTTTAAAGGGGCTGCTCTGAAGCACCATCACCTGAGAGGTGGTCTCAGCGTGAGCTGGGCTTTGAGAAAAGTGTGATGAGATTAAGCCTGACTTTCTGTGACAGCTGGGGAGGGGTTTGTAAAGCACCTTGGCTTTTAAGGCAAAGTTTGTTGCTGGAACAAAGTGTCTTCCAAAACTGGGCTGAAGCTCAAGATGTCTCTGTCCCCTTCCTGTGAGAGTCCAGGGCAGGTGGGTGTCAGGTCCCAGGCTCTGCCCCCCCCCTTTGTTTCTCCTCCCTGCTTCCAGGTGAGGGCTTCAACCAGCAGGGTGGGGTGACCACGGGGGCATCGTGCCCTCCGTCCTAGGATGCAGGCTGGGCAAGGCCCTCAACACCTCCACCCCTTCCCCTTGGTAACAGGAGACACTGCGCCCCAGCTGTAAGGGGTGGGAAGGCTGGGAGATGCAGGGTAGCTCTGTACAGGAAAAAGGGAAATGGGTTCTGATGGGCAGCTGTGCGGCTCTGTTGTGAAGGTCTCCCAGACACTAGCGCACAGATTATGGTTTCTGTGAAGCTTCGATGTTTTGTGGTTCTGGAAATCCTATAGGAGACGGTCCACAGCAGGTGAAGCTAATGCTCACAGTGGAGGTGGTGAAGCCAAAGGTCTGCGGTTCAGACTGAAGGTACCGATGTACATGCAGGACAAAACCATCTCACGTGAATGGACTTCAGGCACGTTTAACGTGAATGCAGTCGTGTTAATGCCTAGCATCTTCTACCTTGTGCCTCCTCAGGGACCCCCTCCTCAGTGCCTGGGGCTCCTGTAACTCAGGTACAGGGGGGTGGAGAGTGGGCTCTGTCCAGTCTGAGCCCTGAGTTACCCTGTGAGTCTGCTCGGGACCACAGTAACAAGTACCACAGACTGGGCAGCTTGAATAACAGGCCTATCTCCCAGTCCTGGATGCTGTCGGAGATCAAGGTGTCTGCACGCTGGCTTCTCCTGAGGCCTCTCTCCTTGGTGCTTAGACAGCCATCTTCTCCCCAGGTCCTCACAGGGTCTCCCCCTGTGCCTATCTGTGTCCTAATCTCTTCTTGTAGGACATCAATCCGATTGGATTAAGATCCACCCTAGTGACCTCATTTTTACTTTGATCATCTCTTTAAAAATCCCATCTCCAAATACAGACACATCCTGGGGTCCTGGGGGTTAGGGATTCAGCATGTGAATTTGGGGGTCATGACTGAGTCTATGCCATCCTCCTTAGGAACCAAGTGTGCCTCGGTCCTTCCTTCCCTCAAGTCATACGAGGTGATGTAATGGCTCAAGGAGAGGCCACTCGTGCAGAGTTTATATCCCAGCTGGGGAAACCTTCTCTGCTCTCTCTGATCAGGCAGTGGCAGTGCCAGCCCCCTCCTGAGGTGAGCAGTTCTGGGGTTTCCTGCCATGTCACCTGGCCTGCTGAGGTGCTCAGTGTCTGGGAACCCAGGAGCCAGCAGCCTAGTGGGGATGCCGGAGACTCTCAGGGTCTTGGCAGATGTCTCTCCCAGCAGATACCCTAGCGAAAGTGGGGAAACTTTGGGGAATTACAGGTGGGAGAGAGTCACAGTGTCGTTTATGCTTCAGAAAGTCCACGTTGGGGTGGGATGTGATACGCACCGTGGGGCAGGGAGGTTTGTCAGGCCTGATGGAGGAACCAGGCACAAGATCGGGCTTGGGCCATGGCTGTGGGCATAGAGGGGAATTAGTGTGGGAACTGGCCACAGACTATTGTCGAAGTATCTGCTTCCCTGTGCACCGAGGCTGAACAGAAATATGGAGACAGGGGTTTTGGAGGAAGAGAAAGATGGCTTTATTTTTCTGCCAGGCAGCAGGGAAGACACAGCTGGCTATCACCTCAAGAACTGGGCACCCCTGTTTGAGAATCAGGGAAGATATGTGGGGCTCCCGCAGTCCGGGGTAGAGGATAAGGATCAAAGTAGTGAAGGTCTTGCATTCCTCCTTTCCTTTGCATTATTTCAAAACAGTCATAGCTGGCATCAGGTCGCCTGGTAATTGGGGTCCAGCAGACTGGTAATTGCATCTATTTGCCTCTGGTTTATCGGCCGGTGACCTTGTTTTTGAAATGAAAAACTAGGGGGTGATTTGTTATGAGGGGCGTATAGAATCTAAGTGCGTTACATAATGAGGTTAGGGAGTGAGAGGCAGGGGCTGTAACACACACAGTTAGGGGTGATGGGTGCCGAAGGTAAATTCCATAGTGTCAGGGAGTGAGGTTAGCTTTGTAAAGTACAAATCTAGTTACTACAAATGAGTGACAAAGTGAAACAAGGAGTGATGAGCTCTTTCAGGCCAGGTTATGTTTCTTCTCTAGCCTGTTCGCTGTCCCCTTGTTTCCCTTGTTCTCAGGGCAGGGAAACTTCATTTCTGTTTTTGCTGCCACAAGACTGTGGAGGAGGAGCTGACAGTCACTGGGGCACAAGGCAAGTGGGAGGCTGGGAGGCCCCAGTGTTACCGAACCGAACGTGTGTCCGCTCGCCCGAGTGCAGCAGAGCTAGTCTACTGACACGGGGTGTGGTGGAGGAAGGTGCAGCCTTAATTGTCAAAGTGCCAATACAAGGAGGCCAGGTGGCCTGTGCTCTAAAACCCCGAACTCCCTGAAGGATTTCAGCAAAGCAATTTTAAAGGCCAAGTGAAGGAGGGGGGGGTCGCAGGGTATGTGATCAGCTGGTGCACGATTCTCTGATTGATGGTGAGGTAACGGGCGGTTAATGTTATAAATTCTTAGGCACCAGAAGCTCTGGGGCTACCTGTTCATGATCAGCAAGTAGTTAATTTCTTCCACTTGGTGGTGGAGGAAACATGCATCAGATACTGTTATCCAGGTACTTCAGAGAGGAGCTACAGCAGAGGATGTGGGGGAGGGGGTCTGTCCTGGGAAGGCCCCACACGGTCCTGCTCGGTTACACCTGGTGCCTGGGCTCAGCATCCTGGGAAGGGGGGGCTGCTTCTGGGTGTGGGGAGCTGCAGGATCCCAGTCCTCTGAGGGGCCTGCTAGCCCCCAAGGTGAGATGGGTGTGCAGTGACTGGACGGAGGCATCTGGCCTGGGAGAGGGGTCCGGGCTGGAAATGTCACTGGAATCATCGCAGGGAGGGAGAGGAAAGGCAAAGTGGGGGCAGATGGGTCACAGCAGATTAATGCAGGTGACTGCAGTCCTGTTGGAAACAACTCAGAGCCAGAAAGGAGTGGCCATCAGGGGCTCAGCTCCATTCTCTTGTTCCTTTGTAAAACCACTGTGTCAGAGTTTGAGACACCGCCAGGAGATGTCTGGGCCCAGTGCTGCCATGGCTTCATCAAAGGGCCCAGGGGGAACACAGAACCACTGCAGGCCCCGCCCATGTCCTCACTGGGAATGAGTCCCATCGGGGCTCCTGGGCTCACAGACTTCACGGCACCTCTGTCCTCAGGACTGGTCTTCCTCCTTCCTCTCACCTGCTGATCAGAGGCCCAGGAACCCCCAACCTGGCTCCACTCCCAGGGCCTGGATTCAGAGGCCCAGGAGCCCCCAACCTGGCTCCACCCCCAGGGCCTGGATTCAGAGGCCCAGGAGCCCCCAACGTGGCTCCACGCAGGACCTAGATTCTGGGACAGCTTAGGGGTAAGCAACACCCTCACGCTCCTTTATCTGCTTAGGGGTGAGAATGTCTTAAACGCTGCAGTTGACTGATTATGGAGGGCCGAGTGTTTCCAGCAGGTATGGGTGGAAAGATGGGGTGTGAAGTTCCTATGTCTGCAGGGTCTTCCCAGCGTGAAGATCTGTGTGTTCCCCCCGGCCAGTCAGCATCCTCCCAGGAAGCCCAGATTCAGGATTATGAAGGCAGAGGCTCTCCCCTTGCGTACCTGTAACTTCGCACTCCCACAGCAAGGAGCCTGGCTCCCACCACATGCCATTTATCTATGCATTGCTCCTTTCCACGTTACATGTGCAGAGGTTTCAGAATTGTTAGCTACTACACCCTGGAAAGAACTTCGTAAAATAAAGCCCACTGTTTATATATGGGCCATTTTTCCTTTAGCCTACAGATTCCATTCATTTCCAAAGGTAACTTAAGTCAGCAGCTTTTACCCCATCCCCTACAGTGAGTTGTTTCCACATATTTCTAATACAGTTAGATTCTGTCATATTATGTAATCCATCCTGCAACACTCTTACACCATAAATAACTAAATTTGAATAGATTATGATTGGCCCCTTGGGCTACACATGTCTATGGGCTTAGACAAACGCATAGTGACAGGTATCCATCCTAGAGTATCACATGGACTACTTCAAACCCCCCACCCCATGATCTGCTTGTCATCTATGTAGCTTTGCCTTTCCCAGAATGTCATCAGTGGGGTCATACTGTGTGCAGCCTGCTCGGACTGGATTCTTTAACTTAGCAGTATATACTGAAGATTTATCGATGTCTTTCCATAGGTGGATGGTGCATTCCTTTCTGCTGAGTAGTATTCCACTGCATGTGTATGGGAGGAAAAACAATTTTCCTTCTACTTTTCTAGGTTCTTGGTTGAGGCCCCCCCCTGCCCCTGTAATAAAAGACAGATTACCAGGAGAAAAGCAGAAGTTTAATAACATGTATACCTTCTGAATACAGGGGGGATACCACGGAAAACTGAGTCACTCCCTGAAATGACCAAAACCATCCCCTTCAATACCACCTTCAGCTAAAAACAGAAGAACGATGTTGGGGAAGGGGGGAAGGCCAGTTATGGCAGGTTATCATGCAAAGCACAGTAAACAAACGTATGGCTGTTTGCACATTTAAGTCAGGACTTCCCCATTGAAAAGAGTTACTTAAGATTTAATTATCCTTCTATTTTCGGTGCAAAGAGGGACATACTCTTATAAATGGAGATTTCTCCATTGTAAATGTCCTTCATAAAATGGCAATCTCAGTTTTCTGAGATTTTTTTAAAAATAAATGTATTATTTTATTTTTGGCTGCATTGGGTCTTTGTTGCTGCGTGCAGGCTTTTCTCTGGGTGTGGCGAGCAGGGGTGCGCGGGCTTCTCATTGTGGTGGCTTTTCTTGTCACGGAGCACAGGCTCTAGGCTTGCAGGCTTCAGTAGTTGTGGCACACGGGCTCAGTAGTTGTGGCTCTCTGGCTCTAGAGCGCAGGCTCAGTAGTTGTGGTGCACAGGCTTAGTTGCTCTGTGGCATGTGGGATCTTCCCGGACCAGGGCTCGAACCTGTGTCCCCTGACTCAGCAGGTGGACTCTTACCCACTGAGCCACCAGGGAAGCCCTATTGATTTTTTTAAAACAGACCAATAATCCTTATGCCAGAGAGACATATTTTGGGGTGGCATATTCTACTCGCCTTGACATGGATGTACCCCAATTTGCTTATGCATTCATCTTTTGAAGGATATCCTGATTTCAAGTTTTTAGCCATTATGGAAGTGCTGCTATGCATAATTGCATCCTTGTTTGCATTTGGACATAGATTTTCAAAGCAGTTGCCTAAATACTGGAAGTATGATTGTTGGATCCCAACGTGAGACTTGTTTAACTTTGGAGAAAACTGTCATTGTCTTACAAAATGGCTGCACATGCATCCTCCCAGCTATGAGGGTGAGTTCCTTTTGTTCCTCGCCCTCTAGCAATTGGTATTGTCATATTTTTGGAGCTTAGCAGTCGTAATAGGTGTGCTGTGGTATCTCATGATTTTAATTTGTAATTCCCTAATGGTATATGATGTTGAGCTTGTTTCTGTATGACTTTTACTATCTGTATCTTTTTTGGCGGGATGTCTGTTCAGATCATGCTGTTCATGTTCATGCTGGGAGGAGCCCTGTCTCCTCGGGACCTGTTGGGGCTTTGGCTTCTGGAACACACGGGGCTGAGTCCACGCTGATGGCCGGGCTTCGGTACAACCCGGGGTCAAGTCCACACTAACGGAAGCTGGGTCTCCTCAGGACCCGCTGGGGCTTCAGCTCTGGGACATTGGGGGGTCCAGTTCATGCTGACATGAGCCTGGTCTCCTCAGGACCTGCCGGGAGGTAATGCCGCCGAGGGAGAAGGTGAGGGAAAGTGGGGAGAAGGTTCTTATGCATGGCTGACCGCTGTGGGTGTCTGTCTTCAGAGGACCCAGGAGAGGAAGGGCTTGATGTGGAAAACTGGGTTTTTGACCCCTTTTGTGTGGGGTGTAGACAGTTCAGTGTGTTCTTTGGCATGTGGCGTCTTGTTTTCCCAGCACCGTTTATTGAGGGGCCTGTCCTTTCCCTGGTGAATGTTCTTCGTTCCTTTCTTGTGAATTAACTGCTCACATACCTGTAGGTTGATTCCTAGGCTCTCTGCTCTGTTCCTCTGGTCTGTGTGCCAGTTTTTGTGCCACTCCCACACTTTTTCGGGACTAGCTTCATAACAAAGTGTGAAGTCAGGGAGCAAGATGCCTCTAGCTCGTTCTCCTGCCTCAGGGTCGCTTTGGCTCTTCTGAGTCCTTTGTGGTTCCACACACAACCTAAGATGGTTCATTCTGTTTCTATGGAAAATATCATTGGACTTTTGGTAGGGATGTCTTTGAATGTGTACATTAACAGGCCTTCAGCGGGGGACACTGTCAGGGAATGACTTAGGAACAGCATCAGGGCCTTTGCTGGGCCAGCATTATGGTCTCACTGAAAGACATGATCAGGACCTGAGTTAGTCACAACGTCAAGGCTTCAGTTAGGGAAAGTTTCAGGGCTTGAGTTAGGGACAGCCTCAGATATTCACTTAAGGACAGTAACAGGGCTTTCCTTGAGACAGAGTCAGGAACTTGGTGAGAAATGAATCAGGATATTAGCTCAAGATACTGTTCAGATTTTAGTTATTGATTGCAGCAGGGCGCATATTAGGGAAAGATTCTGGGTCATAGTGAGAGATAGTGTCAAGGCCTTTGTTAGGATTAGTCAGTGCTTAGTTAGGGAGAGTATTAGAGTTTAATTTAGGAGAACATGCAGGATATTAGCTTGGGACAGAGTCAGGTTCCGGGCCAGGGATAGTGTCAGGAAATGACCAAGGGAAAGCGTTAAAACCTTAGTTATTGAGAGCATCACGGTCTTAGTTAGGACCAGCAACAAGGCCTAAATCACGACCAGTTCCAGGGCTTCATATAGGGACAGCGTCAGAGCCTAACTAAGGTAGAGCCCAAGTGCCTAAGTGAGGCCTCTCCTTAAGACCTGAGTTAGGGAAAGTGTCAGGGCATGACTTAGGAGCAGCAGAAGGGCCTCTGTGAGATCAACGTTAGGGTCTTCATTAAAGACATTATCAGGGCCTCTGCTAAGGAGAGCCTCAAGGCCTCATTTATGGGCAGCATCAAGAATTACTTTGGGCCAGTTTCAGGACTTTGGTAAGACCTGGGTCAGGATATTACCTCAGGATAATATCAGGACTTTAGATATGGCCAGCAGCTGGACCTTAGTTAGAGACATTGCCAGGGCCTGAGTTAGGAATAGTATTATGGCCTTTGTTAGGTACAGTGTCAGGAACGGTCCTAGGAGTTTTGTCAGTGTCTGAGTTAGCTGTAGTGTCAGGGCCTTTGTTAGGGACAGTGTCAGGGCCTGAGTTAGGACAAGACTCCAGGCCTTAGTTAGGAACAAGCTCACAGCCTCTGGAGCAATTTCAGGGCCTTATTTAGGGACAGCATCAGGGATTTAGTTAGCATAAGAGAGGCCATTCCTGCAAGCACCCTGAAAGCCAACAAACGCAAATGCAAAAGTGAACCATGCATGCTGCTATGAAGGAATATTCCACAACAGTTGAATACATTTGGCTTAAGTTTACCAAGAGTTAAAAATTATTTTTTTAAGAAACCAATATTCACAAGATGAAAGAATTTCATCCTAAAAAATCTCTTTAGCTAAATTGGACATTAGGGAAAGAGAAGGTTAGATTAAGGGCTAGGGCTAGTGTCAGGTAATGACCTAGGTATCGTATCAAGACCTTAGTTACTGAGAGAATCAGGGCCTAATTTTTAAACTGTCAGGGTTTCCAGTAAGGACAGCATCAGAGCCTGGCTTGGGGAGAAGGTCAGGACCTGAGTAAGGCCTTGCATCAAGTCCCTAGCTGAAGACACTGTCAGGACATGACTCCGGAGCAGCATCAGAGCCTTTGTTGGGTCAGCATTCAGGTCATAGTGAAAGACATGAGCAGGGCTTGAGTGAGTCACAGAATCAAGGCCTCGGTTATACAAACATTAAAGGCTTGAGTTACACAGAGCCTCAGGTCTTCACATAAGGACAATGACAGTGCTTTCTTTGGAACAGTGTTAGGATCCTGGATAGAAGTGCATCAGAATATCAGCTAAGGATAGTGCCTGGATTTACTTATTGATTGCACCAGGTCCCTAGTTAGGGACAGATTCCGGGCCTTAGCGAGAGATCGTGTCAAGGCCGTAGGTAGGATTAGTCAAGGCCTTAGTTACGGAGAGTATTAGGGTTTCATTTGGGATAAGATGCAGGACATGAGCTTGGGACAGTGTCAGGTTCCGGGCCAGGGATAGTGTCAGGAAATGTCCAAGGGAAAGCGTTAAAACCTGAGTTATTGAGAGCATCGGGGCCTTGCTTAGGACCAGAGCCAGGCCCTAAATCACGACCACTGCCAGGGCTTCATATACGGACAGCATCAGAGCCTAACTAAGGTACAGCCCAAGTGCCTAAGTGAGGCCTCTCTTTAGGATCTGAGTTAGGGAAAGTGTCAGGGCATGACTTGTGAGCAGCATAAAGGCCTCTGTGGGATCAACGTTAGGGTCTTCATTAAAGACATTATCAGGGCCTCTGTTAAGCAGAGCCTCAGGGCCTCCTTTATGGACAGCATCAAGGATTAATTTGGGCCAGTTTCAGGACCTTGGTAAGACCTGGGTCCAGGATATTAGCTCAGGATACTATCAGGACTTTAGATATGGCCGGCAGCTGGGCCTTAGTTAGCGACAGTGCCAGGGCCTGAGGTAGGACTAGCATCATGGCCTTTGTTAGGTACAGTGTCAGAGACGGAGCTAGGAGTTTTTTCAGGGTCTGAGTTCGGTGTAGTGTCAGGGCCTGAGTTAGGACAAGTCTCCAGGCCTTAGTTAGGGAGAGTTTCACAGCCTCGGGAGTAATTTCAGGGCCTTATTTAGGGACAGCATCAGGGATTTAGTTAGCATGAGAGGAGCCATTCCTGCTAGCACCTTGAAAGCCGACACACGCAAATGCAAAAGTGAACCATGCACGCTGCTGTGAAGGAATATTCCACAGCAGTTGAGTACATTTTCTTTAAGGTTAACAAGAGTTTAAAAATTATTTTTTTAAGGAAACAATATTCACGAGTTGCAAGAATTTCATCCTAAAGAAGAATCTCTTTAGCTAAACTGGACATTAGTTAAGGACAAGGTTAGGTTAAGGTCTAGGGCTAGTGTCAGTTAAAATGACCTAGGGTTGGTGTCAAGGCCTCAGTTACATAGAGAATCAGGGCCTAATTTATGACCTTTGTCAAGGTTTCTGGTAGGGACAGCGTCAGAGCCTGACATAGGGAGAGCGTCAGGGCCTGGGTGAGGCCTTGCGTCAGCCCCCTAGCTGCAGACACTGTCAGGGCGTGACTTAGGGGCAGCATCACAGGCTTTGTTGGGTCAGCATTCGGGTCATAGTGAAAGACATGAGCAGGGCTTGAGTGAGTCACAGAAGCAAGGCCTCGGTTATGGAAAGCTTCAGGGCCTGAGTTAGGCAGAGCCTCCGGTATTCACTTAAGGACAGTAACAGGGCTTTCTTTGGGACAGTGTCAGGATTGTGGATAGAAGTGCGTCAGAATATCGGCTCAGGATAGTGTCTGGATTTTAGTTATGGATTGCAACAGGTCCCATGTTAGGGACAGATTCCGGGCCTTAGTGAGAGATAGTTGTCAAGACCTTAGTTACTGAGAGCATCAGGGCCTCCGTTTTGAAGCAATGTCAGGGCTTCAGATGAAAACAGCATCACGGACTGGCTTGGGGCGAGTGACACGGCCTGAGTGAGGCCCAGCGTCTGTCCGTTAGCTGGGGCCACTCTCAGGGCATGACACAGGAGCAGCATCAGTGCCTTTGTTGGATCAGCATTATGGTCTTCGTTAAAGACATGATCAGGCCTTCTCTTAGGGACAGCGTCAGGGCTTACTTAGGGACATTTTCAGGACCTTGGTAAGTGATGGGTTGGTCAATTAGCTCAGGAGAGTGTGAGGACTTTAGATATTGAGGGCAACAGGGCCCTAGTCAGGGACAGTGTGAGGCCCTGACTCAGGACGAACATCCAGGCCTTAGTTAGTGACAGTGTCACGGCGTTGGGACTCAATTCAGGTCCTGAAGTCGGCACAGCATAAGAGCTTCAGTTGGCATAAGAGGCAAGATATTAGCTAGGTACAGGGTGGGGGTAAACTCTAGGGATCGTGTCAGCAAACGACCTAGGGATAGCGTCAAGGCCTGCGTTACTGAGAACCTCAGGGGCTTATTTAGGACCAGCATCAGGGCCGGACAGAGGGCCAGCAACAAGGCCTGAGTGAGACCCAGTGTCAGGCCCCCTGGCTGGAGGCACCGTCAGGGCGTGTCCTGGGAGCAGCAGCAGGGCCTTTGTTGGGTCAGCATTCGCATCATAATGAAAGACATCAAGAGGGCCTGAGTGAGTCACAGAATCCAGGCCTCAGTCAGGGAAAGCTTCAGGGCCTGAGTTTGGCACAGCCTCAGCTCTTACTTCAGGAAAGCGACAGGGCTTTCTTTGGGACAGGGTCAGGACCCTGGTTAGAAATGTGTCAGGATATTAGCTCAGGAGAGTGTCCGGATTTTAGTTATTGATTGTAGCACGTCCCATGTTAGGGACAAGTTGCAGGCCTTAGTGAGAGATAGTGTCAGGGACTTAGTTAGGATTAGTCAGGGCCTTAGTTAGGCAGAGTATTAGGGTTTCAGTTAGGATCAGATGCAGGGCATCAGCTTGGGACAGAGTCACGTTCCGAGCCAGGGATAGTGTGAGGAAATGACGTAGGGTTGCTGTCAAGACCTTAGTTACTTAGAGAATCAGGGCCTAATTGAGGACCTGTGTCAGGGCTTCGTGTAGGGAAAGCATCAGAACCTCACTTAGGGAGAACATCTAGGCCTGAGTGAAGCCTAGCGTCAGCCCCCTAGCTGGAGACACAGTCAGGGCACGACGGAGGAGCAGCATCAGGGCCTTTGTTGGTTCGGCATTCGGGTCATAGTGAAAGACATGAGCAGGTCCCGAGTGAGTCACAGAATCCAGGCCTCCGTTAGGGAAAGCTTCAGGGCCTGAGTTAGGCAGAGCCTCCGGTATTCACTCAAGGACAGTAACAGGGCACTCTCTGGGACAGTGTCAGGATCGTGGATAGAAGTGCGTCAGAACGTGAGCTCAGGATAGTGTCTGGATTTTACTTATTGATTGCAGCAGGTCCCATGTTAGGGACAGATTCCGGGCCTTAGCGAGAGGTCGTGTCAAGGCCTTAGGTAGGATTAGTCAGGGCCTTCGTTACGGAGAGTGTTAGGGTTTCATTTAGGATAAGATGCAGGACATGAGCTTGGGACAGAGTCAGGTTCCGGGCCAGGGATAGTGTCAGGAAACGACCAAGGGAAAGGGTTAAAACCTGAGTTATTGAGAGCATCGGGGCCTTGCCTAGGACCAGAGCCAGGCCCTAAATCACGACCACTGCCAGGGCTTCATATACGGACAGCATCAGAGCCTAACTGAGGTACAGCCCAAGTGCCTAAGTGAGGCCTCTCTTTAGGATCTGAGTTAGGGAAAGTGTCAGGGCATGACTTGTGAGCAGCATAAAGGCCTCTGTGGGATCAACGTTAGGGTCTTCATTAAAGACATTATCAGGGCCTCTGTTAAGCAGAGCCTCAGGGCCTCCTTTATGGACAGCATCAAGGATTAATTTGGGCCAGTTTCAGGACCTTGGTAAGACCTGGGTCCAGGATATTAGCTCAGGATACTATCAGGACTTTAGATATGGCCGGCAGCTGGGCCTTAGTTAGCGACAGTGCCAGGGCCTGAGGTAGGACTAGCATCATGGCCTTTGTTAGGTACAGTGTCAGAGACGGAGCTAGGAGTTTTTTCAGGGTCTGAGTTCGGTGTAGTGTCAGGGCCTGAGTTAGGACAAGTCTCCAGGCCTTAGTTAGGGAGAGTTTCACAGCCTCGGGAGTAATTTCAGGGCCTTATTTAGGGACAGCATCAGGGATTTAGTTAGCATGAGAGGAGCCATTCCTGCTAGCACCTTGAAAGCCGACACACGCAAATGCAAAAGTGAACCATGCACGCTGCTGTGAAGGAATATTCCACAGCAGTTGAGTACATTTTCTTTAAGGTTAACAAGAGTTTAAAAATTATTTTTTTAAGGAAACAATATTCACGAGTTGCAAGAATTTCATCCTAAAGAAGAATCTCTTTAGCTAAACTGGACATTAGTTAAGGACAAGGTTAGGTTAAGGTCTAGGGCTAGTGTCAGTTAAAATGACCTAGGGTTGGTGTCAAGGCCTCAGTTACATAGAGAATCAGGGCCTAATTTATGACCTTTGTCAAGGTTTCTGGTAGGGACAGCGTCAGAGCCTGACATAGGGAGAGCGTCAGGGCCTGGGTGAGGCCTTGCGTCAGCCCCCTAGCTGCAGACACTGTCAGGGCGTGACTTAGGGGCAGCATCACAGGCTTTGTTGGGTCAGCATTCGGGTCATAGTGAAAGACATGAGCAGGGCTTGAGTGAGTCACAGAAGCAAGGCCTCGGTTATGGAAAGCTTCAGGGCCTGAGTTAGGCAGAGCCTCCGGTATTCACTTAAGGACAGTAACAGGGCTTTCTTTGGGACAGTGTCAGGATTGTGGATAGAAGTGCGTCAGAATATCGGCTCAGGATAGTGTCTGGATTTTAGTTATGGATTGCAACAGGTCCCATGTTAGGGACAGATTCCGGGCCTTAGTGAGAGATAGTTGTCAAGACCTTAGTTACTGAGAGCATCAGGGCCTCCGTTTTGAAGCAATGTCAGGGCTTCAGATGAAAACAGCATCACGGACTGGCTTGGGGCGAGTGACACGGCCTGAGTGAGGCCCAGCGTCTGTCCGTTAGCTGGGGCCACTCTCAGGGCATGACACAGGAGCAGCATCAGTGCCTTTGTTGGATCAGCATTATGGTCTTCGTTAAAGACATGATCAGGCCTTCTCTTAGGGACAGCGTCAGGGCTTACTTAGGGACATTTTCAGGACCTTGGTAAGTGATGGGTTGGTCAATTAGCTCAGGAGAGTGTGAGGACTTTAGATATTGAGGGCAACAGGGCCCTAGTCAGGGACAGTGTGAGGCCCTGACTCAGGACGAACATCCAGGCCTTAGTTAGTGACAGTGTCACGGCGTTGGGACTCAATTCAGGTCCTGAAGTCGGCACAGCATAAGAGCTTCAGTTGGCATAAGAGGCAAGATATTAGCTAGGTACAGGGTGGGGGTAAACTCTAGGGATCGTGTCAGCAAACGACCTAGGGATAGCGTCAAGGCCTGAGTTACTGAGAACCTCAGGGGCTTATTTAGGACCAGCATCAGGGCCGGACAGAGGGCCAGCAACAAGGCCTGAGTGAGACCCAGTGTCAGGCCCCCTGGCTGGAGGCACCGTCAGGGCGTGTCCTGGGAGCAGCAGCAGGGCCTTTGTTGGGTCAGCATTCGCATCATAATGAAAGACATCAAGAGGGCCTGAGTGAGTCACAGAATCCAGGCCTCAGTCAGGGAAAGCTTCAGGGCCTGAGTTTGGCACAGCCTCAGCTCTTACTTCAGGAAAGCGACAGGGCTTTCTTTGGGACAGGGTCAGGACCCTGGTTAGAAATGTGTCAGGATATTAGCTCAGGAGAGTGTCCGGATTTTAGTTATTGATTGTAGCACGTCCCATGTTAGGGACAAGTTGCAGGCCTTAGTGAGAGATAGTGTCAGGGACTTAGTTAGGATTAGTCAGGGCCTTAGTTAGGCAGAGTATTAGGGTTTCAGTTAGGATCAGATGCAGGGCATCAGCTTGGGACAGAGTCACGTTCCGAGCCAGGGATAGTGTGAGGAAATGACGTAGGGTTGCTGTCAAGACCTTAGTTACTTAGAGAATCAGGGCCTAATTGAGGACCTGTGTCAGGGCTTCGTGTAGGGAAAGCATCAGAACCTCACTTAGGGAGAACATCTAGGCCTGAGTGAAGCCTAGCGTCAGCCCCCTAGCTGGAGACACAGTCAGGGCACGACGGAGGAGCAGCATCAGGGCCTTTGTTGGTTCGGCATTCGGGTCATAGTGAAAGACATGAGCAGGTCCCGAGTGAGTCACAGAATCCAGGCCTCCGTTAGGGAAAGCTTCAGGGCCTGAGTTAGGCAGAGCCTCCGGTATTCACTCAAGGACAGTAACAGGGCACTCTCTGGGACAGTGTCAGGATCGTGGATAGAAGTGCGTCAGAACGTGAGCTCAGGATAGTGTCTGGATTTTACTTATTGATTGCAGCAGGTCCCATGTTAGGGACAGATTCCGGGCCTTAGCGAGAGGTCGTGTCAAGGCCTTAGGTAGGATTAGTCAGGGCCTTCGTTACGGAGAGTGTTAGGGTTTCATTTAGGATAAGATGCAGGACATGAGCTTGGGACAGAGTCAGGTTCCGGGCCAGGGATAGTGTCAGGAAACGACCAAGGGAAAGGGTTAAAACCTGAGTTATTGAGAGCATCGGGGCCTTGCCTAGGACCAGAGCCAGGCCCTAAATCACGACCACTGCCAGGGCTTCATATACGGACAGCATCAGAGCCTAACTGAGGTACAGCCCAAGTGCCTAAGTGAGGCCTCTCTTTAGGATCTGAGTTAGGGAAAGTGTCAGGGCATGACTTGTGAGCAGCATAAAGGCCTCTGTGGGATCAACGTTAGGGTCTTCATTAAAGACATTATCAGGGCCTCTGTTAAGCAGAGCCTCAGGGCCTCCTTTATGGACAGCATCAAGGATTAATTTGGGCCAGTTTCAGGACCTTGGTAAGACCTGGGTCCAGGATATTAGCTCAGGATACTATCAGGACTTTAGATATGGCCGGCAGCTGGGCCTTAGTTAGCGACAGTGCCAGGGCCTGAGGTAGGACTAGCATCATGGCCTTTGTTAGGTACAGTGTCAGAGACGGAGCTAGGAGTTTTTTCAGGGTCTGAGTTCGGTGTAGTGTCAGGGCCTGAGTTAGGACAAGTCTCCAGGCCTTAGTTAGGGAGAGTTTCACAGCCTCGGGAGTAATTTCAGGGCCTTATTTAGGGACAGCATCAGGGATTTAGTTAGCATGAGAGGAGCCATTCCTGCTAGCACCTTGAAAGCCGACACACGCAAATGCAAAAGTGAACCATGCACGCTGCTGTGAAGGAATATTCCACAGCAGTTGAGTACATTTTCTTTAAGGTTAACAAGAGTTTAAAAATTATTTTTTTAAGGAAACAATATTCACGAGTTGCAAGAATTTCATCCTAAAGAAGAATCTCTTTAGCTAAACTGGACATTAGTTAAGGACAAGGTTAGGTTAAGGTCTAGGGCTAGTGTCAGTTAAAATGACCTAGGGTTGGTGTCAAGGCCTCAGTTACATAGAGAATCAGGGCCTAATTTATGACCTTTGTCAAGGTTTCTGGTAGGGACAGCGTCAGAGCCTGACATAGGGAGAGCGTCAGGGCCTGGGTGAGGCCTTGCGTCAGCCCCCTAGCTGCAGACACTGTCAGGGCGTGACTTAGGGGCAGCATCACAGGCTTTGTTGGGTCAGCATTCGGGTCATAGTGAAAGACATGAGCAGGGCTTGAGTGAGTCACAGAAGCAAGGCCTCGGTTATGGAAAGCTTCAGGGCCTGAGTTAGGCAGAGCCTCCGGTATTCACTTAAGGACAGTAACAGGGCTTTCTTTGGGACAGTGTCAGGATTGTGGATAGAAGTGCGTCAGAATATCGGCTCAGGATAGTGTCTGGATTTTAGTTATGGATTGCAACAGGTCCCATGTTAGGGACAGATTCCGGGCCTTAGTGAGAGATAGTTGTCAAGACCTTAGTTACTGAGAGCATCAGGGCCTCCGTTTTGAAGCAATGTCAGGGCTTCAGATGAAAACAGCATCACGGACTGGCTTGGGGCGAGTGACACGGCCTGAGTGAGGCCCAGCGTCTGTCCGTTAGCTGGGGCCACTCTCAGGGCATGACACAGGAGCAGCATCAGTGCCTTTGTTGGATCAGCATTATGGTCTTCGTTAAAGACATGATCAGGCCTTCTCTTAGGGACAGCGTCAGGGCTTACTTAGGGACATTTTCAGGACCTTGGTAAGTGATGGGTTGGTCAATTAGCTCAGGAGAGTGTGAGGACTTTAGATATTGAGGGCAACAGGGCCCTAGTCAGGGACAGTGTGAGGCCCTGACTCAGGACGAACATCCAGGCCTTAGTTAGTGACAGTGTCACGGCGTTGGGACTCAATTCAGGTCCTGAAGTCGGCACAGCATAAGAGCTTCAGTTGGCATAAGAGGCAAGATATTAGCTAGGTACAGGGTGGGGGTAAACTCTAGGGATCGTGTCAGCAAACGACCTAGGGATAGCGTCAAGGCCTGCGTTACTGAGAACCTCAGGGGCTTATTTAGGACCAGCATCAGGGCCGGACAGAGGGCCAGCAACAAGGCCTGAGTGAGACCCAGTGTCAGGCCCCCTGGCTGGAGGCACCGTCAGGGCGTGTCCTGGGAGCAGCAGCAGGGCCTTTGTTGGGTCAGCATTCGCATCATAATGAAAGACATCAAGAGGGCCTGAGTGAGTCACAGAATCCAGGCCTCAGTCAGGGAAAGCTTCAGGGCCTGAGTTTGGCACAGCCTCAGCTCTTACTTCAGGAAAGCGACAGGGCTTTCTTTGGGACAGGGTCAGGACCCTGGTTAGAAATGTGTCAGGATATTAGCTCAGGAGAGTGTCCGGATTTTAGTTATTGATTGTAGCACGTCCCATGTTAGGGACAAGTTGCAGGCCTTAGTGAGAGATAGTGTCAGGGACTTAGTTAGGATTAGTCAGGGCCTTAGTTAGGCAGAGTATTAGGGTTTCAGTTAGGATCAGATGCAGGGCATCAGCTTGGGACAGAGTCACGTTCCGAGCCAGGGATAGTGTGAGGAAATGACGTAGGGTTGCTGTCAAGACCTTAGTTACTTAGAGAATCAGGGCCTAATTGAGGACCTGTGTCAGGGCTTCGTGTAGGGAAAGCATCAGAACCTCACTTAGGGAGAACATCTAGGCCTGAGTGAAGCCTAGCGTCAGCCCCCTAGCTGGAGACACAGTCAGGGCACGACGGAGGAGCAGCATCAGGGCCTTTGTTGGTTCGGCATTCGGGTCATAGTGAAAGACATGAGCAGGTCCCGAGTGAGTCACAGAATCCAGGCCTCCGTTAGGGAAAGCTTCAGGGCCTGAGTTAGGCAGAGCCTCCGGTATTCACTCAAGGACAGTAACAGGGCACTCTCTGGGACAGTGTCAGGATCGTGGATAGAAGTGCGTCAGAACGTGAGCTCAGGATAGTGTCTGGATTTTACTTATTGATTGCAGCAGGTCCCATGTTAGGGACAGATTCCGGGCCTTAGCGAGAGGTCGTGTCAAGGCCTTAGGTAGGATTAGTCAGGGCCTTCGTTACGGAGAGTGTTAGGGTTTCATTTAGGATAAGATGCAGGACATGAGCTTGGGACAGAGTCAGGTTCCGGGCCAGGGATAGTGTCAGGAAACGACCAAGGGAAAGGGTTAAAACCTGAGTTATTGAGAGCATCGGGGCCTTGCCTAGGACCAGAGCCAGGCCCTAAATCACGACCACTGCCAGGGCTTCATATACGGACAGCATCAGAGCCTAACTGAGGTACAGCCCAAGTGCCTAAGTGAGGCCTCTCTTTAGGATCTGAGTTAGGGAAAGTGTCAGGGCATGACTTGTGAGCAGCATAAAGGCCTCTGTGGGATCAACGTTAGGGTCTTCATTAAAGACATTATCAGGGCCTCTGTTAAGCAGAGCCTCAGGGCCTCCTTTATGGACAGCATCAAGGATTAATTTGGGCCAGTTTCAGGACCTTGGTAAGACCTGGGTCCAGGATATTAGCTCAGGATACTATCAGGACTTTAGATATGGCCGGCAGCTGGGCCTTAGTTAGCGACAGTGCCAGGGCCTGAGGTAGGACTAGCATCATGGCCTTTGTTAGGTACAGTGTCAGAGACGGAGCTAGGAGTTTTTTCAGGGTCTGAGTTCGGTGTAGTGTCAGGGCCTGAGTTAGGACAAGTCTCCAGGCCTTAGTTAGGGAGAGTTTCACAGCCTCGGGAGTAATTTCAGGGCCTTATTTAGGGACAGCATCAGGGATTTAGTTAGCATGAGAGGAGCCATTCCTGCTAGCACCTTGAAAGCCGACACACGCAAATGCAAAAGTGAACCATGCACGCTGCTGTGAAGGAATATTCCACAGCAGTTGAGTACATTTTCTTTAAGGTTAACAAGAGTTTAAAAATTATTTTTTTAAGGAAACAATATTCACGAGTTGCAAGAATTTCATCCTAAAGAAGAATCTCTTTAGCTAAACTGGACATTAGTTAAGGACAAGGTTAGGTTAAGGTCTAGGGCTAGTGTCAGTTAAAATGACCTAGGGTTGGTGTCAAGGCCTCAGTTACATAGAGAATCAGGGCCTAATTTATGACCTTTGTCAAGGTTTCTGGTAGGGACAGCGTCAGAGCCTGACATAGGGAGAGCGTCAGGGCCTGGGTGAGGCCTTGCGTCAGCCCCCTAGCTGCAGACACTGTCAGGGCGTGACTTAGGGGCAGCATCACAGGCTTTGTTGGGTCAGCATTCGGGTCATAGTGAAAGACATGAGCAGGGCTTGAGTGAGTCACAGAAGCAAGGCCTCGGTTATGGAAAGCTTCAGGGCCTGAGTTAGGCAGAGCCTCCGGTATTCACTTAAGGACAGTAACAGGGCTTTCTTTGGGACAGTGTCAGGATTGTGGATAGAAGTGCGTCAGAATATCGGCTCAGGATAGTGTCTGGATTTTAGTTATGGATTGCAACAGGTCCCATGTTAGGGACAGATTCCGGGCCTTAGTGAGAGATAGTTGTCAAGACCTTAGTTACTGAGAGCATCAGGGCCTCCGTTTTGAAGCAATGTCAGGGCTTCAGATGAAAACAGCATCACGGACTGGCTTGGGGCGAGTGACACGGCCTGAGTGAGGCCCAGCGTCTGTCCGTTAGCTGGGGCCACTCTCAGGGCATGACACAGGAGCAGCATCAGTGCCTTTGTTGGATCAGCATTATGGTCTTCGTTAAAGACATGATCAGGCCTTCTCTTAGGGACAGCGTCAGGGCTTACTTAGGGACATTTTCAGGACCTTGGTAAGTGATGGGTTGGTCAATTAGCTCAGGAGAGTGTGAGGACTTTAGATATTGAGGGCAACAGGGCCCTAGTCAGGGACAGTGTGAGGCCCTGACTCAGGACGAACATCCAGGCCTTAGTTAGTGACAGTGTCACGGCGTTGGGACTCAATTCAGGTCCTGAAGTCGGCACAGCATAAGAGCTTCAGTTGGCATAAGAGGCAAGATATTAGCTAGGTACAGGGTGGGGGTAAACTCTAGGGATCGTGTCAGCAAACGACCTAGGGATAGCGTCAAGGCCTGCGTTACTGAGAACCTCAGGGGCTTATTTAGGACCAGCATCAGGGCCGGACAGAGGGCCAGCAACAAGGCCTGAGTGAGACCCAGTGTCAGGCCCCCTGGCTGGAGGCACCGTCAGGGCGTGTCCTGGGAGCAGCAGCAGGGCCTTTGTTGGGTCAGCATTCGCATCATAATGAAAGACATCAAGAGGGCCTGAGTGAGTCACAGAATCCAGGCCTCAGTCAGGGAAAGCTTCAGGGCCTGAGTTTGGCACAGCCTCAGCTCTTACTTCAGGAAAGCGACAGGGCTTTCTTTGGGACAGGGTCAGGACCCTGGTTAGAAATGTGTCAGGATATTAGCTCAAGAGAGTGTCCGGATTTTAGTTATTGATTGTAGCACGTCCCATGTTAGGGACAAGTTGCAGGCCTTAGTGAGAGATAGTGTCAGGGACTTAGTTAGGATTAGTCAGGGCCTTAGTTAGGCAGAGTATTAGGGTTTCAGTTAGGATCAGATGCAGGGCATCAGCTTGGGACAGAGTCACGTTCCGAGCCAGGGATAGTGTGAGGAAATGACGTAGGGTTGCTGTCAAGACCTTAGTTACTTAGAGAATCAGGGCCTAATTGAGGACCTGTGTCAGGGCTTCGTGTAGGGAAAGCATCAGAACCTCACTTAGGGAGAACATCTAGGCCTGAGTGAAGCCTAGCGTCAGCCCCCTAGCTGGAGACACAGTCAGGGCACGACGGAGGAGCAGCATCAGGGCCTTTGTTGGTTCGGCATTCGGGTCATAGTGAAAGACATGAGCAGGTCCCGAGTGAGTCACAGAATCCAGGCCTCCGTTAGGGAAAGCTTCAGGGCCTGAGTTAGGCAGAGCCTCCGGTATTCACTCAAGGACAGTAACAGGGCACTCTCTGGGACAGTGTCAGGATCGTGGATAGAAGTGCGTCAGAACGTGAGCTCAGGATAGTGTCTGGATTTTACTTATTGATTGCAGCAGGTCCCATGTTAGGGACAGATTCCGGGCCTTAGCGAGAGGTCGTGTCAAGGCCTTAGGTAGGATTAGTCAGGGCCTTCGTTACGGAGAGTGTTAGGGTTTCATTTAGGATAAGATGCAGGACATGAGCTTGGGACAGAGTCAGGTTCCGGGCCAGGGATAGTGTCAGGAAACGACCAAGGGAAAGGGTTAAAACCTGAGTTATTGAGAGCATCGGGGCCTTGCCTAGGACCAGAGCCAGGCCCTAAATCACGACCACTGCCAGGGCTTCATATACGGACAGCATCAGAGCCTAACTGAGGTACAGCCCAAGTGCCTAAGTGAGGCCTCTCTTTAGGATCTGAGTTAGGGAAAGTGTCAGGGCATGACTTGTGAGCAGCATAAAGGCCTCTGTGGGATCAACGTTAGGGTCTTCATTAAAGACATTATCAGGGCCTCTGTTAAGCAGAGCCTCAGGGCCTCCTTTATGGACAGCATCAAGGATTAATTTGGGCCAGTTTCAGGACCTTGGTAAGACCTGGGTCCAGGATATTAGCTCAGGATACTATCAGGACTTTAGATATGGCCGGCAGCTGGGCCTTAGTTAGCGACAGTGCCAGGGCCTGAGGTAGGACTAGCATCATGGCCTTTGTTAGGTACAGTGTCAGAGACGGAGCTAGGAGTTTTTTCAGGGTCTGAGTTCGGTGTAGTGTCAGGGCCTGAGTTAGGACAAGTCTCCAGGCCTTAGTTAGGGAGAGTTTCACAGCCTCGGGAGTAATTTCAGGGCCTTATTTAGGGACAGCATCAGGGATTTAGTTAGCATGAGAGGAGCCATTCCTGCTAGCACCTTGAAAGCCGACACACGCAAATGCAAAAGTGAACCATGCACGCTGCTGTGAAGGAATATTCCACAGCAGTTGAGTACATTTTCTTTAAGGTTAACAAGAGTTTAAAAATTATTTTTTTAAGGAAACAATATTCACGAGTTGCAAGAATTTCATCCTAAAGAAGAATCTCTTTAGCTAAACTGGACATTAGTTAAGGACAAGGTTAGGTTAAGGTCTAGGGCTAGTGTCAGTTAAAATGACCTAGGGTTGGTGTCAAGGCCTCAGTTACATAGAGAATCAGGGCCTAATTTATGACCTTTGTCAAGGTTTCTGGTAGGGACAGCGTCAGAGCCTGACATAGGGAGAGCGTCAGGGCCTGGGTGAGGCCTTGCGTCAGCCCCCTAGCTGCAGACACTGTCAGGGCGTGACTTAGGGGCAGCATCACAGGCTTTGTTGGGTCAGCATTCGGGTCATAGTGAAAGACATGAGCAGGGCTTGAGTGAGTCACAGAAGCAAGGCCTCGGTTATGGAAAGCTTCAGGGCCTGAGTTAGGCAGAGCCTCCGGTATTCACTTAAGGACAGTAACAGGGCTTTCTTTGGGACAGTGTCAGGATTGTGGATAGAAGTGCGTCAGAATATCGGCTCAGGATAGTGTCTGGATTTTAGTTATGGATTGCAACAGGTCCCATGTTAGGGACAGATTCCGGGCCTTAGTGAGAGATAGTTGTCAAGACCTTAGTTACTGAGAGCATCAGGGCCTCCGTTTTGAAGCAATGTCAGGGCTTCAGATGAAAACAGCATCACGGACTGGCTTGGGGCGAGTGACACGGCCTGAGTGAGGCCCAGCGTCTGTCCGTTAGCTGGGGCCACTCTCAGGGCATGACACAGGAGCAGCATCAGTGCCTTTGTTGGATCAGCATTATGGTCTTCGTTAAAGACATGATCAGGCCTTCTCTTAGGGACAGCGTCAGGGCTTACTTAGGGACATTTTCAGGACCTTGGTAAGTGATGGGTTGGTCAATTAGCTCAGGAGAGTGTGAGGACTTTAGATATTGAGGGCAACAGGGCCCTAGTCAGGGACAGTGTGAGGCCCTGACTCAGGACGAACATCCAGGCCTTAGTTAGTGACAGTGTCACGGCGTTGGGACTCAATTCAGGTCCTGAAGTCGGCACAGCATAAGAGCTTCAGTTGGCATAAGAGGCAAGATATTAGCTAGGTACAGGGTGGGGGTAAACTCTAGGGATCGTGTCAGCAAACGACCTAGGGATAGCGTCAAGGCCTGCGTTACTGAGAACCTCAGGGGCTTATTTAGGACCAGCATCAGGGCCGGACAGAGGGCCAGCAACAAGGCCTGAGTGAGACCCAGTGTCAGGCCCCCTGGCTGGAGGCACCGTCAGGGCGTGTCCTGGGAGCAGCAGCAGGGCCTTTGTTGGGTCAGCATTCGCATCATAATGAAAGACATCAAGAGGGCCTGAGTGAGTCACAGAATCCAGGCCTCAGTCAGGGAAAGCTTCAGGGCCTGAGTTTGGCACAGCCTCAGCTCTTACTTCAGGAAAGCGACAGGGCTTTCTTTGGGACAGGGTCAGGACCCTGGTTAGAAATGTGTCAGGATATTAGCTCAGGAGAGTGTCCGGATTTTAGTTATTGATTGTAGCACGTCCCATGTTAGGGACAAGTTGCAGGCCTTAGTGAGAGATAGTGTCAGGGACTTAGTTAGGATTAGTCAGGGCCTTAGTTAGGCAGAGTATTAGGGTTTCAGTTAGGATCAGATGCAGGGCATCAGCTTGGGACAGAGTCACGTTCCGAGCCAGGGATAGTGTGAGGAAATGACGTAGGGTTGCTGTCAAGACCTTAGTTACTTAGAGAATCAGGGCCTAATTGAGGACCTGTGTCAGGGCTTCGTGTAGGGAAAGCATCAGAACCTCACTTAGGGAGAACATCTAGGCCTGAGTGAAGCCTAGCGTCAGCCCCCTAGCTGGAGACACAGTCAGGGCACGACGGAGGAGCAGCATCAGGGCCTTTGTTGGTTCGGCATTCGGGTCATAGTGAAAGACATGAGCAGGTCCCGAGTGAGTCACAGAATCCAGGCCTCCGTTAGGGAAAGCTTCAGGGCCTGAGTTAGGCAGAGCCTCCGGTATTCACTCAAGGACAGTAACAGGGCACTCTCTGGGACAGTGTCAGGATCGTGGATAGAAGTGCGTCAGAACGTGAGCTCAGGATAGTGTCTGGATTTTACTTATTGATTGCAGCAGGTCCCATGTTAGGGACAGATTCCGGGCCTTAGCGAGAGGTCGTGTCAAGGCCTTAGGTAGGATTAGTCAGGGCCTTCGTTACGGAGAGTGTTAGGGTTTCATTTAGGATAAGATGCAGGACATGAGCTTGGGACAGAGTCAGGTTCCGGGCCAGGGATAGTGTCAGGAAACGACCAAGGGAAAGGGTTAAAACCTGAGTTATTGAGAGCATCGGGGCCTTGCCTAGGACCAGAGCCAGGCCCTAAATCACGACCACTGCCAGGGCTTCATATATGGACAGCATCAGAGCCTAACTGAGGTACAGCCCAAGTGCCTAAGTGAGGCCTCTCTTTAGGATCTGAGTTAGGGAAAGTGTCAGGGCATGACTTGTGAGCAGCATAAAGGCCTCTGTGGGATCAACGTTAGGGTCTTCATTAAAGACATTATCAGGGCCTCTGTTAAGCAGAGCCTCAGGGCCTCCGTTATGGACAGCATCAAGGATTAATTTGGGCCAGTTTCAGGACCTTGGTAAGACCTGGGTCCAGGATATTAGCTCAGGATACTATCAGGACTTTAGATATGGCCGGCAGCTGGGCCTTAGTTAGCGACAGTGCCAGGGCCTGAGGTAGGACTAGCATCATGGCCTTTGTTAGGTACAGTGTCAGAGACGGAGCTAGGAGTTTTTTCAGGGTCTGAGTTCGGTGTAGTGTCAGGGCCTGAGTTAGGACAAGTCTCCAGGCCTTAGTTAGGGAGAGTTTCACAGCCTCGGGAGTAATTTCAGGGCCTTATTTAGGGACAGCATCAGGGATTTAGTTAGCATGAGAGGAGCCATTCCTGCTAGCACCTTGAAAGCCGACACACGCAAATGCAAAAGTGAACCATGCACGCTGCTGTGAAGGAATATTCCACAGCAGTTGAGTACATTTTCTTTAAGGTTAACAAGAGTTTAAAAATTATTTTTTTAAGGAAACAATATTCACGAGTTGCAAGAATTTCATCCTAAAGAAGAATCTCTTTAGCTAAACTGGACATTAGTTAAGGACAAGGTTAGGTTAAGGTCTAGGGCTAGTGTCAGTTAAAATGACCTAGGGTTGGTGTCAAGGCCTCAGTTACATAGAGAATCAGGGCCTAATTTATGACCTTTGTCAAGGTTTCTGGTAGGGACAGCGTCAGAGCCTGACATAGGGAGAGCGTCAGGGCCTGGGTGAGGCCTTGCGTCAGCCCCCTAGCTGCAGACACTGTCAGGGCGTGACTTAGGGGCAGCATCACAGGCTTTGTTGGGTCAGCATTCGGGTCATAGTGAAAGACATGAGCAGGGCTTGAGTGAGTCACAGAAGCAAGGCCTCGGTTATGGAAAGCTTCAGGGCCTGAGTTAGGCAGAGCCTCCGGTATTCACTTAAGGACAGTAACAGGGCTTTCTTTGGGACAGTGTCAGGATTGTGGATAGAAGTGCGTCAGAATATCGGCTCAGGATAGTGTCTGGATTTTAGTTATGGATTGCAACAGGTCCCATGTTAGGGACAGATTCCGGGCCTTAGTGAGAGATAGTTGTCAAGACCTTAGTTACTGAGAGCATCAGGGCCTCCGTTTTGAAGCAATGTCAGGGCTTCAGATGAAAACAGCATCACGGACTGGCTTGGGGCGAGTGACACGGCCTGAGTGAGGCCCAGCGTCTGTCCGTTAGCTGGGGCCACTCTCAGGGCATGACACAGGAGCAGCATCAGTGCCTTTGTTGGATCAGCATTATGGTCTTCGTTAAAGACATGATCAGGCCTTCTCTTAGGGACAGCGTCAGGGCTTACTTAGGGACATTTTCAGGACCTTGGTAAGTGATGGGTTGGTCAATTAGCTCAGGAGAGTGTGAGGACTTTAGATATTGAGGGCAACAGGGCCCTAGTCAGGGACAGTGTGAGGCCCTGACTCAGGACGAACATCCAGGCCTTAGTTAGTGACAGTGTCACGGCGTTGGGACTCAATTCAGGTCCTGAAGTCGGCACAGCATAAGAGCTTCAGTTGGCATAAGAGGCAAGATATTAGCTAGGTACAGGGTGGGGGTAAACTCTAGGGATCGTGTCAGCAAACGACCTAGGGATAGCGTCAAGGCCTGCGTTACTGAGAACCTCAGGGGCTTATTTAGGACCAGCATCAGGGCCGGACAGAGGGCCAGCAACAAGGCCTGAGTGAGACCCAGTGTCAGGCCCCCTGGCTGGAGGCACCGTCAGGGCGTGTCCTGGGAGCAGCAGCAGGGCCTTTGTTGGGTCAGCATTCGCATCATAATGAAAGACATCAAGAGGGCCTGAGTGAGTCACAGAATCCAGGCCTCAGTCAGGGAAAGCTTCAGGGCCTGAGTTTGGCACAGCCTCAGCTCTTACTTCAGGAAAGCGACAGGGCTTTCTTTGGGACAGGGTCAGGACCCTGGTTAGAAATGTGTCAGGATATTAGCTCAGGAGAGTGTCCGGATTTTAGTTATTGATTGTAGCACGTCCCATGTTAGGGACAAGTTGCAGGCCTTAGTGAGAGATAGTGTCAGGGACTTAGTTAGGATTAGTCAGGGCCTTAGTTAGGCAGAGTATTAGGGTTTCAGTTAGGATCAGATGCAGGGCATCAGCTTGGGACAGAGTCACGTTCCGAGCCAGGGATAGTGTGAGGAAATGACGTAGGGTTGCTGTCAAGACCTTAGTTACTTAGAGAATCAGGGCCTAATTGAGGACCTGTGTCAGGGCTTCGTGTAGGGAAAGCATCAGAACCTCACTTAGGGAGAACATCTAGGCCTGAGTGAAGCCTAGCGTCAGCCCCCTAGCTGGAGACACAGTCAGGGCACGACGGAGGAGCAGCATCAGGGCCTTTGTTGGTTCGGCATTCGGGTCATAGTGAAAGACATGAGCAGGTCCCGAGTGAGTCACAGAATCCAGGCCTCCGTTAGGGAAAGCTTCAGGGCCTGAGTTAGGCAGAGCCTCCGGTATTCACTCAAGGACAGTAACAGGGCACTCTCTGGGACAGTGTCAGGATCGTGGATAGAAGTGCGTCAGAACGTGAGCTCAGGATAGTGTCTGGATTTTACTTATTGATTGCAGCAGGTCCCATGTTAGGGACAGATTCCGGGCCTTAGCGAGAGGTCGTGTCAAGGCCTTAGGTAGGATTAGTCAGGGCCTTCGTTACGGAGAGTGTTAGGGTTTCATTTAGGATAAGATGCAGGACATGAGCTTGGGACAGAGTCAGGTTCCGGGCCAGGGATAGTGTCAGGAAACGACCAAGGGAAAGGGTTAAAACCTGAGTTATTGAGAGCATCGGGGCCTTGCCTAGGACCAGAGCCAGGCCCTAAATCACGACCACTGCCAGGGCTTCATATACGGACAGCATCAGAGCCTAACTGAGGTACAGCCCAAGTGCCTAAGTGAGGCCTCTCTTTAGGATCCGAGTTAGGGAAAGTGTCAGGGCATGACTTGTGAGCAGCATAAAGGCCTCTGTGGGATCAACGTTAGGGTCTTCATTAAAGACATTATCAGGGCCTCTGTTAAGCAGAGCCTCAGGGCCTCCGTTATGGACAGCATCAAGGATTAATTTGGGCCAGTTTCAGGACCTTGGTAAGACCTGGGTCCAGGATATTAGCTCAGGATACTATCAGGACTTTAGATATGGCCGGCAGCTGGGCCTTAGTTAGCGACAGTGCCAGGGCCTGAGGTAGGACTAGCATCATGGCCTTTGTTAGGTACAGTGTCAGAGACGGAGCTAGGAGTTTTTTCAGGGTCTGAGTTCGGTGTAGTGTCAGGGCCTGAGTTAGGACAAGTCTCCAGGCCTTAGTTAGGGAGAGTTTCACAGCCTCGGGAGTAATTTCAGGGCCTTATTTAGGGACAGCATCAGGGATTTAGTTAGCATGAGAGGAGCCATTCCTGCTAGCACCTTGAAAGCCGACACACGCAAATGCAAAAGTGAACCATGCACGCTGCTGTGAAGGAATATTCCACAGCAGTTGAGTACATTTTCTTTAAGGTTAACAAGAGTTTAAAAATTATTTTTTTAAGGAAACAATATTCACGAGTTGCAAGAATTTCATCCTAAAGAAGAATCTCTTTAGCTAAACTGGACATTAGTTAAGGACAAGGTTAGGTTAAGGTCTAGGGCTAGTGTCAGTTAAAATGACCTAGGGTTGGTGTCAAGGCCTCAGTTACATAGAGAATCAGGGCCTAATTTATGACCTTTGTCAAGGTTTCTGGTAGGGACAGCGTCAGAGCCTGACATAGGGAGAGCGTCAGGGCCTGGGTGAGGCCTTGCGTCAGCCCCCTAGCTGCAGACACTGTCAGGGCGTGACTTAGGGGCAGCATCACAGGCTTTGTTGGGTCAGCATTCGGGTCATAGTGAAAGACATGAGCAGGGCTTGAGTGAGTCACAGAAGCAAGGCCTCGGTTATGGAAAGCTTCAGGGCCTGAGTTAGGCAGAGCCTCCGGTATTCACTTAAGGACAGTAACAGGGCTTTCTTTGGGACAGTGTCAGGATTGTGGATAGAAGTGCGTCAGAATATCGGCTCAGGATAGTGTCTGGATTTTAGTTATGGATTGCAACAGGTCCCATGTTAGGGACAGATTCCGGGCCTTAGTGAGAGATAGTTGTCAAGACCTTAGTTACTGAGAGCATCAGGGCCTCCGTTTTGAAGCAATGTCAGGGCTTCAGATGAAAACAGCATCACGGACTGGCTTGGGGCGAGTGACACGGCCTGAGTGAGGCCCAGCGTCTGTCCGTTAGCTGGGGCCACTCTCAGGGCATGACACAGGAGCAGCATCAGTGCCTTTGTTGGATCAGCATTATGGTCTTCGTTAAAGACATGATCAGGCCTTCTCTTAGGGACAGCGTCAGGGCTTACTTAGGGACATTTTCAGGACCTTGGTAAGTGATGGGTTGGTCAATTAGCTCAGGAGAGTGTGAGGACTTTAGATATTGAGGGCAACAGGGCCCTAGTCAGGGACAGTGTGAGGCCCTGACTCAGGACGAACATCCAGGCCTTAGTTAGTGACAGTGTCACGGCGTTGGGACTCAATTCAGGTCCTGAAGTCGGCACAGCATAAGAGCTTCAGTTGGCATAAGAGGCAAGATATTAGCTAGGTACAGGGTGGGGGTAAACTCTAGGGATCGTGTCAGCAAACGACCTAGGGATAGCGTCAAGGCCTGCGTTACTGAGAACCTCAGGGGCTTATTTAGGACCAGCATCAGGGCCGGACAGAGGGCCAGCAACAAGGCCTGAGTGAGACCCAGTGTCAGGCCCCCTGGCTGGAGGCACCGTCAGGGCGTGTCCTGGGAGCAGCAGCAGGGCCTTTGTTGGGTCAGCATTCGCATCATAATGAAAGACATCAAGAGGGCCTGAGTGAGTCACAGAATCCAGGCCTCAGTCAGGGAAAGCTTCAGGGCCTGAGTTTGGCACAGCCTCAGCTCTTACTTCAGGAAAGCGACAGGGCTTTCTTTGGGACAGGGTCAGGACCCTGGTTAGAAATGTGTCAGGATATTAGCTCAGGAGAGTGTCCGGATTTTAGTTATTGATTGTAGCACGTCCCATGTTAGGGACAAGTTGCAGGCCTTAGTGAGAGATAGTGTCAGGGACTTAGTTAGGATTAGTCAGGGCCTTAGTTAGGCAGAGTATTAGGGTTTCAGTTAGGATCAGATGCAGGGCATCAGCTTGGGACAGAGTCACGTTCCGAGCCAGGGATAGTGTGAGGAAATGACGTAGGGTTGCTGTCAAGACCTTAGTTACTTAGAGAATCAGGGCCTAATTGAGGACCTGTGTCAGGGCTTCGTGTAGGGAAAGCATCAGAACCTCACTTAGGGAGAACATCTAGGCCTGAGTGAAGCCTAGCGTCAGCCCCCTAGCTGGAGACACAGTCAGGGCACGACGGAGGAGCAGCATCAGGGCCTTTGTTGGTTCGGCATTCGGGTCATAGTGAAAGACATGAGCAGGTCCCGAGTGAGTCACAGAATCCAGGCCTCCGTTAGGGAAAGCTTCAGGGCCTGAGTTAGGCAGAGCCTCCGGTATTCACTCAAGGACAGTAACAGGGCACTCTCTGGGACAGTGTCAGGATCGTGGATAGAAGTGCGTCAGAACGTGAGCTCAGGATAGTGTCTGGATTTTACTTATTGATTGCAGCAGGTCCCATGTTAGGGACAGATTCCGGGCCTTAGCGAGAGGTCGTGTCAAGGCCTTAGGTAGGATTAGTCAGGGCCTTCGTTACGGAGAGTGTTAGGGTTTCATTTAGGATAAGATGCAGGACATGAGCTTGGGACAGAGTCAGGTTCCGGGCCAGGGATAGTGTCAGGAAACGACCAAGGGAAAGGGTTAAAACCTGAGTTATTGAGAGCATCGGGGCCTTGCCTAGGACCAGAGCCAGGCCCTAAATCACGACCACTGCCAGGGCTTCATATACGGACAGCATCAGAGCCTAACTGAGGTACAGCCCAAGTGCCTAAGTGAGGCCTCTCTTTAGGATCTGAGTTAGGGAAAGTGTCAGGGCATGACTTGTGAGCAGCATAAAGGCCTCTGTGGGATCAACGTTAGGGTCTTCATTAAAGACATTATCAGGGCCTCTGTTAAGCAGAGCCTCAGGGCCTCCGTTATGGACAGCATCAAGGATTAATTTGGGCCAGTTTCAGGACCTTGGTAAGACCTGGGTCCAGGATATTAGCTCAGGATACTATCAGGACTTTAGATATGGCCGGCAGCTGGGCCTTAGTTAGCGACAGTGCCAGGGCCTGAGGTAGGACTAGCATCATGGCCTTTGTTAGGTACAGTGTCAGAGACGGAGCTAGGAGTTTTTTCAGGGTCTGAGTTCGGTGTAGTGTCAGGGCCTGAGTTAGGACAAGTCTCCAGGCCTTAGTTAGGGAGAGTTTCACAGCCTCGGGAGTAATTTCAGGGCCTTATTTAGGGACAGCATCAGGGATTTAGTTAGCATGAGAGGAGCCATTCCTGCTAGCACCTTGAAAGCCGACACACGCAAATGCAAAAGTGAACCATGCACGCTGCTGTGAAGGAATATTCCACAGCAGTTGAGTACATTTTCTTTAAGGTTAACAAGAGTTTAAAAATTATTTTTTTAAGGAAACAATATTCACGAGTTGCAAGAATTTCATCCTAAAGAAGAATCTCTTTAGCTAAACTGGACATTAGTTAAGGACAAGGTTAGGTTAAGGTCTAGGGCTAGTGTCAGTTAAAATGACCTAGGGTTGGTGTCAAGGCCTCAGTTACATAGAGAATCAGGGCCTAATTTATGACCTTTGTCAAGGTTTCTGGTAGGGACAGCGTCAGAGCCTGACATAGGGAGAGCGTCAGGGCCTGGGTGAGGCCTTGCGTCAGCCCCCTAGCTGCAGACACTGTCAGGGCGTGACTTAGGGGCAGCATCACAGGCTTTGTTGGGTCAGCATTCGGGTCATAGTGAAAGACATGAGCAGGGCTTGAGTGAGTCACAGAAGCAAGGCCTCGGTTATGGAAAGCTTCAGGGCCTGAGTTAGGCAGAGCCTCCGGTATTCACTTAAGGACAGTAACAGGGCTTTCTTTGGGACAGTGTCAGGATTGTGGATAGAAGTGCGTCAGAATGTCGGCTCAGGATAGTGTCTGGATTTTAGTTATGGATTGCAACAGGTCCCATGTTAGGGACAGATTCCGGGCCTTAGTGAGAGATAGTTGTCAAGACCTTAGTTACTGAGAGCATCAGGGCCTCCGTTTTGAAGCAATGTCAGGGCTTCAGATGAAAACAGCATCACGGACTGGCTTGGGGCGAGTGACACGGCCTGAGTGAGGCCCAGCGTCTGTCCGTTAGCTGGGGCCACTCTCAGGGCATGACACAGGAGCAGCATCAGTGCCTTTGTTGGATCAGCATTATGGTCTTCGTTAAAGACATGATCAGGCCTTCTCTTAGGGACAGCGTCAGGGCTTACTTAGGGACATTTTCAGGACCTTGGTAAGTGATGGGTTGGTCAATTAGCTCAGGAGAGTGTGAGGACTTTAGATATTGAGGGCAACAGGGCCCTAGTCAGGGACAGTGTGAGGCCCTGACTCAGGACGAACATCCAGGCCTTAGTTAGTGACAGTGTCACGGCGTTGGGACTCAATTCAGGTCCTGAAGTCGGCACAGCATAAGAGCTTCAGTTGGCATAAGAGGCAAGATATTAGCTAGGTACAGGGTGGGGGTAAACTCTAGGGATCGTGTCAGCAAACGACCTAGGGATAGCGTCAAGGCCTGCGTTACTGAGAACCTCAGGGGCTTATTTAGGACCAGCATCAGGGCCGGACAGAGGGCCAGCAACAAGGCCTGAGTGAGACCCAGTGTCAGGCCCCCTGGCTGGAGGCACCGTCAGGGCGTGTCCTGGGAGCAGCAGCAGGGCCTTTGTTGGGTCAGCATTCGCATCATAATGAAAGACATCAAGAGGGCCTGAGTGAGTCACAGAATCCAGGCCTCAGTCAGGGAAAGCTTCAGGGCCTGAGTTTGGCACAGCCTCAGCTCTTACTTCAGGAAAGCGACAGGGCTTTCTTTGGGACAGGGTCAGGACCCTGGTTAGAAATGTGTCAGGATATTAGCTCAGGAGAGTGTCCGGATTTTAGTTATTGATTGTAGCACGTCCCATGTTAGGGACAAGTTGCAGGCCTTAGTGAGAGATAGTGTCAGGGACTTAGTTAGGATTAGTCAGGGCCTTAGTTAGGCAGAGTATTAGGGTTTCAGTTAGGATCAGATGCAGGGCATCAGCTTGGGACAGAGTCACGTTCCGAGCCAGGGATAGTGTGAGGAAATGACGTAGGGTTGCTGTCAAGACCTTAGTTACTTAGAGAATCAGGGCCTAATTGAGGACCTGTGTCAGGGCTTCGTGTAGGGAAAGCATCAGAACCTCACTTAGGGAGAACATCTAGGCCTGAGTGAAGCCTAGCGTCAGCCCCCTAGCTGGAGACACAGTCAGGGCACGACGGAGGAGCAGCATCAGGGCCTTTGTTGGTTCGGCATTCGGGTCATAGTGAAAGACATGAGCAGGTCCCGAGTGAGTCACAGAATCCAGGCCTCCGTTAGGGAAAGCTTCAGGGCCTGAGTTAGGCAGAGCCTCCGGTATTCACTCAAGGACAGTAACAGGGCACTCTCTGGGACAGTGTCAGGATCGTGGATAGAAGTGCGTCAGAACGTGAGCTCAGGATAGTGTCTGGATTTTACTTATTGATTGCAGCAGGTCCCATGTTAGGGACAGATTCCGGGCCTTAGCGAGAGGTCGTGTCAAGGCCTTAGGTAGGATTAGTCAGGGCCTTCGTTACGGAGAGTGTTAGGGTTTCATTTAGGATAAGATGCAGGACATGAGCTTGGGACAGAGTCAGGTTCCGGGCCAGGGATAGTGTCAGGAAACGACCAAGGGAAAGGGTTAAAACCTGAGTTATTGAGAGCATCGGGGCCTTGCCTAGGACCAGAGCCAGGCCCTAAATCACGACCACTGCCAGGGCTTCATATACGGACAGCATCAGAGCCTAACTGAGGTACAGCCCAAGTGCCTAAGTGAGGCCTCTCTTTAGGATCTGAGTTAGGGAAAGTGTCAGGGCATGACTTGTGAGCAGCATAAAGGCCTCTGTGGGATCAACGTTAGGGTCTTCATTAAAGACATTATCAGGGCCTCTGTTAAGCAGAGCCTCAGGGCCTCCGTTATGGACAGCATCAAGGATTAATTTGGGCCAGTTTCAGGACCTTGGTAAGACCTGGGTCCAGGATATTAGCTCAGGATACTATCAGGACTTTAGATATGGCCGGCAGCTGGGCCTTAGTTAGCGACAGTGCCAGGGCCTGAGGTAGGACTAGCATCATGGCCTTTGTTAGGTACAGTGTCAGAGACGGAGCTAGGAGTTTTTTCAGGGTCTGAGTTCGGTGTAGTGTCAGGGCCTGAGTTAGGACAAGTCTCCAGGCCTTAGTTAGGGAGAGTTTCACAGCCTCGGGAGTAATTTCAGGGCCTTATTTAGGGACAGCATCAGGGATTTAGTTAGCATGAGAGGAGCCATTCCTGCTAGCACCTTGAAAGCCGACACACGCAAATGCAAAAGTGAACCATGCACGCTGCTGTGAAGGAATATTCCACAGCAGTTGAGTACATTTTCTTTAAGGTTAACAAGAGTTTAAAAATTATTTTTTTAAGGAAACAATATTCACGAGTTGCAAGAATTTCATCCTAAAGAAGAATCTCTTTAGCTAAACTGGACATTAGTTAAGGACAAGGTTAGGTTAAGGTCTAGGGCTAGTGTCAGTTAAAATGACCTAGGGTTGGTGTCAAGGCCTCAGTTACATAGAGAATCAGGGCCTAATTTATGACCTTTGTCAAGGTTTCTGGTAGGGACAGCGTCAGAGCCTGACATAGGGAGAGCGTCAGGGCCTGGGTGAGGCCTTGCGTCAGCCCCCTAGCTGCAGACACTGTCAGGGCGTGACTTAGGGGCAGCATCACAGGCTTTGTTGGGTCAGCATTCGGGTCATAGTGAAAGACATGAGCAGGGCTTGAGTGAGTCACAGAAGCAAGGCCTCGGTTATGGAAAGCTTCAGGGCCTGAGTTAGGCAGAGCCTCCGGTATTCACTTAAGGACAGTAACAGGGCTTTCTTTGGGACAGTGTCAGGATTGTGGATAGAAGTGCGTCAGAATGTCGGCTCAGGATAGTGTCTGGATTTTAGTTATGGATTGCAACAGGTCCCATGTTAGGGACAGATTCCGGGCCTTAGTGAGAGATAGTTGTCAAGACCTTAGTTACTGAGAGCATCAGGGCCTCCGTTTTGAAGCAATGTCAGGGCTTCAGATGAAAACAGCATCACGGACTGGCTTGGGGCGAGTGACACGGCCTGAGTGAGGCCCAGCGTCTGTCCGTTAGCTGGGGCCACTCTCAGGGCATGACACAGGAGCAGCATCAGTGCCTTTGTTGGATCAGCATTATGGTCTTCGTTAAAGACATGATCAGGCCTTCTCTTAGGGACAGCGTCAGGGCTTACTTAGGGACATTTTCAGGACCTTGGTAAGTGATGGGTTGGTCAATTAGCTCAGGAGAGTGTGAGGACTTTAGATATTGAGGGCAACAGGGCCCTAGTCAGGGACAGTGTGAGGCCCTGACTCAGGACGAACATCCAGGCCTTAGTTAGTGACAGTGTCACGGCGTTGGGACTCAATTCAGGTCCTGAAGTCGGCACAGCATAAGAGCTTCAGTTGGCATAAGAGGCAAGATATTAGCTAGGTACAGGGTGGGGGTAAACTCTAGGGATCGTGTCAGCAAACGACCTAGGGATAGCGTCAAGGCCTGCGTTACTGAGAACCTCAGGGGCTTATTTAGGACCAGCATCAGGGCCGGACAGAGGGCCAGCAACAAGGCCTGAGTGAGACCCAGTGTCAGGCCCCCTGGCTGGAGGCACCGTCAGGGCGTGTCCTGGGAGCAGCAGCAGGGCCTTTGTTGGGTCAGCATTCGCATCATAATGAAAGACATCAAGAGGGCCTGAGTGAGTCACAGAATCCAGGCCTCAGTCAGGGAAAGCTTCAGGGCCTGAGTTTGGCACAGCCTCAGCTCTTACTTCAGGAAAGCGACAGGGCTTTCTTTGGGACAGGGTCAGGACCCTGGTTAGAAATGTGTCAGGATATTAGCTCAGGAGAGTGTCCGGATTTTAGTTATTGATTGTAGCACGTCCCATGTTAGGGACAAGTTGCAGGCCTTAGTGAGAGATAGTGTCAGGGACTTAGTTAGGATTAGTCAGGGCCTTAGTTAGGCAGAGTATTAGGGTTTCAGTTAGGATCAGATGCAGGGCATCAGCTTGGGACAGAGTCACGTTCCGAGCCAGGGATAGTGTGAGGAAATGACGTAGGGTTGCTGTCAAGACCTTAGTTACTTAGAGAATCAGGGCCTAATTGAGGACCTGTGTCAGGGCTTCGTGTAGGGAAAGCATCAGAACCTCACTTAGGGAGAACATCTAGGCCTGAGTGAAGCCTAGCGTCAGCCCCCTAGCTGGAGACACAGTCAGGGCACGACGGAGGAGCAGCATCAGGGCCTTTGTTGGTTCGGCATTCGGGTCATAGTGAAAGACATGAGCAGGTCCCGAGTGAGTCACAGAATCCAGGCCTCCGTTAGGGAAAGCTTCAGGGCCTGAGTTAGGCAGAGCCTCCGGTATTCACTCAAGGACAGTAACAGGGCACTCTCTGGGACAGTGTCAGGATCGTGGATAGAAGTGCGTCAGAACGTGAGCTCAGGATAGTGTCTGGATTTTACTTATTGATTGCAGCAGGTCCCATGTTAGGGACAGATTCCGGGCCTTAGCGAGAGGTCGTGTCAAGGCCTTAGGTAGGATTAGTCAGGGCCTTCGTTACGGAGAGTGTTAGGGTTTCATTTAGGATAAGATGCAGGACATGAGCTTGGGACAGAGTCAGGTTCCGGGCCAGGGATAGTGTCAGGAAACGACCAAGGGAAAGGGTTAAAACCTGAGTTATTGAGAGCATCGGGGCCTTGCCTAGGACCAGAGCCAGGCCCTAAATCACGACCACTGCCAGGGCTTCATATACGGACAGCATCAGAGCCTAACTGAGGTACAGCCCAAGTGCCTAAGTGAGGCCTCTCTTTAGGATCCGAGTTAGGGAAAGTGTCAGGGCATGACTTGTGAGCAGCATAAAGGCCTCTGTGGGATCAACGTTAGGGTCTTCATTAAAGACATTATCAGGGCCTCTGTTAAGCAGAGCCTCAGGGCCTCCTTTATGGACAGCATCAAGGATTAATTTGGGCCAGTTTCAGGACCTTGGTAAGACCTGGGTCCAGGATATTAGCTCAGGATACTATCAGGACTTTAGATATGGCCGGCAGCTGGGCCTTAGTTAGCGACAGTGCCAGGGCCTGAGGTAGGACTAGCATCATGGCCTTTGTTAGGTACAGTGTCAGAGACGGAGCTAGGAGTTTTTTCAGGGTCTGAGTTCGGTGTAGTGTCAGGGCCTGAGTTAGGACAAGTCTCCAGGCCTTAGTTAGGGAGAGTTTCACAGCCTCGGGAGTAATTTCAGGGCCTTATTTAGGGACAGCATCAGGGATTTAGTTAGCATGAGAGGAGCCATTCCTGCTAGCACCTTGAAAGCCGACACACGCAAATGCAAAAGTGAACCATGCACGCTGCTGTGAAGGAATATTCCACAGCAGTTGAGTACATTTTCTTTAAGGTTAACAAGAGTTTAAAAATTATTTTTTTAAGGAAACAATATTCACGAGTTGCAAGAATTTCATCCTAAAGAAGAATCTCTTTAGCTAAACTGGACATTAGTTAAGGACAAGGTTAGGTTAAGGTCTAGGGCTAGTGTCAGTTAAAATGACCTAGGGTTGGTGTCAAGGCCTCAGTTACATAGAGAATCAGGGCCTAATTTATGACCTTTGTCAAGGTTTCTGGTAGGGACAGCGTCAGAGCCTGACATAGGGAGAGCGTCAGGGCCTGGGTGAGGCCTTGCGTCAGCCCCCTAGCTGCAGACACTGTCAGGGCGTGACTTAGGGGCAGCATCACAGGCTTTGTTGGGTCAGCATTCGGGTCATAGTGAAAGACATGAGCAGGGCTTGAGTGAGTCACAGAAGCAAGGCCTCGGTTATGGAAAGCTTCAGGGCCTGAGTTAGGCAGAGCCTCCGGTATTCACTTAAGGACAGTAACAGGGCTTTCTTTGGGACAGTGTCAGGATTGTGGATAGAAGTGCGTCAGAATATCGGCTCAGGATAGTGTCTGGATTTTAGTTATGGATTGCAACAGGTCCCATGTTAGGGACAGATTCCGGGCCTTAGTGAGAGATAGTTGTCAAGACCTTAGTTACTGAGAGCATCAGGGCCTCCGTTTTGAAGCAATGTCAGGGCTTCAGATGAAAACAGCATCACGGACTGGCTTGGGGCGAGTGACACGGCCTGAGTGAGGCCCAGCGTCTGTCCGTTAGCTGGGGCCACTCTCAGGGCATGACACAGGAGCAGCATCAGTGCCTTTGTTGGATCAGCATTATGGTCTTCGTTAAAGACATGATCAGGCCTTCTCTTAGGGACAGCGTCAGGGCTTACTTAGGGACATTTTCAGGACCTTGGTAAGTGATGGGTTGGTCAATTAGCTCAGGAGAGTGTGAGGACTTTAGATATTGAGGGCAACAGGGCCCTAGTCAGGGACAGTGTGAGGCCCTGACTCAGGACGAACATCCAGGCCTTAGTTAGTGACAGTGTCACGGCGTTGGGACTCAATTCAGGTCCTGAAGTCGGCACAGCATAAGAGCTTCAGTTGGCATAAGAGGCAAGATATTAGCTAGGTACAGGGTGGGGGTAAACTCTAGGGATCGTGTCAGCAAACGACCTAGGGATAGCGTCAAGGCCTGCGTTACTGAGAACCTCAGGGGCTTATTTAGGACCAGCATCAGGGCCGGACAGAGGGCCAGCAACAAGGCCTGAGTGAGACCCAGTGTCAGGCCCCCTGGCTGGAGGCACCGTCAGGGCGTGTCCTGGGAGCAGCAGCAGGGCCTTTGTTGGGTCAGCATTCGCATCATAATGAAAGACATCAAGAGGGCCTGAGTGAGTCACAGAATCCAGGCCTCAGTCAGGGAAAGCTTCAGGGCCTGAGTTTGGCACAGCCTCAGCTCTTACTTCAGGAAAGCGACAGGGCTTTCTTTGGGACAGGGTCAGGACCCTGGTTAGAAATGTGTCAGGATATTAGCTCAGGAGAGTGTCCGGATTTTAGTTATTGATTGTAGCACGTCCCATGTTAGGGACAAGTTGCAGGCCTTAGTGAGAGATAGTGTCAGGGACTTAGTTAGGATTAGTCAGGGCCTTAGTTAGGCAGAGTATTAGGGTTTCAGTTAGGATCAGATGCAGGGCATCAGCTTGGGACAGAGTCACGTTCCGAGCCAGGGATAGTGTGAGGAAATGACGTAGGGTTGCTGTCAAGACCTTAGTTACTTAGAGAATCAGGGCCTAATTGAGGACCTGTGTCAGGGCTTCGTGTAGGGAAAGCATCAGAACCTCACTTAGGGAGAACATCTAGGCCTGAGTGAAGCCTAGCGTCAGCCCCCTAGCTGGAGACACAGTCAGGGCACGACGGAGGAGCAGCATCAGGGCCTTTGTTGGTTCGGCATTCGGGTCATAGTGAAAGACATGAGCAGGTCCCGAGTGAGTCACAGAATCCAGGCCTCCGTTAGGGAAAGCTTCAGGGCCTGAGTTAGGCAGAGCCTCCGGTATTCACTCAAGGACAGTAACAGGGCACTCTCTGGGACAGTGTCAGGATCGTGGATAGAAGTGCGTCAGAACGTGAGCTCAGGATAGTGTCTGGATTTTACTTATTGATTGCAGCAGGTCCCATGTTAGGGACAGATTCCGGGCCTTAGCGAGAGGTCGTGTCAAGGCCTTAGGTAGGATTAGTCAGGGCCTTCGTTACGGAGAGTGTTAGGGTTTCATTTAGGATAAGATGCAGGACATGAGCTTGGGACAGAGTCAGGTTCCGGGCCAGGGATAGTGTCAGGAAACGACCAAGGGAAAGGGTTAAAACCTGAGTTATTGAGAGCATCGGGGCCTTGCCTAGGACCAGAGCCAGGCCCTAAATCACGACCACTGCCAGGGCTTCATATACGGACAGCATCAGAGCCTAACTGAGGTACAGCCCAAGTGCCTAAGTGAGGCCTCTCTTTAGGATCTGAGTTAGGGAAAGTGTCAGGGCATGACTTGTGAGCAGCATAAAGGCCTCTGTGGGATCAACGTTAGGGTCTTCATTAAAGACATTATCAGGGCCTCTGTTAAGCAGAGCCTCAGGGCCTCCGTTATGGACAGCATCAAGGATTAATTTGGGCCAGTTTCAGGACCTTGGTAAGACCTGGGTCCAGGATATTAGCTCAGGATACTATCAGGACTTTAGATATGGCCGGCAGCTGGGCCTTAGTTAGCGACAGTGCCAGGGCCTGAGGTAGGACTAGCATCATGGCCTTTGTTAGGTACAGTGTCAGAGACGGAGCTAGGAGTTTTTTCAGGGTCTGAGTTCGGTGTAGTGTCAGGGCCTGAGTTAGGACAAGTCTCCAGGCCTTAGTTAGGGAGAGTTTCACAGCCTCGGGAGTAATTTCAGGGCCTTATTTAGGGACAGCATCAGGGATTTAGTTAGCATGAGAGGAGCCATTCCTGCTAGCACCTTGAAAGCCGACACACGCAAATGCAAAAGTGAACCATGCACGCTGCTGTGAAGGAATATTCCACAGCAGTTGAGTACATTTTCTTTAAGGTTAACAAGAGTTTAAAAATTATTTTTTTAAGGAAACAATATTCACGAGTTGCAAGAATTTCATCCTAAAGAAGAATCTCTTTAGCTAAACTGGACATTAGTTAAGGACAAGGTTAGGTTAAGGTCTAGGGCTAGTGTCAGTTAAAATGACCTAGGGTTGGTGTCAAGGCCTCAGTTACATAGAGAATCAGGGCCTAATTTATGACCTTTGTCAAGGTTTCTGGTAGGGACAGCGTCAGAGCCTGACATAGGGAGAGCGTCAGGGCCTGGGTGAGGCCTTGCGTCAGCCCCCTAGCTGCAGACACTGTCAGGGCGTGACTTAGGGGCAGCATCACAGGCTTTGTTGGGTCAGCATTCGGGTCATAGTGAAAGACATGAGCAGGGCTTGAGTGAGTCACAGAAGCAAGGCCTCGGTTATGGAAAGCTTCAGGGCCTGAGTTAGGCAGAGCCTCCGGTATTCACTTAAGGACAGTAACAGGGCTTTCTTTGGGACAGTGTCAGGATTGTGGATAGAAGTGCGTCAGAATATCGGCTCAGGATAGTGTCTGGATTTTAGTTATGGATTGCAACAGGTCCCATGTTAGGGACAGATTCCGGGCCTTAGTGAGAGATAGTTGTCAAGACCTTAGTTACTGAGAGCATCAGGGCCTCCGTTTTGAAGCAATGTCAGGGCTTCAGATGAAAACAGCATCACGGACTGGCTTGGGGCGAGTGACACGGCCTGAGTGAGGCCCAGCGTCTGTCCGTTAGCTGGGGCCACTCTCAGGGCATGACACAGGAGCAGCATCAGTGCCTTTGTTGGATCAGCATTATGGTCTTCGTTAAAGACATGATCAGGCCTTCTCTTAGGGACAGCGTCAGGGCTTACTTAGGGACATTTTCAGGACCTTGGTAAGTGATGGGTTGGTCAATTAGCTCAGGAGAGTGTGAGGACTTTAGATATTGAGGGCAACAGGGCCCTAGTCAGGGACAGTGTGAGGCCCTGACTCAGGACGAACATCCAGGCCTTAGTTAGTGACAGTGTCACGGCGTTGGGACTCAATTCAGGTCCTGAAGTCGGCACAGCATAAGAGCTTCAGTTGGCATAAGAGGCAAGATATTAGCTAGGTACAGGGTGGGGGTAAACTCTAGGGATCGTGTCAGCAAACGACCTAGGGATAGCGTCAAGGCCTGCGTTACTGAGAACCTCAGGGGCTTATTTAGGACCAGCATCAGGGCCGGACAGAGGGCCAGCAACAAGGCCTGAGTGAGACCCAGTGTCAGGCCCCCTGGCTGGAGGCACCGTCAGGGCGTGTCCTGGGAGCAGCAGCAGGGCCTTTGTTGGGTCAGCATTCGCATCATAATGAAAGACATCAAGAGGGCCTGAGTGAGTCACAGAATCCAGGCCTCAGTCAGGGAAAGCTTCAGGGCCTGAGTTTGGCACAGCCTCAGCTCTTACTTCAGGAAAGCGACAGGGCTTTCTTTGGGACAGGGTCAGGACCCTGGTTAGAAATGTGTCAGGATATTAGCTCAGGAGAGTGTCCGGATTTTAGTTATTGATTGTAGCACGTCCCATGTTAGGGACAAGTTGCAGGCCTTAGTGAGAGATAGTGTCAGGGACTTAGTTAGGATTAGTCAGGGCCTTAGTTAGGCAGAGTATTAGGGTTTCAGTTAGGATCAGATGCAGGGCATCAGCTTGGGACAGAGTCACGTTCCGAGCCAGGGATAGTGTGAGGAAATGACGTAGGGTTGCTGTCAAGACCTTAGTTACTTAGAGAATCAGGGCCTAATTGAGGACCTGTGTCAGGGCTTCGTGTAGGGAAAGCATCAGAACCTCACTTAGGGAGAACATCTAGGCCTGAGTGAAGCCTAGCGTCAGCCCCCTAGCTGGAGACACAGTCAGGGCACGACGGAGGAGCAGCATCAGGGCCTTTGTTGGTTCGGCATTCGGGTCATAGTGAAAGACATGAGCAGGTCCCGAGTGAGTCACAGAATCCAGGCCTCCGTTAGGGAAAGCTTCAGGGCCTGAGTTAGGCAGAGCCTCCGGTATTCACTTAAGGACAGTAACAGGGCTTTCTTTGGGACAGTGTCAGGATTGTGGATAGAAGTGCGTCAGAATGTCGGCTCAGGATAGTGTCTGGATTTTAGTTATGGATTGCAACAGGTCCCATGTTAGGGACAGATTCCGGGCCTTAGTGAGAGATAGTTGTCAAGACCTTAGTTACTGAGAGCATCAGGGCCTCCGTTTTGAAGCAATGTCAGGGCTTCAGATGAAAACAGCATCACGGACTGGCTTGGGGCGAGTGACACGGCCTGAGTGAGGCCCAGCGTCTGTCCGTTAGCTGGGGCCACTCTCAGGGCATGACACAGGAGCAGCATCAGTGCCTTTGTTGGATCAGCATTATGGTCTTCGTTAAAGACATGATCAGGCCTTCTCTTAGGGACAGCGTCAGGGCTTACTTAGGGACATTTTCAGGACCTTGGTAAGTGATGGGTTGGTCAATTAGCTCAGGAGAGTGTGAGGACTTTAGATATTGAGGGCAACAGGGCCCTAGTCAGGGACAGTGTGAGGCCCTGACTCAGGACGAACATCCAGGCCTTAGTTAGTGACAGTGTCACGGCGTTGGGACTCAATTCAGGTCCTGAAGTCGGCACAGCATAAGAGCTTCAGTTGGCATAAGAGGCAAGATATTAGCTAGGTACAGGGTGGGGGTAAACTCTAGGGATCGTGTCAGCAAACGACCTAGGGATAGCGTCAAGGCCTGCGTTACTGAGAACCTCAGGGGCTTATTTAGGACCAGCATCAGGGCCGGACAGAGGGCCAGCAACAAGGCCTGAGTGAGACCCAGTGTCAGGCCCCCTGGCTGGAGGCACCGTCAGGGCGTGTCCTGGGAGCAGCAGCAGGGCCTTTGTTGGGTCAGCATTCGCATCATAATGAAAGACATCAAGAGGGCCTGAGTGAGTCACAGAATCCAGGCCTCAGTCAGGGAAAGCTTCAGGGCCTGAGTTTGGCACAGCCTCAGCTCTTACTTCAGGAAAGCGACAGGGCTTTCTTTGGGACAGGGTCAGGACCCTGGTTAGAAATGTGTCAGGATATTAGCTCAGGAGAGTGTCCGGATTTTAGTTATTGATTGTAGCACGTCCCATGTTAGGGACAAGTTGCAGGCCTTAGTGAGAGATAGTGTCAGGGACTTAGTTAGGATTAGTCAGGGCCTTAGTTAGGCAGAGTATTAGGGTTTCAGTTAGGATCAGATGCAGGGCATCAGCTTGGGACAGAGTCACGTTCCGAGCCAGGGATAGTGTGAGGAAATGACGTAGGGTTGCTGTCAAGACCTTAGTTACTTAGAGAATCAGGGCCTAATTGAGGACCTGTGTCAGGGCTTCGTGTAGGGAAAGCATCAGAACCTCACTTAGGGAGAACATCTAGGCCTGAGTGAAGCCTAGCGTCAGCCCCCTAGCTGGAGACACAGTCAGGGCACGACGGAGGAGCAGCATCAGGGCCTTTGTTGGTTCGGCATTCGGGTCATAGTGAAAGACATGAGCAGGTCCCGAGTGAGTCACAGAATCCAGGCCTCCGTTAGGGAAAGCTTCAGGGCCTGAGTTAGGCAGAGCCTCCGGTATTCACTCAAGGACAGTAACAGGGCACTCTCTGGGACAGTGTCAGGATCGTGGATAGAAGTGCGTCAGAACGTGAGCTCAGGATAGTGTCTGGATTTTACTTATTGATTGCAGCAGGTCCCATGTTAGGGACAGATTCCGGGCCTTAGCGAGAGGTCGTGTCAAGGCCTTAGGTAGGATTAGTCAGGGCCTTCGTTACGGAGAGTGTTAGGGTTTCATTTAGGATAAGATGCAGGACATGAGCTTGGGACAGAGTCAGGTTCCGGGCCAGGGATAGTGTCAGGAAACGACCAAGGGAAAGGGTTAAAACCTGAGTTATTGAGAGCATCGGGGCCTTGCCTAGGACCAGAGCCAGGCCCTAAATCACGACCACTGCCAGGGCTTCATATACGGACAGCATCAGAGCCTAACTGAGGTACAGCCCAAGTGCCTAAGTGAGGCCTCTCTTTAGGATCTGAGTTAGGGAAAGTGTCAGGGCATGACTTGTGAGCAGCATAAAGGCCTCTGTGGGATCAACGTTAGGGTCTTCATTAAAGACATTATCAGGGCCTCTGTTAAGCAGAGCCTCAGGGCCTCCTTTATGGACAGCATCAAGGATTAATTTGGGCCAGTTTCAGGACCTTGGTAAGACCTGGGTCCAGGATATTAGCTCAGGATACTATCAGGACTTTAGATATGGCCGGCAGCTGGGCCTTAGTTAGCGACAGTGCCAGGGCCTGAGGTAGGACTAGCATCATGGCCTTTGTTAGGTACAGTGTCAGAGACGGAGCTAGGAGTTTTTTCAGGGTCTGAGTTCGGTGTAGTGTCAGGGCCTGAGTTAGGACAAGTCTCCAGGCCTTAGTTAGGGAGAGTTTCACAGCCTCGGGAGTAATTTCAGGGCCTTATTTAGGGACAGCATCAGGGATTTAGTTAGCATGAGAGGAGCCATTCCTGCTAGCACCTTGAAAGCCGACACACGCAAATGCAAAAGTGAACCATGCACGCTGCTGTGAAGGAATATTCCACAGCAGTTGAGTACATTTTCTTTAAGGTTAACAAGAGTTTAAAAATTATTTTTTTAAGGAAACAATATTCACGAGTTGCAAGAATTTCATCCTAAAGAAGAATCTCTTTAGCTAAACTGGACATTAGTTAAGGACAAGGTTAGGTTAAGGTCTAGGGCTAGTGTCAGTTAAAATGACCTAGGGTTGGTGTCAAGGCCTCAGTTACATAGAGAATCAGGGCCTAATTTATGACCTTTGTCAAGGTTTCTGGTAGGGACAGCGTCAGAGCCTGACATAGGGAGAGCGTCAGGGCCTGGGTGAGGCCTTGCGTCAGCCCCCTAGCTGCAGACACTGTCAGGGCGTGACTTAGGGGCAGCATCACAGGCTTTGTTGGGTCAGCATTCGGGTCATAGTGAAAGACATGAGCAGGGCTTGAGTGAGTCACAGAAGCAAGGCCTCGGTTATGGAAAGCTTCAGGGCCTGAGTTAGGCAGAGCCTCCGGTATTCACTTAAGGACAGTAACAGGGCTTTCTTTGGGACAGTGTCAGGATTGTGGATAGAAGTGCGTCAGAATATCGGCTCAGGATAGTGTCTGGATTTTAGTTATGGATTGCAACAGGTCCCATGTTAGGGACAGATTCCGGGCCTTAGTGAGAGATAGTTGTCAAGACCTTAGTTACTGAGAGCATCAGGGCCTCCGTTTTGAAGCAATGTCAGGGCTTCAGATGAAAACAGCATCACGGACTGGCTTGGGGCGAGTGACACGGCCTGAGTGAGGCCCAGCGTCTGTCCGTTAGCTGGGGCCACTCTCAGGGCATGACACAGGAGCAGCATCAGTGCCTTTGTTGGATCAGCATTATGGTCTTCGTTAAAGACATGATCAGGCCTTCTCTTAGGGACAGCGTCAGGGCTTACTTAGGGACATTTTCAGGACCTTGGTAAGTGATGGGTTGGTCAATTAGCTCAGGAGAGTGTGAGGACTTTAGATATTGAGGGCAACAGGGCCCTAGTCAGGGACAGTGTGAGGCCCTGACTCAGGACGAACATCCAGGCCTTAGTTAGTGACAGTGTCACGGCGTTGGGACTCAATTCAGGTCCTGAAGTCGGCACAGCATAAGAGCTTCAGTTGGCATAAGAGGCAAGATATTAGCTAGGTACAGGGTGGGGGTAAACTCTAGGGATCGTGTCAGCAAACGACCTAGGGATAGCGTCAAGGCCTGCGTTACTGAGAACCTCAGGGGCTTATTTAGGACCAGCATCAGGGCCGGACAGAGGGCCAGCAACAAGGCCTGAGTGAGACCCAGTGTCAGGCCCCCTGGCTGGAGGCACCGTCAGGGCGTGTCCTGGGAGCAGCAGCAGGGCCTTTGTTGGGTCAGCATTCGCATCATAATGAAAGACATCAAGAGGGCCTGAGTGAGTCACAGAATCCAGGCCTCAGTCAGGGAAAGCTTCAGGGCCTGAGTTTGGCACAGCCTCAGCTCTTACTTCAGGAAAGCGACAGGGCTTTCTTTGGGACAGGGTCAGGACCCTGGTTAGAAATGTGTCAGGATATTAGCTCAGGAGAGTGTCCGGATTTTAGTTATTGATTGTAGCACGTCCCATGTTAGGGACAAGTTGCAGGCCTTAGTGAGAGATAGTGTCAGGGACTTAGTTAGGATTAGTCAGGGCCTTAGTTAGGCAGAGTATTAGGGTTTCAGTTAGGATCAGATGCAGGGCATCAGCTTGGGACAGAGTCACGTTCCGAGCCAGGGATAGTGTGAGGAAATGACGTAGGGTTGCTGTCAAGACCTTAGTTACTTAGAGAATCAGGGCCTAATTGAGGACCTGTGTCAGGGCTTCGTGTAGGGAAAGCATCAGAACCTCACTTAGGGAGAACATCTAGGCCTGAGTGAAGCCTAGCGTCAGCCCCCTAGCTGGAGACACAGTCAGGGCACGACGGAGGAGCAGCATCAGGGCCTTTGTTGGTTCGGCATTCGGGTCATAGTGAAAGACATGAGCAGGTCCCGAGTGAGTCACAGAATCCAGGCCTCCGTTAGGGAAAGCTTCAGGGCCTGAGTTAGGCAGAGCCTCCGGTATTCACTCAAGGACAGTAACAGGGCACTCTCTGGGACAGTGTCAGGATCGTGGATAGAAGTGCGTCAGAACGTGAGCTCAGGATAGTGTCTGGATTTTACTTATTGATTGCAGCAGGTCCCATGTTAGGGACAGATTCCGGGCCTTAGCGAGAGGTCGTGTCAAGGCCTTAGGTAGGATTAGTCAGGGCCTTCGTTACGGAGAGTGTTAGGGTTTCATTTAGGATAAGATGCAGGACATGAGCTTGGGACAGAGTCAGGTTCCGGGCCAGGGATAGTGTCAGGAAACGACCAAGGGAAAGGGTTAAAACCTGAGTTATTGAGAGCATCGGGGCCTTGCCTAGGACCAGAGCCAGGCCCTAAATCACGACCACTGCCAGGGCTTCATATACGGACAGCATCAGAGCCTAACTGAGGTACAGCCCAAGTGCCTAAGTGAGGCCTCTCTTTAGGATCTGAGTTAGGGAAAGTGTCAGGGCATGACTTGTGAGCAGCATAAAGGCCTCTGTGGGATCAACGTTAGGGTCTTCATTAAAGACATTATCAGGGCCTCTGTTAAGCAGAGCCTCAGGGCCTCCTTTATGGACAGCATCAAGGATTAATTTGGGCCAGTTTCAGGACCTTGGTTAGACCTGGGTCCAGGATATTAGCTCAGGATACTATCAGGACTTTAGATATGGCCGGCAGCTGGGCCTTAGTTAGCGACAGTGCCAGGGCCTGAGGTAGGACTAGCATCATGGCCTTTGTTAGGTACAGTGTCAGAGACGGAGCTAGGAGTTTTTTCAGGGTCTGAGTTCGGTGTAGTGTCAGGGCCTGAGTTAGGACAAGTCTCCAGGCCTTAGTTAGGGAGAGTTTCACAGCCTCGGGAGTAATTTCAGGGCCTTATTTAGGGACAGCATCAGGGATTTAGTTAGCATGAGAGGAGCCATTCCTGCTAGCACCTTGAAAGCCGACACACGCAAATGCAAAAGTGAACCATGCACGCTGCTGTGAAGGAATATTCCACAGCAGTTGAGTACATTTTCTTTAAGGTTAACAAGAGTTTAAAAATTATTTTTTTAAGGAAACAATATTCACGAGTTGCAAGAATTTCATCCTAAAGAAGAATCTCTTTAGCTAAACTGGACATTAGTTAAGGACAAGGTTAGGTTAAGGTCTAGGGCTAGTGTCAGTTAAAATGACCTAGGGTTGGTGTCAAGGCCTCAGTTACATAGAGAATCAGGGCCTAATTTATGACCTTTGTCAAGGTTTCTGGTAGGGACAGCGTCAGAGCCTGACATAGGGAGAGCGTCAGGGCCTGGGTGAGGCCTTGCGTCAGCCCCCTAGCTGCAGACACTGTCAGGGCGTGACTTAGGGGCAGCATCACAGGCTTTGTTGGGTCAGCATTCGGGTCATAGTGAAAGACATGAGCAGGGCTTGAGTGAGTCACAGAAGCAAGGCCTCGGTTATGGAAAGCTTCAGGGCCTGAGTTAGGCAGAGCCTCCGGTATTCACTTAAGGACAGTAACAGGGCTTTCTTTGGGACAGTGTCAGGATTGTGGATAGAAGTGCGTCAGAATATCGGCTCAGGATAGTGTCTGGATTTTAGTTATGGATTGCAACAGGTCCCATGTTAGGGACAGATTCCGGGCCTTAGTGAGAGATAGTTGTCAAGACCTTAGTTACTGAGAGCATCAGGGCCTCCGTTTTGAAGCAATGTCAGGGCTTCAGATGAAAACAGCATCACGGACTGGCTTGGGGCGAGTGACACGGCCTGAGTGAGGCCCAGCGTCTGTCCGTTAGCTGGGGCCACTCTCAGGGCATGACACAGGAGCAGCATCAGTGCCTTTGTTGGATCAGCATTATGGTCTTCGTTAAAGACATGATCAGGCCTTCTCTTAGGGACAGCGTCAGGGCTTACTTAGGGACATTTTCAGGACCTTGGTAAGTGATGGGTTGGTCAATTAGCTCAGGAGAGTGTGAGGACTTTAGATATTGAGGGCAACAGGGCCCTAGTCAGGGACAGTGTGAGGCCCTGACTCAGGACGAACATCCAGGCCTTAGTTAGTGACAGTGTCACGGCGTTGGGACTCAATTCAGGTCCTGAAGTCGGCACAGCATAAGAGCTTCAGTTGGCATAAGAGGCAAGATATTAGCTAGGTACAGGGTGGGGGTAAACTCTAGGGATCGTGTCAGCAAACGACCTAGGGATAGCGTCAAGGCCTGCGTTACTGAGAACCTCAGGGGCTTATTTAGGACCAGCATCAGGGCCGGACAGAGGGCCAGCAACAAGGCCTGAGTGAGACCCAGTGTCAGGCCCCCTGGCTGGAGGCACCGTCAGGGCGTGTCCTGGGAGCAGCAGCAGGGCCTTTGTTGGGTCAGCATTCGCATCATAATGAAAGACATCAAGAGGGCCTGAGTGAGTCACAGAATCCAGGCCTCAGTCAGGGAAAGCTTCAGGGCCTGAGTTTGGCACAGCCTCAGCTCTTACTTCAGGAAAGCGACAGGGCTTTCTTTGGGACAGGGTCAGGACCCTGGTTAGAAATGTGTCAGGATATTAGCTCAGGAGAGTGTCCGGATTTTAGTTATTGATTGTAGCACGTCCCATGTTAGGGACAAGTTGCAGGCCTTAGTGAGAGATAGTGTCAGGGACTTAGTTAGGATTAGTCAGGGCCTTAGTTAGGCAGAGTATTAGGGTTTCAGTTAGGATCAGATGCAGGGCATCAGCTTGGGACAGAGTCACGTTCCGAGCCAGGGATAGTGTGAGGAAATGACGTAGGGTTGCTGTCAAGACCTTAGTTACTTAGAGAATCAGGGCCTAATTGAGGACCTGTGTCAGGGCTTCGTGTAGGGAAAGCATCAGAACCTCACTTAGGGAGAACATCTAGGCCTGAGTGAAGCCTAGCGTCAGCCCCCTAGCTGGAGACACAGTCAGGGCACGACGGAGGAGCAGCATCAGGGCCTTTGTTGGTTCGGCATTCGGGTCATAGTGAAAGACATGAGCAGGTCCCGAGTGAGTCACAGAATCCAGGCCTCCGTTAGGGAAAGCTTCAGGGCCTGAGTTAGGCAGAGCCTCCGGTATTCACTCAAGGACAGTAACAGGGCACTCTCTGGGACAGTGTCAGGATCGTGGATAGAAGTGCGTCAGAACGTGAGCTCAGGATAGTGTCTGGATTTTACTTATTGATTGCAGCAGGTCCCATGTTAGGGACAGATTCCGGGCCTTAGCGAGAGGTCGTGTCAAGGCCTTAGGTAGGATTAGTCAGGGCCTTCGTTACGGAGAGTGTTAGGGTTTCATTTAGGATAAGATGCAGGACATGAGCTTGGGACAGAGTCAGGTTCCGGGCCAGGGATAGTGTCAGGAAACGACCAAGGGAAAGGGTTAAAACCTGAGTTATTGAGAGCATCGGGGCCTTGCCTAGGACCAGAGCCAGGCCCTAAATCACGACCACTGCCAGGGCTTCATATACGGACAGCATCAGAGCCTAACTGAGGTACAGCCCAAGTGCCTAAGTGAGGCCTCTCTTTAGGATCTGAGTTAGGGAAAGTGTCAGGGCATGACTTGTGAGCAGCATAAAGGCCTCTGTGGGATCAACGTTAGGGTCTTCATTAAAGACATTATCAGGGCCTCTGTTAAGCAGAGCCTCAGGGCCTCCTTTATGGACAGCATCAAGGATTAATTTGGGCCAGTTTCAGGACCTTGGTAAGACCTGGGTCCAGGATATTAGCTCAGGATACTATCAGGACTTTAGATATGGCCGGCAGCTGGGCCTTAGTTAGCGACAGTGCCAGGGCCTGAGGTAGGACTAGCATCATGGCCTTTGTTAGGTACAGTGTCAGAGACGGAGCTAGGAGTTTTTTCAGGGTCTGAGTTCGGTGTAGTGTCAGGGCCTGAGTTAGGACAAGTCTCCAGGCCTTAGTTAGGGAGAGTTTCACAGCCTCGGGAGTAATTTCAGGGCCTTATTTAGGGACAGCATCAGGGATTTAGTTAGCATGAGAGGAGCCATTCCTGCTAGCACCTTGAAAGCCGACACACGCAAATGCAAAAGTGAACCATGCACGCTGCTGTGAAGGAATATTCCACAGCAGTTGAGTACATTTTCTTTAAGGTTAACAAGAGTTTAAAAATTATTTTTTTAAGGAAACAATATTCACGAGTTGCAAGAATTTCATCCTAAAGAAGAATCTCTTTAGCTAAACTGGACATTAGTTAAGGACAAGGTTAGGTTAAGGTCTAGGGCTAGTGTCAGTTAAAATGACCTAGGGTTGGTGTCAAGGCCTCAGTTACATAGAGAATCAGGGCCTAATTTATGACCTTTGTCAAGGTTTCTGGTAGGGACAGCGTCAGAGCCTGACATAGGGAGAGCGTCAGGGCCTGGGTGAGGCCTTGCGTCAGCCCCCTAGCTGCAGACACTGTCAGGGCGTGACTTAGGGGCAGCATCACAGGCTTTGTTGGGTCAGCATTCGGGTCATAGTGAAAGACATGAGCAGGGCTTGAGTGAGTCACAGAAGCAAGGCCTCGGTTATGGAAAGCTTCAGGGCCTGAGTTAGGCAGAGCCTCCGGTATTCACTTAAGGACAGTAACAGGGCTTTCTTTGGGACAGTGTCAGGATTGTGGATAGAAGTGCGTCAGAATATCGGCTCAGGATAGTGTCTGGATTTTAGTTATGGATTGCAACAGGTCCCATGTTAGGGACAGATTCCGGGCCTTAGTGAGAGATAGTTGTCAAGACCTTAGTTACTGAGAGCATCAGGGCCTCCGTTTTGAAGCAATGTCAGGGCTTCAGATGAAAACAGCATCACGGACTGGCTTGGGGCGAGTGACACGGCCTGAGTGAGGCCCAGCGTCTGTCCGTTAGCTGGGGCCACTCTCAGGGCATGACACAGGAGCAGCATCAGTGCCTTTGTTGGATCAGCATTATGGTCTTCGTTAAAGACATGATCAGGCCTTCTCTTAGGGACAGCGTCAGGGCTTACTTAGGGACATTTTCAGGACCTTGGTAAGTGATGGGTTGGTCAATTAGCTCAGGAGAGTGTGAGGACTTTAGATATTGAGGGCAACAGGGCCCTAGTCAGGGACAGTGTGAGGCCCTGACTCAGGACGAACATCCAGGCCTTAGTTAGTGACAGTGTCACGGCGTTGGGACTCAATTCAGGTCCTGAAGTCGGCACAGCATAAGAGCTTCAGTTGGCATAAGAGGCAAGATATTAGCTAGGTACAGGGTGGGGGTAAACTCTAGGGATCGTGTCAGCAAACGACCTAGGGATAGCGTCAAGGCCTGCGTTACTGAGAACCTCAGGGGCTTATTTAGGACCAGCATCAGGGCCGGACAGAGGGCCAGCAACAAGGCCTGAGTGAGACCCAGTGTCAGGCCCCCTGGCTGGAGGCACCGTCAGGGCGTGTCCTGGGAGCAGCAGCAGGGCCTTTGTTGGGTCAGCATTTGCATCATAATGAAAGACATCAAGAGGGCCTGAGTGAGTCACAGAATCCAGGCCTCAGTCAGGGAAAGCTTCAGGGCCTGAGTTTGGCACAGCCTCAGCTCTTACTTCAGGAAAGCGACAGGGCTTTCTTTGGGACAGGGTCAGGACCCTGGTTAGAAATGTGTCAGGATATTAGCTCAGGAGAGTGTCCGGATTTTAGTTATTGATTGTAGCACGTCCCATGTTAGGGACAAGTTGCAGGCCTTAGTGAGAGATAGTGTCAGGGACTTAGTTAGGATTAGTCAGGGCCTTAGTTAGGCAGAGTATTAGGGTTTCAGTTAGGATCAGATGCAGGGCATCAGCTTGGGACAGAGTCACGTTCCGAGCCAGGGATAGTGTGAGGAAATGACGTAGGGTTGCTGTCAAGACCTTAGTTACTTAGAGAATCAGGGCCTAATTGAGGACCTGTGTCAGGGCTTCGTGTAGGGAAAGCATCAGAACCTCACTTAGGGAGAACATCTAGGCCTGAGTGAAGCCTAGCGTCAGCCCCCTAGCTGGAGACACAGTCAGGGCACGACGGAGGAGCAGCATCAGGGCCTTTGTTGGTTCGGCATTCGGGTCATAGTGAAAGACATGAGCAGGTCCCGAGTGAGTCACAGAATCCAGGCCTCCGTTAGGGAAAGCTTCAGGGCCTGAGTTAGGCAGAGCCTCCGGTATTCACTCAAGGACAGTAACAGGGCACTCTCTGGGACAGTGTCAGGATCGTGGATAGAAGTGCGTCAGAACGTGAGCTCAGGATAGTGTCTGGATTTTACTTATTGATTGCAGCAGGTCCCATGTTAGGGACAGATTCCGGGCCTTAGCGAGAGGTCGTGTCAAGGCCTTAGGTAGGATTAGTCAGGGCCTTCGTTACGGAGAGTGTTAGGGTTTCATTTAGGATAAGATGCAGGACATGAGCTTGGGACAGAGTCAGGTTCCGGGCCAGGGATAGTGTCAGGAAACGACCAAGGGAAAGGGTTAAAACCTGAGTTATTGAGAGCATCGGGGCCTTGCCTAGGACCAGAGCCAGGCCCTAAATCACGACCACTGCCAGGGCTTCATATACGGACAGCATCAGAGCCTAACTGAGGTACAGCCCAAGTGCCTAAGTGAGGCCTCTCTTTAGGATCTGAGTTAGGGAAAGTGTCAGGGCATGACTTGTGAGCAGCATAAAGGCCTCTGTGGGATCAACGTTAGGGTCTTCATTAAAGACATTATCAGGGCCTCTGTTAAGCAGAGCCTCAGGGCCTCCTTTATGGACAGCATCAAGGATTAATTTGGGCCAGTTTCAGGACCTTGGTAAGACCTGGGTCCAGGATATTAGCTCAGGATACTATCAGGACTTTAGATATGGCCGGCAGCTGGGCCTTAGTTAGCGACAGTGCCAGGGCCTGAGGTAGGACTAGCATCATGGCCTTTGTTAGGTACAGTGTCAGAGACGGAGCTAGGAGTTTTTTCAGGGTCTGAGTTCGGTGTAGTGTCAGGGCCTGAGTTAGGACAAGTCTCCAGGCCTTAGTTAGGGAGAGTTTCACAGCCTCGGGAGTAATTTCAGGGCCTTATTTAGGGACAGCATCAGGGATTTAGTTAGCATGAGAGGAGCCATTCCTGCTAGCACCTTGAAAGCCGACACACGCAAATGCAAAAGTGAACCATGCACGCTGCTGTGAAGGAATATTCCACAGCAGTTGAGTACATTTTCTTTAAGGTTAACAAGAGTTTAAAAATTATTTTTTTAAGGAAACAATATTCACGAGTTGCAAGAATTTCATCCTAAAGAAGAATCTCTTTAGCTAAACTGGACATTAGTTAAGGACAAGGTTAGGTTAAGGTCTAGGGCTAGTGTCAGTTAAAATGACCTAGGGTTGGTGTCAAGGCCTCAGTTACATAGAGAATCAGGGCCTAATTTATGACCTTTGTCAAGGTTTCTGGTAGGGACAGCGTCAGAGCCTGACATAGGGAGAGCGTCAGGGCCTGGGTGAGGCCTTGCGTCAGCCCCCTAGCTGCAGACACTGTCAGGGCGTGACTTAGGGGCAGCATCACAGGCTTTGTTGGGTCAGCATTCGGGTCATAGTGAAAGACATGAGCAGGGCTTGAGTGAGTCACAGAAGCAAGGCCTCGGTTATGGAAAGCTTCAGGGCCTGAGTTAGGCAGAGCCTCCGGTATTCACTTAAGGACAGTAACAGGGCTTTCTTTGGGACAGTGTCAGGATTGTGGATAGAAGTGCGTCAGAATATCGGCTCAGGATAGTGTCTGGATTTTAGTTATGGATTGCAACAGGTCCCATGTTAGGGACAGATTCCGGGCCTTAGTGAGAGATAGTTGTCAAGACCTTAGTTACTGAGAGCATCAGGGCCTCCGTTTTGAAGCAATGTCAGGGCTTCAGATGAAAACAGCATCACGGACTGGCTTGGGGCGAGTGACACGGCCTGAGTGAGGCCCAGCGTCTGTCCGTTAGCTGGGGCCACTCTCAGGGCATGACACAGGAGCAGCATCAGTGCCTTTGTTGGATCAGCATTATGGTCTTCGTTAAAGACATGATCAGGCCTTCTCTTAGGGACAGCGTCAGGGCTTACTTAGGGACATTTTCAGGACCTTGGTAAGTGATGGGTTGGTCAATTAGCTCAGGAGAGTGTGAGGACTTTAGATATTGAGGGCAACAGGGCCCTAGTCAGGGACAGTGTGAGGCCCTGACTCAGGACGAACATCCAGGCCTTAGTTAGTGACAGTGTCACGGCGTTGGGACTCAATTCAGGTCCTGAAGTCGGCACAGCATAAGAGCTTCAGTTGGCATAAGAGGCAAGATATTAGCTAGGTACAGGGTGGGGGTAAACTCTAGGGATCGTGTCAGCAAACGACCTAGGGATAGCGTCAAGGCCTGCGTTACTGAGAACCTCAGGGGCTTATTTAGGACCAGCATCAGGGCCGGACAGAGGGCCAGCAACAAGGCCTGAGTGAGACCCAGTGTCAGGCCCCCTGGCTGGAGGCACCGTCAGGGCGTGTCCTGGGAGCAGCAGCAGGGCCTTTGTTGGGTCAGCATTCGCATCATAATGAAAGACATCAAGAGGGCCTGAGTGAGTCACAGAATCCAGGCCTCAGTCAGGGAAAGCTTCAGGGCCTGAGTTTGGCACAGCCTCAGCTCTTACTTCAGGAAAGCGACAGGGCTTTCTTTGGGACAGGGTCAGGACCCTGGTTAGAAATGTGTCAGGATATTAGCTCAGGAGAGTGTCCGGATTTTAGTTATTGATTGTAGCACGTCCCATGTTAGGGACAAGTTGCAGGCCTTAGTGAGAGATAGTGTCAGGGACTTAGTTAGGATTAGTCAGGGCCTTAGTTAGGCAGAGTATTAGGGTTTCAGTTAGGATCAGATGCAGGGCATCAGCTTGGGACAGAGTCACGTTCCGAGCCAGGGATAGTGTGAGGAAATGACGTAGGGTTGCTGTCAAGACCTTAGTTACTTAGAGAATCAGGGCCTAATTGAGGACCTGTGTCAGGGCTTCGTGTAGGGAAAGCATCAGAACCTCACTTAGGGAGAACATCTAGGCCTGAGTGAAGCCTAGCGTCAGCCCCCTAGCTGGAGACACAGTCAGGGCACGACGGAGGAGCAGCATCAGGGCCTTTGTTGGTTCGGCATTCGGGTCATAGTGAAAGACATGAGCAGGTCCCGAGTGAGTCACAGAATCCAGGCCTCCGTTAGGGAAAGCTTCAGGGCCTGAGTTAGGCAGAGCCTCCGGTATTCACTCAAGGACAGTAACAGGGCACTCTCTGGGACAGTGTCAGGATCGTGGATAGAAGTGCGTCAGAACGTGAGCTCAGGATAGTGTCTGGATTTTACTTATTGATTGCAGCAGGTCCCATGTTAGGGACAGATTCCGGGCCTTAGCGAGAGGTCGTGTCAAGGCCTTAGGTAGGATTAGTCAGGGCCTTCGTTACGGAGAGTGTTAGGGTTTCATTTAGGATAAGATGCAGGACATGAGCTTGGGACAGAGTCAGGTTCCGGGCCAGGGATAGTGTCAGGAAACGACCAAGGGAAAGGGTTAAAACCTGAGTTATTGAGAGCATCGGGGCCTTGCCTAGGACCAGAGCCAGGCCCTAAATCACGACCACTGCCAGGGCTTCATATACGGACAGCATCAGAGCCTAACTGAGGTACAGCCCAAGTGCCTAAGTGAGGCCTCTCTTTAGGATCTGAGTTAGGGAAAGTGTCAGGGCATGACTTGTGAGCAGCATAAAGGCCTCTGTGGGATCAACGTTAGGGTCTTCATTAAAGACATTATCAGGGCCTCTGTTAAGCAGAGCCTCAGGGCCTCCTTTATGGACAGCATCAAGGATTAATTTGGGCCAGTTTCAGGACCTTGGTTAGACCTGGGTCCAGGATATTAGCTCAGGATACTATCAGGACTTTAGATATGGCCGGCAGCTGGGCCTTAGTTAGCGACAGTGCCAGGGCCTGAGGTAGGACTAGCATCATGGCCTTTGTTAGGTACAGTGTCAGAGACGGAGCTAGGAGTTTTTTCAGGGTCTGAGTTCGGTGTAGTGTCAGGGCCTGAGTTAGGACAAGTCTCCAGGCCTTAGTTAGGGAGAGTTTCACAGCCTCGGGAGTAATTTCAGGGCCTTATTTAGGGACAGCATCAGGGATTTAGTTAGCATGAGAGGAGCCATTCCTGCTAGCACCTTGAAAGCCGACACACGCAAATGCAAAAGTGAACCATGCACGCTGCTGTGAAGGAATATTCCACAGCAGTTGAGTACATTTTCTTTAAGGTTAACAAGAGTTTAAAAATTATTTTTTTAAGGAAACAATATTCACGAGTTGCAAGAATTTCATCCTAAAGAAGAATCTCTTTAGCTAAACTGGACATTAGTTAAGGACAAGGTTAGGTTAAGGTCTAGGGCTAGTGTCAGTTAAAATGACCTAGGGTTGGTGTCAAGGCCTCAGTTACATAGAGAATCAGGGCCTAATTTATGACCTTTGTCAAGGTTTCTGGTAGGGACAGCGTCAGAGCCTGACATAGGGAGAGCGTCAGGGCCTGGGTGAGGCCTTGCGTCAGCCCCCTAGCTGCAGACACTGTCAGGGCGTGACTTAGGGGCAGCATCACAGGCTTTGTTGGGTCAGCATTCGGGTCATAGTGAAAGACATGAGCAGGGCTTGAGTGAGTCACAGAAGCAAGGCCTCGGTTATGGAAAGCTTCAGGGCCTGAGTTAGGCAGAGCCTCCGGTATTCACTTAAGGACAGTAACAGGGCTTTCTTTGGGACAGTGTCAGGATTGTGGATAGAAGTGCGTCAGAATATCGGCTCAGGATAGTGTCTGGATTTTAGTTATGGATTGCAACAGGTCCCATGTTAGGGACAGATTCCGGGCCTTAGTGAGAGATAGTTGTCAAGACCTTAGTTACTGAGAGCATCAGGGCCTCCGTTTTGAAGCAATGTCAGGGCTTCAGATGAAAACAGCATCACGGACTGGCTTGGGGCGAGTGACACGGCCTGAGTGAGGCCCAGCGTCTGTCCGTTAGCTGGGGCCACTCTCAGGGCATGACACAGGAGCAGCATCAGTGCCTTTGTTGGATCAGCATTATGGTCTTCGTTAAAGACATGATCAGGCCTTCTCTTAGGGACAGCGTCAGGGCTTACTTAGGGACATTTTCAGGACCTTGGTAAGTGATGGGTTGGTCAATTAGCTCAGGAGAGTGTGAGGACTTTAGATATTGAGGGCAACAGGGCCCTAGTCAGGGACAGTGTGAGGCCCTGACTCAGGACGAACATCCAGGCCTTAGTTAGTGACAGTGTCACGGCGTTGGGACTCAATTCAGGTCCTGAAGTCGGCACAGCATAAGAGCTTCAGTTGGCATAAGAGGCAAGATATTAGCTAGGTACAGGGTGGGGGTAAACTCTAGGGATCGTGTCAGCAAACGACCTAGGGATAGCGTCAAGGCCTGCGTTACTGAGAACCTCAGGGGCTTATTTAGGACCAGCATCAGGGCCGGACAGAGGGCCAGCAACAAGGCCTGAGTGAGACCCAGTGTCAGGCCCCCTGGCTGGAGGCACCGTCAGGGCGTGTCCTGGGAGCAGCAGCAGGGCCTTTGTTGGGTCAGCATTCGCATCATAATGAAAGACATCAAGAGGGCCTGAGTGAGTCACAGAATCCAGGCCTCAGTCAGGGAAAGCTTCAGGGCCTGAGTTTGGCACAGCCTCAGCTCTTACTTCAGGAAAGCGACAGGGCTTTCTTTGGGACAGGGTCAGGACCCTGGTTAGAAATGTGTCAGGATATTAGCTCAGGAGAGTGTCCGGATTTTAGTTATTGATTGTAGCACGTCCCATGTTAGGGACAAGTTGCAGGCCTTAGTGAGAGATAGTGTCAGGGACTTAGTTAGGATTAGTCAGGGCCTTAGTTAGGCAGAGTATTAGGGTTTCAGTTAGGATCAGATGCAGGGCATCAGCTTGGGACAGAGTCACGTTCCGAGCCAGGGATAGTGTGAGGAAATGACGTAGGGTTGCTGTCAAGACCTTAGTTACTTAGAGAATCAGGGCCTAATTGAGGACCTGTGTCAGGGCTTCGTGTAGGGAAAGCATCAGAACCTCACTTAGGGAGAACATCTAGGCCTGAGTGAAGCCTAGCGTCAGCCCCCTAGCTGGAGACACAGTCAGGGCACGACGGAGGAGCAGCATCAGGGCCTTTGTTGGTTCGGCATTCGGGTCATAGTGAAAGACATGAGCAGGTCCCGAGTGAGTCACAGAATCCAGGCCTCCGTTAGGGAAAGCTTCAGGGCCTGAGTTAGGCAGAGCCTCCGGTATTCACTCAAGGACAGTAACAGGGCACTCTCTGGGACAGTGTCAGGATCGTGGATAGAAGTGCGTCAGAACGTGAGCTCAGGATAGTGTCTGGATTTTACTTATTGATTGCAGCAGGTCCCATGTTAGGGACAGATTCCGGGCCTTAGCGAGAGGTCGTGTCAAGGCCTTAGGTAGGATTAGTCAGGGCCTTCGTTACGGAGAGTGTTAGGGTTTCATTTAGGATAAGATGCAGGACATGAGCTTGGGACAGAGTCAGGTTCCGGGCCAGGGATAGTGTCAGGAAACGACCAAGGGAAAGGGTTAAAACCTGAGTTATTGAGAGCATCGGGGCCTTGCCTAGGACCAGAGCCAGGCCCTAAATCACGACCACTGCCAGGGCTTCATATACGGACAGCATCAGAGCCTAACTGAGGTACAGCCCAAGTGCCTAAGTGAGGCCTCTCTTTAGGATCTGAGTTAGGGAAAGTGTCAGGGCATGACTTGTGAGCAGCATAAAGGCCTCTGTGGGATCAACGTTAGGGTCTTCATTAAAGACATTATCAGGGCCTCTGTTAAGCAGAGCCTCAGGGCCTCCTTTATGGACAGCATCAAGGATTAATTTGGGCCAGTTTCAGGACCTTGGTAAGACCTGGGTCCAGGATATTAGCTCAGGATACTATCAGGACTTTAGATATGGCCGGCAGCTGGGCCTTAGTTAGCGACAGTGCCAGGGCCTGAGGTAGGACTAGCATCATGGCCTTTGTTAGGTACAGTGTCAGAGACGGAGCTAGGAGTTTTTTCAGGGTCTGAGTTCGGTGTAGTGTCAGGGCCTGAGTTAGGACAAGTCTCCAGGCCTTAGTTAGGGAGAGTTTCACAGCCTCGGGAGTAATTTCAGGGCCTTATTTAGGGACAGCATCAGGGATTTAGTTAGCATGAGAGGAGCCATTCCTGCTAGCACCTTGAAAGCCGACACACGCAAATGCAAAAGTGAACCATGCACGCTGCTGTGAAGGAATATTCCACAGCAGTTGAGTACATTTTCTTTAAGGTTAACAAGAGTTTAAAAATTATTTTTTTAAGGAAACAATATTCACGAGTTGCAAGAATTTCATCCTAAAGAAGAATCTCTTTAGCTAAACTGGACATTAGTTAAGGACAAGGTTAGGTTAAGGTCTAGGGCTAGTGTCAGTTAAAATGACCTAGGGTTGGTGTCAAGGCCTCAGTTACATAGAGAATCAGGGCCTAATTTATGACCTTTGTCAAGGTTTCTGGTAGGGACAGCGTCAGAGCCTGACATAGGGAGAGCGTCAGGGCCTGGGTGAGGCCTTGCGTCAGCCCCCTAGCTGCAGACACTGTCAGGGCGTGACTTAGGGGCAGCATCACAGGCTTTGTTGGGTCAGCATTCGGGTCATAGTGAAAGACATGAGCAGGGCTTGAGTGAGTCACAGAAGCAAGGCCTCGGTTATGGAAAGCTTCAGGGCCTGAGTTAGGCAGAGCCTCCGGTATTCACTTAAGGACAGTAACAGGGCTTTCTTTGGGACAGTGTCAGGATTGTGGATAGAAGTGCGTCAGAATATCGGCTCAGGATAGTGTCTGGATTTTAGTTATGGATTGCAACAGGTCCCATGTTAGGGACAGATTCCGGGCCTTAGTGAGAGATAGTTGTCAAGACCTTAGTTACTGAGAGCATCAGGGCCTCCGTTTTGAAGCAATGTCAGGGCTTCAGATGAAAACAGCATCACGGACTGGCTTGGGGCGAGTGACACGGCCTGAGTGAGGCCCAGCGTCTGTCCGTTAGCTGGGGCCACTCTCAGGGCATGACACAGGAGCAGCATCAGTGCCTTTGTTGGATCAGCATTATGGTCTTCGTTAAAGACATGATCAGGCCTTCTCTTAGGGACAGCGTCAGGGCTTACTTAGGGACATTTTCAGGACCTTGGTAAGTGATGGGTTGGTCAATTAGCTCAGGAGAGTGTGAGGACTTTAGATATTGAGGGCAACAGGGCCCTAGTCAGGGACAGTGTGAGGCCCTGACTCAGGACGAACATCCAGGCCTTAGTTAGTGACAGTGTCACGGCGTTGGGACTCAATTCAGGTCCTGAAGTCGGCACAGCATAAGAGCTTCAGTTGGCATAAGAGGCAAGATATTAGCTAGGTACAGGGTGGGGGTAAACTCTAGGGATCGTGTCAGCAAACGACCTAGGGATAGCGTCAAGGCCTGAGTTACTGAGAACCTCAGGGGCTTATTTAGGACCAGCATCAGGGCCGGACAGAGGGCCAGCAACAAGGCCTGAGTGAGACCCAGTGTCAGGCCCCCTGGCTGGAGGCACCGTCAGGGCGTGTCCTGGGAGCAGCAGCAGGGCCTTTGTTGGGTCAGCATTCGCATCATAATGAAAGACATCAAGAGGGCCTGAGTGAGTCACAGAATCCAGGCCTCAGTCAGGGAAAGCTTCAGGGCCTGAGTTTGGCACAGCCTCAGCTCTTACTTCAGGAAAGCGACAGGGCTTTCTTTGGGACAGGGTCAGGACCCTGGTTAGAAATGTGTCAGGATATTAGCTCAGGAGAGTGTCCGGATTTTAGTTATTGATTGTAGCACGTCCCATGTTAGGGACAAGTTGCAGGCCTTAGTGAGAGATAGTGTCAGGGACTTAGTTAGGATTAGTCAGGGCCTTAGTTAGGCAGAGTATTAGGGTTTCAGTTAGGATCAGATGCAGGGCATCAGCTTGGGACAGAGTCACGTTCCGAGCCAGGGATAGTGTGAGGAAATGACGTAGGGTTGCTGTCAAGACCTTAGTTACTTAGAGAATCAGGGCCTAATTGAGGACCTGTGTCAGGGCTTCGTGTAGGGAAAGCATCAGAACCTCACTTAGGGAGAACATCTAGGCCTGAGTGAAGCCTAGCGTCAGCCCCCTAGCTGGAGACACAGTCAGGGCACGACGGAGGAGCAGCATCAGGGCCTTTGTTGGTTCGGCATTCGGGTCATAGTGAAAGACATGAGCAGGTCCCGAGTGAGTCACAGAATCCAGGCCTCCGTTAGGGAAAGCTTCAGGGCCTGAGTTAGGCAGAGCCTCCGGTATTCACTCAAGGACAGTAACAGGGCACTCTCTGGGACAGTGTCAGGATCGTGGATAGAAGTGCGTCAGAACGTGAGCTCAGGATAGTGTCTGGATTTTACTTATTGATTGCAGCAGGTCCCATGTTAGGGACAGATTCCGGGCCTTAGCGAGAGGTCGTGTCAAGGCCTTAGGTAGGATTAGTCAGGGCCTTCGTTACGGAGAGTGTTAGGGTTTCATTTAGGATAAGATGCAGGACATGAGCTTGGGACAGAGTCAGGTTCCGGGCCAGGGATAGTGTCAGGAAACGACCAAGGGAAAGGGTTAAAACCTGAGTTATTGAGAGCATCGGGGCCTTGCCTAGGACCAGAGCCAGGCCCTAAATCACGACCACTGCCAGGGCTTCATATACGGACAGCATCAGAGCCTAACTGAGGTACAGCCCAAGTGCCTAAGTGAGGCCTCTCTTTAGGATCTGAGTTAGGGAAAGTGTCAGGGCATGACTTGTGAGCAGCATAAAGGCCTCTGTGGGATCAACGTTAGGGTCTTCATTAAAGACATTATCAGGGCCTCTGTTAAGCAGAGCCTCAGGGCCTCCTTTATGGACAGCATCAAGGATTAATTTGGGCCAGTTTCAGGACCTTGGTTAGACCTGGGTCCAGGATATTAGCTCAGGATACTATCAGGACTTTAGATATGGCCGGCAGCTGGGCCTTAGTTAGCGACAGTGCCAGGGCCTGAGGTAGGACTAGCATCATGGCCTTTGTTAGGTACAGTGTCAGAGACGGAGCTAGGAGTTTTTTCAGGGTCTGAGTTCGGTGTAGTGTCAGGGCCTGAGTTAGGACAAGTCTCCAGGCCTTAGTTAGGGAGAGTTTCACAGCCTCGGGAGTAATTTCAGGGCCTTATTTAGGGACAGCATCAGGGATTTAGTTAGCATGAGAGGAGCCATTCCTGCTAGCACCTTGAAAGCCGACACACGCAAATGCAAAAGTGAACCATGCACGCTGCTGTGAAGGAATATTCCACAGCAGTTGAGTACATTTTCTTTAAGGTTAACAAGAGTTTAAAAATTATTTTTTTAAGGAAACAATATTCACGAGTTGCAAGAATTTCATCCTAAAGAAGAATCTCTTTAGCTAAACTGGACATTAGTTAAGGACAAGGTTAGGTTAAGGTCTAGGGCTAGTGTCAGTTAAAATGACCTAGGGTTGGTGTCAAGGCCTCAGTTACATAGAGAATCAGGGCCTAATTTATGACCTTTGTCAAGGTTTCTGGTAGGGACAGCGTCAGAGCCTGACATAGGGAGAGCGTCAGGGCCTGGGTGAGGCCTTGCGTCAGCCCCCTAGCTGCAGACACTGTCAGGGCGTGACTTAGGGGCAGCATCACAGGCTTTGTTGGGTCAGCATTCGGGTCATAGTGAAAGACATGAGCAGGGCTTGAGTGAGTCACAGAAGCAAGGCCTCGGTTATGGAAAGCTTCAGGGCCTGAGTTAGGCAGAGCCTCCGGTATTCACTTAAGGACAGTAACAGGGCTTTCTTTGGGACAGTGTCAGGATTGTGGATAGAAGTGCGTCAGAATATCGGCTCAGGATAGTGTCTGGATTTTAGTTATGGATTGCAACAGGTCCCATGTTAGGGACAGATTCCGGGCCTTAGTGAGAGATAGTTGTCAAGACCTTAGTTACTGAGAGCATCAGGGCCTCCGTTTTGAAGCAATGTCAGGGCTTCAGATGAAAACAGCATCACGGACTGGCTTGGGGCGAGTGACACGGCCTGAGTGAGGCCCAGCGTCTGTCCGTTAGCTGGGGCCACTCTCAGGGCATGACACAGGAGCAGCATCAGTGCCTTTGTTGGATCAGCATTATGGTCTTCGTTAAAGACATGATCAGGCCTTCTCTTAGGGACAGCGTCAGGGCTTACTTAGGGACATTTTCAGGACCTTGGTAAGTGATGGGTTGGTCAATTAGCTCAGGAGAGTGTGAGGACTTTAGATATTGAGGGCAACAGGGCCCTAGTCAGGGACAGTGTGAGGCCCTGACTCAGGACGAACATCCAGGCCTTAGTTAGTGACAGTGTCACGGCGTTGGGACTCAATTCAGGTCCTGAAGTCGGCACAGCATAAGAGCTTCAGTTGGCATAAGAGGCAAGATATTAGCTAGGTACAGGGTGGGGGTAAACTCTAGGGATCGTGTCAGCAAACGACCTAGGGATAGCGTCAAGGCCTGAGTTACTGAGAACCTCAGGGGCTTATTTAGGACCAGCATCAGGGCCGGACAGAGGGCCAGCAACAAGGCCTGAGTGAGACCCAGTGTCAGGCCCCCTGGCTGGAGGCACCGTCAGGGCGTGTCCTGGGAGCAGCAGCAGGGCCTTTGTTGGGTCAGCATTCGCATCATAATGAAAGACATCAAGAGGGCCTGAGTGAGTCACAGAATCCAGGCCTCAGTCAGGGAAAGCTTCAGGGCCTGAGTTTGGCACAGCCTCAGCTCTTACTTCAGGAAAGCGACAGGGCTTTCTTTGGGACAGGGTCAGGACCCTGGTTAGAAATGTGTCAGGATATTAGCTCAGGAGAGTGTCCGGATTTTAGTTATTGATTGTAGCACGTCCCATGTTAGGGACAAGTTGCAGGCCTTAGTGAGAGATAGTGTCAGGGACTTAGTTAGGATTAGTCAGGGCCTTAGTTAGGCAGAGTATTAGGGTTTCAGTTAGGATCAGATGCAGGGCATCAGCTTGGGACAGAGTCACGTTCCGAGCCAGGGATAGTGTGAGGAAATGACGTAGGGTTGCTGTCAAGACCTTAGTTACTTAGAGAATCAGGGCCTAATTGAGGACCTGTGTCAGGGCTTCGTGTAGGGAAAGCATCAGAACCTCACTTAGGGAGAACATCTAGGCCTGAGTGAAGCCTAGCGTCAGCCCCCTAGCTGGAGACACAGTCAGGGCACGACGGAGGAGCAGCATCAGGGCCTTTGTTGGTTCGGCATTCGGGTCATAGTGAAAGACATGAGCAGGTCCCGAGTGAGTCACAGAATCCAGGCCTCCGTTAGGGAAAGCTTCAGGGCCTGAGTTAGGCAGAGCCTCCGGTATTCACTCAAGGACAGTAACAGGGCACTCTCTGGGACAGTGTCAGGATCGTGGATAGAAGTGCGTCAGAACGTGAGCTCAGGATAGTGTCTGGATTTTACTTATTGATTGCAGCAGGTCCCATGTTAGGGACAGATTCCGGGCCTTAGCGAGAGGTCGTGTCAAGGCCTTAGGTAGGATTAGTCAGGGCCTTCGTTACGGAGAGTGTTAGGGTTTCATTTAGGATAAGATGCAGGACATGAGCTTGGGACAGAGTCAGGTTCCGGGCCAGGGATAGTGTCAGGAAACGACCAAGGGAAAGGGTTAAAACCTGAGTTATTGAGAGCATCGGGGCCTTGCCTAGGACCAGAGCCAGGCCCTAAATCACGACCACTGCCAGGGCTTCATATACGGACAGCATCAGAGCCTAACTGAGGTACAGCCCAAGTGCCTAAGTGAGGCCTCTCTTTAGGATCTGAGTTAGGGAAAGTGTCAGGGCATGACTTGTGAGCAGCATAAAGGCCTCTGTGGGATCAACGTTAGGGTCTTCATTAAAGACATTATCAGGGCCTCTGTTAAGCAGAGCCTCAGGGCCTCCTTTATGGACAGCATCAAGGATTAATTTGGGCCAGTTTCAGGACCTTGGTTAGACCTGGGTCCAGGATATTAGCTCAGGATACTATCAGGACTTTAGATATGGCCGGCAGCTGGGCCTTAGTTAGCGACAGTGCCAGGGCCTGAGGTAGGACTAGCATCATGGCCTTTGTTAGGTACAGTGTCAGAGACGGAGCTAGGAGTTTTTTCAGGGTCTGAGTTCGGTGTAGTGTCAGGGCCTGAGTTAGGACAAGTCTCCAGGCCTTAGTTAGGGAGAGTTTCACAGCCTCGGGAGTAATTTCAGGGCCTTATTTAGGGACAGCATCAGGGATTTAGTTAGCATGAGAGGAGCCATTCCTGCTAGCACCTTGAAAGCCGACACACGCAAATGCAAAAGTGAACCATGCACGCTGCTGTGAAGGAATATTCCACAGCAGTTGAGTACATTTTCTTTAAGGTTAACAAGAGTTTAAAAATTATTTTTTTAAGGAAACAATATTCACGAGTTGCAAGAATTTCATCCTAAAGAAGAATCTCTTTAGCTAAACTGGACATTAGTTAAGGACAAGGTTAGGTTAAGGTCTAGGGCTAGTGTCAGTTAAAATGACCTAGGGTTGGTGTCAAGGCCTCAGTTACATAGAGAATCAGGGCCTAATTTATGACCTTTGTCAAGGTTTCTGGTAGGGACAGCGTCAGAGCCTGACATAGGGAGAGCGTCAGGGCCTGGGTGAGGCCTTGCGTCAGCCCCCTAGCTGCAGACACTGTCAGGGCGTGACTTAGGGGCAGCATCACAGGCTTTGTTGGGTCAGCATTCGGGTCATAGTGAAAGACATGAGCAGGGCTTGAGTGAGTCACAGAAGCAAGGCCTCGGTTATGGAAAGCTTCAGGGCCTGAGTTAGGCAGAGCCTCCGGTATTCACTTAAGGACAGTAACAGGGCTTTCTTTGGGACAGTGTCAGGATTGTGGATAGAAGTGCGTCAGAATATCGGCTCAGGATAGTGTCTGGATTTTAGTTATGGATTGCAACAGGTCCCATGTTAGGGACAGATTCCGGGCCTTAGTGAGAGATAGTTGTCAAGACCTTAGTTACTGAGAGCATCAGGGCCTCCGTTTTGAAGCAATGTCAGGGCTTCAGATGAAAACAGCATCACGGACTGGCTTGGGGCGAGTGACACGGCCTGAGTGAGGCCCAGCGTCTGTCCGTTAGCTGGGGCCACTCTCAGGGCATGACACAGGAGCAGCATCAGTGCCTTTGTTGGATCAGCATTATGGTCTTCGTTAAAGACATGATCAGGCCTTCTCTTAGGGACAGCGTCAGGGCTTACTTAGGGACATTTTCAGGACCTTGGTAAGTGATGGGTTGGTCAATTAGCTCAGGAGAGTGTGAGGACTTTAGATATTGAGGGCAACAGGGCCCTAGTCAGGGACAGTGTGAGGCCCTGACTCAGGACGAACATCCAGGCCTTAGTTAGTGACAGTGTCACGGCGTTGGGACTCAATTCAGGTCCTGAAGTCGGCACAGCATAAGAGCTTCAGTTGGCATAAGAGGCAAGATATTAGCTAGGTACAGGGTGGGGGTAAACTCTAGGGATCGTGTCAGCAAACGACCTAGGGATAGCGTCAAGGCCTGCGTTACTGAGAACCTCAGGGGCTTATTTAGGACCAGCATCAGGGCCGGACAGAGGGCCAGCAACAAGGCCTGAGTGAGACCCAGTGTCAGGCCCCCTGGCTGGAGGCACCGTCAGGGCGTGTCCTGGGAGCAGCAGCAGGGCCTTTGTTGGGTCAGCATTCGCATCATAATGAAAGACATCAAGAGGGCCTGAGTGAGTCACAGAATCCAGGCCTCAGTCAGGGAAAGCTTCAGGGCCTGAGTTTGGCACAGCCTCAGCTCTTACTTCAGGAAAGCGACAGGGCTTTCTTTGGGACAGGGTCAGGACCCTGGTTAGAAATGTGTCAGGATATTAGCTCAGGAGAGTGTCCGGATTTTAGTTATTGATTGTAGCACGTCCCATGTTAGGGACAAGTTGCAGGCCTTAGTGAGAGATAGTGTCAGGGACTTAGTTAGGATTAGTCAGGGCCTTAGTTAGGCAGAGTATTAGGGTTTCAGTTAGGATCAGATGCAGGGCATCAGCTTGGGACAGAGTCACGTTCCGAGCCAGGGATAGTGTGAGGAAATGACGTAGGGTTGCTGTCAAGACCTTAGTTACTTAGAGAATCAGGGCCTAATTGAGGACCTGTGTCAGGGCTTCGTGTAGGGAAAGCATCAGAACCTCACTTAGGGAGAACATCTAGGCCTGAGTGAAGCCTAGCGTCAGCCCCCTAGCTGGAGACACAGTCAGGGCACGACGGAGGAGCAGCATCAGGGCCTTTGTTGGTTCGGCATTCGGGTCATAGTGAAAGACATGAGCAGGTCCCGAGTGAGTCACAGAATCCAGGCCTCCGTTAGGGAAAGCTTCAGGGCCTGAGTTAGGCAGAGCCTCCGGTATTCACTCAAGGACAGTAACAGGGCACTCTCTGGGACAGTGTCAGGATCGTGGATAGAAGTGCGTCAGAACGTGAGCTCAGGATAGTGTCTGGATTTTACTTATTGATTGCAGCAGGTCCCATGTTAGGGACAGATTCCGGGCCTTAGCGAGAGGTCGTGTCAAGGCCTTAGGTAGGATTAGTCAGGGCCTTCGTTACGGAGAGTGTTAGGGTTTCATTTAGGATAAGATGCAGGACATGAGCTTGGGACAGAGTCAGGTTCCGGGCCAGGGATAGTGTCAGGAAACGACCAAGGGAAAGGGTTAAAACCTGAGTTATTGAGAGCAT